>NC_134875.1:70234772-70552481 GCF_049852395.1 Peromyscus maniculatus bairdii | reverse complement strand
GAATCCAAAGAGTGTGATTTTAGGTTGGGAAGATGGGATAAGGGAGGTAGTAGTGGTGGGTAGAGTAGTATCCTAGGAAGTCTTCAATGGTAAAGAAGAGTACATGTAGGTTGCCTGGGTCCTTGCCAAGTTTGGTGACTATGGGATTTCTAGAAGAGAGTGGATCTTCAGCCTGCAGTTGGCAGGGAGTCAAAAAAAGAATGGGGATATCTTGGGAGGAATGGCTGAGGTAGAATAAGAATTGGTGGGGCCAAAGATATCTGTTTTTATTAACATCATTATCCTCTTAGTACATGGTTTTTGATGTGACTTCTTTGCGTAAGACAATCTTTTTATATAACATATCTTCTCTTGATAATTACCTTACTGTCATATAGTAGTATAAATACCTGTGACATATTTTTCAATACATGAACAATTAACACTTATATTCTTATATAAATACCACTTTAGAAGTTAAAATGGAGCAAAGTTTCTAAAAGTTACCCTTAAATATAAGAACAAGGTCCTAACCCAAAACAAATCAGTTCATGCATTATCCTATGGAAGAAAGCTATAGAATTTCATTTTTCTTTGGTTTTCTAAAAGGATTTTTTATTTGATTTAAGGACCTATCCAACAAAAACTTTAGATAACCACAAAGCTGCACTTCTCACCCAGTTGCTGAATCTCATCCTTATTAAAAAGGTTCCAGTCTTATTGCCATCAAACTGGTAAGTTTAATTATTTCAAAGTTTTCTGAAAACATAGGTTGTATTTATTATTGTATCTTAATTATAATTGTAATTGTTTATGTAAATGCATTTTGGTAGAGATTTTTCTTTAAATTTTATATGTGAAAGGACAAAAACTGAACATTTTTATCAGGGTACCATACGTAAGATTCTGGAGAATAGATTTTTTAAAAAGTAGTTTAGAGATTCAGGAGTAGACTCTTCAGGTAGAATGCCTGAGTAGGAACTAGAAAAGACATAATGCAATTAAGATGCTGAATGTCAAAACAGTTCAATAGGTAAAAGTGATTGGTGTTCAAATTCATTCATATCCATCATGCACTCTTACACAATAATAAATAAATAAGGAAGGAAGAAATTAGCATGAAAGAAGTAAAATCATAACAAACTATTATATTGAACAGAAATAAATTTTTAGATTGCTTAAATATTGTAGAAAATGACTAGATTGATTGTTTGTGGTCTTAAAATAGCACGATGTAGTGAAAAATATGCAATTAAATATCATTACACTCACTTACTGCAAAATAATGCAAAATGCTTTTGATAGGAAAAGAAACATTCATTCTTTCCTTAATATCACACATTCATAAACATTAAATTAAGTCTTAAGTTCTAGGAAAAGATGAGCATGCAATACAAACTCAAGTCTATTAATACACAAAATGCCTGTTGAGTAGTTAGAGGAAAGAAATTTATTAGTGGAGGTGAATTCATGCTATAAATTTTCCTCAGGTCTCCTTTATTAGGCAATGGTTCATAAAGTACAGCTTACCTATCCATAAATTCTGGAGTAGCTCATGAAAGGTAGACATGAGAAGAAATGCAAGCCATGATAATTCCCCAAATTTATACATAATTGATATTAGACTTTTTATATTTTTCTTTTCCCCATCACTATTTTTTATCAAAAACAAATCAAAACTTCTGGGCTGGGGGTGAAGGCTTCTAAATGAATTTTGATTGGCTTACTGATCTTGTGAAGGTTTTATACAGCTAGCCAGAGCTGCTGTGAGCTCATGAGTATAATGGACAGAGGGCACTTTTCCAAAGAATCCCTCCCCAAACTCTGGCTCTTGCCATTTTTCCACCACCTCTTCCATGAAGCTCACTGAACCTGGTCTGGAGAAGCTGATAGAGATTTCTCACTTGGGGATGAGTGGTCTATAGTCACTTACTCTTTATACTCTGACTACTAATGATTCTCTATGTTAACCACTGTCTACTGGAATACGAAAATTTCCTAACGAAGGATGAGAGCTCCAGTAATCTATGGGTATAAAATTAAAATACAAAGTCTTTAGAAAGTAACTTTTGGCTAAATCTGATTAGTAAAATAATATTGAGTAAGAGTTCCAATCAAAAAGTTGCTGATTAACTCCATAGCAATTTTAGAGCCAATGTATCAATAGGCATATCTTGTCACACTGGTTGTTACTTTGGCTCCTCTGGTTGACAACAGAGTAGGGCTGTTGATAGTTTTTCTTCTCTAGCAGCTTGTAATACCTTTTGATACTAAAGGTTGATGGCTGCTGTTGGGCAGAGAGACAGTCAATTTTTTTCAGGAACAAGGTCTCTAATATTTAGAGTTGTGAAGAAGCACAGAAATGACACATCTACATGCTTTCTGAAAGACTAAAATACTGTCTTATTAGGAAGTGAAACATTCCTCTATTTAATAAAGCATTATCTCCCTCTCCCTCAATAGTATCTAGCATGTCTTCTACTGACCAAGGAAGTGATACAGCTGAAAATGCTCTCAAAAATGCTGAAATTGAACAACCAAATGCCTGTGAGACAGAGAAAGAACTTCCACTTGCTGATGCCAACATAATTTCTCAGGTGGAAACCAATGAATTAGGCAGGGAGCTAAACTCATCAATCTCCCAAGAAGATATGTGTCCCCAGGCAACAGAAAATAGCCAGTCTGAAGCAGAGAAGACTCAAAATGATCCACCAAATGAAGAATTAACAGAAGACACTCTTCTACTACAGATACCTATTCCAAGAAAGCTGACATTTCCTAGGTTAAGATTGTTTAACATTCTCTATCTCTCAATCCCACAACCACAAATTCATGAAAACAAGCCCTTATCTGATAAAACAATGTTCTATCCAGGAAGGATGGAAATGAGAATAAGTGATTATTTTCCTAATTCCACATGTGACAAAATAGTACATTCTCATTCCCTGCAATGGCACATCCCGTTCATTCATTTTGATGAGATAAATAGGATGATCATTCGCCTATTGTGCAGGAGAAATTTCTCTCCACCTGAATACTGTCTACATAACACATGGGTAAAGCATAAATATGCAGCCATTCTTTCTGACCCAAATTTTCTCAACAACGTTGAAAGAAATATTGTCTTTGGAAGGCCTTTGAGAGTGTACTACTACCACACACTTATTGAAAGATTGACTCAAAGAAAAACTAGTAAGTCCTATCAAAACAACAATGGAAACCACCCTTCTGTGAGGTCAAGATTCTACCTGCCACAGTTCCCAACCCAGAACATTGTCCATAGAAAATATTTTAAAAATAATTGGAGAACTTGTCACAAACTGAAACTAGTAATCATAACCTACAAGAATAATTGGAAATATCTTTGTCCCATCTGTGGGTGTACTTTCGACAACTTTCAAGATTTTAAACATCATTTCTGTAACTTTTCTGGAAATTAAAGTAGGATTATCTCTCTCCTTTTACATTTTCAGTTCTAAAATTTAGTAATGTTAATATTCATCTGAAACAATATCTTGTGATCTGTAAATTTAGGATGATTCCATTACACTGCAAAACTGAATACAAACTATGTACTACAATAAACATTTCAGGGAAGAGAATTAATCTTCATATTTATCATTGGAATATGAAGCTGTTTATTTATATTGAGTCAGCAACTGAACCAAGATGATGTTTGCAACTCCCTTGACATCTATTTCTGCTGATACAAGTATTGTTACTGGCCACAAATTAAACAATATCCTGGCAAAGATAGCAACAGAGAGATAGACAAAGTCACACCAGGGACTTCTACAGATTCTTCTCAATGAAATATCTGGTTCTCTCTAAAATTCAATAAAATCATAGTAATGACATTGCAAATGTTACTGCAGTTTTTGTAGCTAGATATGAATAAATGCCATGAGAAACACATTATTGCAAATACAACACATCTATACATTAGTGACAGTCCAATAGATAAGTAATACATAACATATGACCTTCCATTTGAAGGGAAATGGCTTGTGATATAAGTGAAAACTATGAAGTACTAAACTTATAGAACACAAAACTATGAACTGTTTCCAGTTTTGAATATCTCCTTCACCTAAGGCCACAACCATCATCCAAATTTTATACTTGTAACATTCCAAATGTTTACAAACTTTCTTATCTTTCTACTTATAGCTCAGTGTCTTTTCTTTCCTTTTATCTAAACATAAGGATTAAATTATAACTATTGGGTTCTAAATACATATTATATCTAATATACAATCTATATGAAATATATTTACATAAGGCTAAAGAACAAAGAATTCATAAATATACAATGCATTATCTGATATACTATTATATTTGTATATTTATATTCTATATTATACTTTACCACTTCATAGTTAAGTTTTGAGAATCATTTCATGGAATTTTAAAAATATGAGTACAAACTAATGTTCACATTTGTACAGTTATAGCATCAACATAAATAGATTACTTTAAATATAACCCAGAACAATTAATATACTAAGCACAGAATAACATACATTTGCAGAAGAAATAAGCATATAGAATACTGAAGTTAGCAACTTTTTTCTTTTTAATGTTTTCAAAATTTATTAGAATTTCAAAGTTTATTTTGTTTTAAAAGTTTATTTGGTGATCATATTTTCTATGAGCTTGATTCATTTTGTTCAATTATTATGGGTAATCTGCTTCTTGGCTAGAATCCTTTTTAAATTATATTTTTTTATACACTTAGAACAATTAAATGTTCAAAAATCAATCAGATTCATTCATATGTATATGAATAGTGCCATTTGATTTTATTTAGTATATATTAAAAATCACTTGAATGAAGGAAAAATTCCATGAGTTTCTTACAATCACATTAAAAAATGAATTACCAAAATTTGATTTTATTACTCCTAATTGACCCAGTTTGTATCTGATATGATTAGTTTAATGAAAATAGTAATAAACAATTCATGTGTGTTAGTATAAATGAAGCAATTGACAGTGTTTAAGTGTCTCTGCTTTGTGATTTTTGAATTGTTCTATCTGCCTGGGAGAGGAAAGCACACAAATTCTGGATATACATATGGAAGTTAGTATTATGTATATTCAGTAACAAAAATTTCAAATGTATTCCATGTATGAAATTTTGAAATACACTAAATAAATTTGTAGTCTATAGTGATGTTCTTAAATATAATCATTTTGAAATAGCTAATTAAAACTGTACATTGAAATCATTACACAGTTTTTACAGAAACCTGTGTTTATAACATGTGTTACATCTGTACACTTTTTTCAGCCTTGCAAAAATATTTTTGTACTTGAATGTGAATATGCAGTTTGATTAAATTTTAACTTTTTCAATTACATGTATTACATGTATGCATAAATACATATATAACAATTTGGCAGTCAAAAATCAAAATAATGTCAAAAGGAAAAACAAGATCTAAAAAGCCAACAAAAACCTATCTTCTGGTGTTTTCTTAGAACTTTGTTTTGGGGACTTTGGCTAGTATTTTTACTGTTTATATTTTGATTTTTATGTCTTGCATAGTTTCCTTCTTCATCTGTTTATTTTTTCTTGGCATTGTTTGAGGGATTTCTTGATTTCCACTATTTTTATTTTATTTTATTTTCCTCGATTTCTTTAAGGGAATTTTTCATTTGCTCTTTAAGGACCTCTATCATAGTCATAAAGTTGGTTTTAAGGTTATTTTCTTGTGCTTTGGATGGGTTGGAATATTCAGGTCTTGGTATCGCTGGGCTCTGCCACATTGTCCTGGCTGTTCTTGATTGTGCTCTTACACTGGTCTTTAGGCGTCTGGGTTTGAGATGATTAGTTTTAGTCCCTGATTTCTGAGTTTGTCTTTGTTTGATGGGTACTTTATTCCTTGATTTCTATTTCCTCTTTGATTTTCTGGACTTTCTGTCATGGCTTTCTGGCAGCTGGCATGACCTTTGGTCTATTTGGGAATCTCTGTCCAAGGTGGGAGTTGGCCTTCTGTGTGTTAGCTTGGCCTTTGGCACAGCAGTGTGTCTCAATTCTTGACCGGTGTGGCCTACACCTGAGCAGCTGAAGTCTGAACAAATTGGTGTAAGTCGTGCCAGCTCTGAATGGTATGACCTGTCCCTGAGTGGACGGAATCTTTTCAAATTGGAGGCAAGGCCCAGCAGCATGCATGACAAGGAGCTGGGCATCTACTGGTCTAGGGAAGGGTCCCTGGGAACAGAATCCAGGCAAACAGAGTCCAGGGTCTCCAACAAGTCATTTGTTTCAACAAACAGTGGGAAAACTTGCCAATTTCAAAACAAAGTAAATAATTGGCAAAGTTTGTGAACAAGTGGGAAAATGTTTGAATATTAATATGTATAATATTGTTAAATATGAATTGATATAATAAATATGCAGCCCAAAGTAGAGAGCATTTCTGGATTATGATTACAAAGAATAAAAACTACAAAACTAGAAATTCACTAGTTCACCAGAAATAAGAATATAACTAATAATATTTTTACATGATTTTTATTACAAATCTTGAATAGTGTGAGGCCACAGGAGGATCTGGGGAACTTCTTGCCTAGCTAGATTAGCCAAATTGGAAAGCTCCAGAAAAAAATTATGATTTTATATTGTTGAACTGAGGGTAATTAGGCTACATTTTAATAAACATAAAAAGAAAAATTAAAGGTTATGGATTGGTACATACGTTACCCCAAATCTTTCAATATCATTGTATGATATTTTTCAACTGTTTATTAATCATTGCTCTATGTTACTTTTTCAGAAAAATATTTGTTCATTATTCATGATGTTTTATTTTTAATTTTTCAGCAATCATACTACTTAAAGATATTGTACAAATAACAGAATATGTAGTGCTTGAAAATAAGAAATGATACTTATAATGTACAGTTATGCAAACATTTTAACATTTCTTTTGAAAAGAAAACTATATCCAAAATTTGTGTAGAGTAATAAAAATTGAATACTTTCACTATAATCCATATAGGTAGTAGTTTTCTTGAATTATACAAGTTACCTAATATTCACTATAGATTTACACTTTCCCATAAATATTCACTAAGATATGTTCACATCACATATATTCTATAAATAATATTTAACTTAACTATGTAATAAATATATATATATATATATATATATATACACTGAAGAAATATACAACTAAGAATATATATTTCATTTGTATTGTTCTCTGTTAAATCAGGTGATATTAAACAAAGTATAAAAGCAATTTCCAAAATAAATCTGGAAGAGAAAAAAATAAAATATGGTTCTTTAGTCAATGTCTCTTAGACTGTGACCTTCATTGTCTAAACACAGGATTGCTGATGGCTGATCGATCACACATAACAGAGTGTCTCACTATCAATTTCCTTCAATGAAGGAGTGCTGCCACTCACAGGGCTAATATCTCTTCCCAGAGACAACATATCTCCAATTACTCAGTGATTAGGGGATAGAGAACATGGCCCCTGGGCACACTTTGTGTCATCTCTGAAGTGCCTTCCAACTTATAGGGCTTCCTTGAAATTTTACAGTCTTAACTGTTTTAAATTCAAACCATACCTCTAAGTAGTTAATGCTCCTTTCTCTTTCTCTCACTAGGGACATTTTCAGTGACATTCCTTTTCTCACACCATCCTGGGCAAAAATCTGGGAACTTAATCTAAGAACATTCTTAACAAATAATGGGGGCACAGACATTTAATGGAGACGAAAAGAGACAGTGCCGCCTAAAGTCAAAATCATTAGCTAAAATGTGATTCAGAGGCATAGACAGGTGTTTTAATAAGAGTAAACCATCTGGGAAATCTGTGATGCATGAAACAGAAGAGGAGAATGGATAATCTTGAACTTTGAAAGTCAATGTAGAAGGTAAATTGTTTGTTAGTAGTTCAGTTTGTTTCCAAAGATATAGCAGGCTAATCTAGACATCACTAAAGGCTATTACATATTGAGTATCTTAGTTTTATTTATGTATTTTGTAGCACTTCCTTATGAATAAAACACATTTACAGACCCACGCATCACTTGATTGTGTAGAAATATATGCAGTTGTGGAAGTGTAATGCATTATAATTGGTTTTATATATACATTATATTTGTTTTTCCTATCTTGCACCAAAACTCATAAATAAATGCTCCTTTGCTTAGCTTAATAGCCAATTCAGAAAATTCCATTCTCTTCATTATTCAAATAGTTTAGGTTTAAAATTTCTAGTAAAACCTCATCTAGAAATTCAAAATTCAAAAGTAGAGTTTGGAGTTTGCCTAGCTGGTTTTTGGTCTTGCTTTGTCCAGTATTTCATCATTATGCTTCCTTCCTTATGTTTTGAAATGGCAATCTATATCCTGTGCCATTATTTGTTGGAAGTATGTGATTTTTTTCATTTTTATATGGGGCTACTGTAGCATGAATCTTAAAAGGTCTTATTAATAAAAACAAATCCGGAGCCAAGTTTTGGGGTGAACACTTAAAGATTAGAGAAACAGAACAAGCCAGCCAATCTCACCTCACCAAATTCCTCAGCTGATCTTGTTTCCTCAGACTGAAAGCTTCTGAGTGGATCTCAACTGAACTTCTAGTTCCTGGTCCTCATGCCTTATATACCTTTCTGCTTCCTGCCATCACTTCCTGGGATTAAAGGCATGTGTCACTATGCCTGGCTGATTCTATTGTGGCTTTGAACTCACAGAGATCCAGACAGATCCCTGACCCTGAATGCTAGAATTAAAGGTGTGTGCTACCACTGCCTAAACCTATGTTTAAAATAGTGACTGTTCTATTCTCTGACCACCAGATAAGTTTATTGGGGTGCATGATATATCAACCACATTTCCCCTTTTTTGTTTAAAATAAAAAAGTTATAAAATAAAAATATAAGAAAAAGTATATGCAATAAATTTATATAATACATACAGTCAAGAATTACATTAACAATATCTAGTCCATTCACATTTGACAGATTCAAACAAAAAACTCCATTATTTATAAGAACAATGTCCAGTCCATTAAAATTTGAAAAATTCAGACAAAAATTCATTTCTTATCCCAATTAAAACAAGTAGTATCTTTTAAAAAATAGATTCAATAATCTACCTTTTTATCTTACCATATCCATATTCTCTTTTTCCTTTTCTGAGTAGATGCAAAAATCTATTGTTTTATCCTTTTATTTCTATGTCTTTTTTTTTTAATCTACCTATTATCTTATTATTTCTATACATTCCTTTTTTTCTTTTCAGAGTATATTTAATAATCTACCCTTTTAGTCTATTATTTCTATCTTTATTTCAGAGTAGATTCAATAATCTACCTCTTATCTACATCCTCTTTTTTCTTTTTTTTTTTTGACCATTTTCAATTAACAACTTTTAACCAACCATCGTAAATGATTACAATATCCATAACTTAAATGACCGATATAGTGGCTATTCTGTTCTCTAACCCCCATATAAGTTTATTGGGGTGCACAATGTTTCAACCACAGGATACATTTAAGAGACTGCAAAAATCTCAGAAGAGACTTTGAACTTTTATTTTTTTATTTTTATTAATTTTAAAATTAATTTTACATATCAGCCACGGATTCCCTTGGTCTCCCCCCTCCCGCCCCCCTCCCCGCCTTCCCCCAGCCCACCCCCCATTCTCATCTCTTCCAACGCAAAGACTCCCCTAAGGATTGAGTTCAACCTGATAGATTCAGTCCACACAGGTCCAGTCCCCTCCTCCCAGGCTGAGCCAAGTATCCCTGTATAAGTCCCAGGTTTCAAACAGCCAACTCATGCACTGAGGACAGGACCTGGTCCCACTGCCTGGATGCCTCCCAAACAGATCAAGCTAATCAACTGTCTCACTTATCCAGAGGGCCTGATCCAGTTGGGGACTCCTCAGCTATTGGTTCATAGTTCATGTGTTTCAATTCGTTTGGCTATTTGTCCCTGTGCTTTATCCAACCTTGGTCTCACAATTCTTGCTCATACAAACCCTCCTCTTTCTTGCCAATTGGACTCCTGGAGCTCCACCTGGGGCCTGGCCGTGGATCTCTGTATCTGGTTCCCTCAAGTCATTGGATGGGGTTTCTAGCACAGCAGTTAGGGTGTTTGGCCATCCTATCACCAGAGTAGGTCAGTTCGGGCTGTCTTTTGACCATTGCCAGCAGTCTATTGTGGGGGTATCTTTGTGGATTTCTGTGGGCCTCTCTAGCACTTTGCTTCTTCCTATTCTCATGTGGTCGTCGTTTATCATGGTCTTTTACTCCTTGTTCTCCCTTTCTGTTCTTGATCCAGCTGGGATCTCTCGCTCCCCTAAGCTCTCTTTCCCTTGACCCTTGCCCTTCATTTCCCCCACTCATGTCCATGTTGTTCATGTAGATCTCATCCATTTCTCTGTCATTGAGTGATCCCTGTGTCTTTCTTGGGGTCCTGTTTTCCAGGTAGCCTCCCTGGAGTTGTGTGTAGCAGTCTAGTCATCTTTGTTTTACATCTAGTATCCTCCTATGAGTGAGTACATACTATGTTTTTCTTTCTGAGTCTGGGTTACCTCACTCAGGATGATTTTTTCTAGATCCATCCTTTTGCTTTCAAACCTCATGATGTCATTGTTTTTTTTTTTTCCGCTGAGTAGTATTCCATTGTGTATATGTACCACATTTTATTTATCTGTTCTTTAGTTGAAGGGCATCTAGGTTGTTTCCAGGTTCTGGTTATTACGAACAATGCTGATATGAACATAGCTGAGCAAGTGCCCTTGTGGTATGATTGAGTATTTCTTGGGTATTTGCATTTTATTATGTTAGAGTTAAAACCTTTCCTTTTTTTAGACAAAAGGGAAAAATATTGTAAAAAATGCTTTTTGTACACTGTGAAGACACATCTTTGCTAACATACCTTCTGAATGACTTAGTATAGAGCTTAATAGCCAATAGCTGAGAAGGAAGAGATTAGGTGGGATTTCTAGGGACAGAGAGAGCTCTAGGAAGAAGAAAGGCAGAGTCATCAAACAGACAGTGAGAAAGCAGCATCAGCATCACAAAATAAAGGTAACTGAGCTATGTAAGAGAATGTTGATTAAAAGGTATGGGTCGCCGGGCGGTGGTGGCGCACGCCTTTAATCCCAGCACTTGGGAGGCAGAGGCAGGCGGATCTCTGTGAGTTCGAGGCCAGCCTGGGCTACCAAGTGAGTTCCAGGAAAGGCACAAAGCTACACAAGAGAAACCCTATCTCGAAAAACCAAAAAAAAATAAAAAATAAAAATAAAAAAAAATAAAAGGTATGGGTCAATTTAAGTCAGAGGAGTCAGTTAGACACACAGCCAACCTTTCATAAATAATGTCTGTGTCATTTTTTTTTTTGTTCAGCCAAAAGAAAAGTCCAGTCCTTAAAAAGAAATTGTGAATTGAACCCAGGCCTTCTAGAAGAGCAGGCAACACTCTTAACCATTCAACCATCTCTGTCATAGTTTCTTAGAAAACTGGGACTCTACCACAATACCCAGCTATACCACTCTTGGGCATACACCCAAAGGATGCTCAATTATACCACAAAGAACTTGCTGAACTATGTTTATAGCAGCTTAATTTGTAATAGTCAGAACCTAGAGACAACCTAGATGCTTCTCAATGCAGGAATGGATAAAAAAAATTATGGTACATTTACACAATGGGGTATTTCACATCTGTTAAAAACAAGGACACTAGGAAATTTAAAAGTAAATGGATGGAATTAGAAAAAATCTTCCCAAGAAAGGTATCCTAGACTGTGAAAGACAAGCATGGTATGTACTCACTCAAAATGGATATTAGCAGTAAAATAAAGGATAACTAGGGTACAATAAATAGACCCAGAGAGACAAGGTAACAAAGAAGATTCATCGGGGGGGGGGCACTCACATCTCCCTGAGAAAGGGAAATAGAAGAGATTTCATTAGTAAACTGAGGGTGGGTGGGAATGAGAACATGAGGGATCAGGTTGGGAGGGGGATAGAAGGGAAGAGTATTTAAAAAAAAAAGAGTACAATGGAAGTGGGGAATTGTGGGGTCAGGTAGAAACGTGGTATAAGGAAATCTTTCAGAAATCTATAAGGATTTTCCCAGCTAAGACTCTTAGCAATACTGCATACATCACCTGAACTGGCTATCTCCTATGACCAGACTGGTGCCTAGCCCAAATTGCCACCAAAAAGGCAGCATCCAGAAGCTGCTAGAAATAGATGCAGACTCACAGCCAAACATAAGGCACAGTTAGGGGAATCCTGCAGAGAATGGGTAGAAAGGATTGTAGCCAGAGGTATCAAGGAATCAAGGATACCATGAGAAAATGCATATGATTAACCAACCTGGGCTCATAGGTGCTCACAGAAACTGAACCAACAACCAGAGAGCCTGCATGGGATTGACCTAGGCTCTTTGCATATGTAACACAGTTGTATAGCTTGGTCTTCTTGTGAGATTCCTACCAGTGGGAACAGGAGCTGCCTCTTACTCTTTTACAGGCTTTTGTAATCCTACTCCACATACAAGGTCTCTTTTCCCAGTCTTAAAACATGGGGAGATTGTTGGTCTTACTGAAACTTGATATGCCATGTTTTGTTAATACTCATGAGGCACATGCCCTTTCCTAAACACAAATGGAGGAGGAGTAGAACAGAAGGGGTATAGTACAAATCCTAATTGGTCTTATATCAGGGTAAATGCTGAAAGATCAAAGAGACAAAAAAACTAGCCACAGATACTTCTCACCTCACCAACTCCTCAGCATAAAGGACTAAGCTCCTATCTCCTTCAACCTTATATTCCTTTTCTCCACCCAGCCATATTACTTCCTGTCTCAAAATCCCTAGTGTTGGTATTAAAGGTGTGTCTGCCTCTGAAGTACTGGGAGCAAAGGCATGAGATCCCAAATTCTAGGATTAAAGTTTTGTGCCACCACTGCCTGGCCTCTATGGCTAACTAGTGGCTGGGTTTGCCCTCTGATCTTCAGGCAAGCTTTATTTGTTAGCATATACACAAAATATCACCACATTTCTGCTTTTTATCTAAAATTAAAAAGGCTTTTAATATAAGAAAAATGATATTCAATAAGTACAATAGCTATATACAATATATACAGGCAATGATTACATCAATTTAGTCCATTAACACTTGACAAATTCAGATAAAACACTCCATTATTTATCCTATTTTGGTGAATCCAAGTGTTGTACCTAATTCACTTTCTAACCTAACATATTATCAACTGAAAACTATCTTTTGATGACTCTCAAACTTTATACTGCTTTAGTGAGTTTCTTTTCTGAATTTGTTACTATAACTATCTAGTCTTCAAGTCCAGAGACCAAAGAAGGAAATAATATTAACTGAGTAAGCAGGAAGTGCAAGCAAGCGACTTCAAAAAATTGTTAGACATGACAGAAACAGCTGGCTGCCTGGAGAGTCAACCAAGCTTCCTCTGCAATTTTGGGCATCCATCTTTGTTCTACCTGCTTAGCATATCTGACACACTGATCTATGAAGCAGGACTTTCTGAAGGGCTGCCCTACCTTGTCTTGGCAAAGTTTAGCAGTCCTTTCTTTTGTATCCTACCTGTGCCATTTGGACAGCATACTACCAGCAGTTGAGGCAAAGCTATTTTCTTGCCCAGTGGATAACTTCTGTCATAAAGAAAGTAAACTCCATATGGAGTTTCTTGGATGCCCGTCATCTTCTCTGAAGTAGATTGGTTCTGCTAGGAGCAGACATTTCTCATTGTCATAAAAAAAGAACCTATATTATTAAAACATCATAAATACCATACTCTGTAGATCTCTGAAGAATGTGAAGACAACCTGCCTACGTAAAATATATCTGTTTGAAATATATACCTAACATGACTTGAACACATACCTAACATGATTACAAGTTTGATTGTAATGACTAACTACTAACCTTCATTTCTTTATATCCCAATTAATTTATAATAACTTTCAAGGACTATAAATTAGCCTTTCATTTTAAAATGAGCTGTATAGGTACAATACCTTGAACAAAATTAGAAATGTATGTACAGGATGTTCTAATAAAATTATCTCAACTTTTTATCAATATACAAATATCCATATCAATGTAAAATATTTAAAACAAATAGTTGCTTTTAAAAAGTATATTCAACAATATACCCTTTTATCCTATCATATCTATGTAGTGGGTAGCCATTCCAGCTTGGATCTGGAAGCTCCAACCCCCATTGAGACTCTGGCAACTGTCACGCCTATGAGGCGGGGCAAGGGGAGGTGCTGGAAACCTGAGAGCTGGATGGGCAAGCGCTCGCTCTGGGCGCACTCTCTGTGCCTGGACCCTGGTTGGTGGAGATTGATTGTGCAGAGCTCCAGAGAACACCGCTGGATTGCTATACACCTTCCCCAGACCCCCGCGACCTATCCATTCCTTCATTTGTAAGTCATCCACTAAATAAATCTTCCTTTTAACTACGTGGAGTGGCCTTTATAATTTTCCCCAATATCTGGCGCCCACGTGGGTCAAATTCCAAAGGTCTGGGCGGCTCCTGCCCTCAGCCTGTTCCCCGGCTGGCGGGTACCTAAACCCGCCTGCAAAGTTCCATATAACCAGTCCATTCCCGAAAAGGGGAGCAGCTAGTCCGGTCTCAGCTCCCTAGCTTAGCCCCGAGACCAGTGAAAAACCGCTGCGAGTGAGGTATCCGCACCCGGCTTCCGGCCATCCCGCCATCTGCCTCCAGCTGCCACCAGCCAAGGTCGCCAGCAGGCCCTGCTTTGGAGCTGTACCAGCTCCGCCTGCTTTTTCTTTTCAAAACAGGAATGTTGAGTCCAATCTCCTTTATTCAGGTTTTTTCCTGACCATTACCAATAACAACTTGTAAACAACCCCCCTAAACAATGACAAATACTTATAAAGCCCCAAAAGACCAAAAACCACACACCATACCTCTTTGCAAAGTGGACATTGTGTTTTTAAGTTTACTTCCTGCTCTTTGTGGTTGACCATATCTTTAGAGGAACCTGAAAAGAAAAAAAAAATCAGTTAATTGTCAAGTCCTGAGCAAGGTAGCTGTATTATTCGTTCTCTAGTCTCTGCATAATATGAAAGTGCAGGACTTGTCTCAAGTCTTGGCTAAAGTAGTCTGTGAGGCTGAATCAGCTCAGCTAACCACCTTGAAATTGTCCTGAGCAGTTTGTAGTCCAAAGCCAATCTTGAGGTAGTGTTTTTCAGTTTAGTGGCATTATCATAGTTCAAGTGAAACCATTGTTATAGGAACACATCATCTTTTTGGAGCCCTCAGAGGTCGCATTATGTCATTTAAATGCTCTGGGAAGGACTTTCCCACACTGTGACAGGAAACAACTGAATCAAATTTGACATGGGGACCTGTAAGAGCCCCTGCCCCCTGCCAGATGATTCCTGATCTAAAAGTGTTACCTTGTCCGTCCATTGTTGATCTACAGCCATTAGTCCAATATCTGCCTTTGTCATACCTTCTCTATATTCCAGAAGGGACGGGCATTCTGTTAGGATTATTCTTAGAAAAAATGTTGTTTCTAGGAATGCCCTGTTTACAATTTCTTTCTTAGTTGACCTTGATTGATGCAAATGAAACACTTGAAATTTCTATTTTTCTTCAAACCTCTGGAAATCACCTCTTGTATCCAAGCGTCATCATGGTTATGAGATTCAATATTGATCATATCTCAGATCCATTCCTCTAAGGGTACTAAAATTATATTTAATGTCCTAATTACCCTATTGCATTGTGCACTAGAATCTTCAAAAGCCAGATATTCAATTATTATTTGTTTAACTTCTGAATATGCTTTCATTCTATTTAATGCTAAATTCAGTCTTCATGAGAAATCAGTGAAGGTTTCTTTTGGGTCCTGCATAACTTTAGTAAATGATTGAATTTTCTTTTGTATTTCTTAAATTCTGTCCCAAGCATTAAAGGCTGCAATGCAGCATAAAGCTAGGACATGGTCATCATATAGAGATTGCCTTTCTATGTTAGCATAATCTTCCTCTCCAAGAAGTTGGTTTTGGGAGATTTTGATACCACTAGCCCTGCTTCGCTGTTCAATGATCTTAGCTTCATCTTTCCACCAGGTCCTCCACTGTAATTGAGTACCAACATCCAACACTGCTATAACCAAATCTCTCCAGTCTTGAGGGATAAATCTATCAGAAGTTGACCACAAGTTTACTGTATGCTTTACAAAAGGTGAATGCATGCCATATGAGCCTATCACTTCCTTGAATCTCCTCAAATCTAACATTTGCATAGGAGTCCATTCAGCTCTTACACAGTCTGGGGGATATATATCATTTGGTAGTTCTTGTTGGGTTACAGGATAAATTAAGGTTGGCTGTTTGAAAGACTTAGGCTGTTTCTCAATAACCTTATAATGCAATGCTGAGATTGGTTCTCCTTTAAATTCCTCTGTCTGGATCTGAATATCTCTATGATCTGTTTAAACAAGTTTTTCTAAATGTTTTATCTTGGCAATTATATTAACCCACTTTTTAAATGATAAAACAAAAATGATCAAACAAATAATATTTGTAATTGACATTACATAAATCTCATCTAAATTAACTATCCTCTCATCTAATTGCTCCATTTTCAAACTGTGTCTCAAGTAATCATACAGAGAACTCATCATAATAATGTTTCTCATTTTTTAGTGTGGGAAAAAAACTATCTTTTAACTAATTTCTCCCTTTAAGAACTCTCAATTGTCTCACTAAATCTGCCGATGATGACGATTCAGATGTGAGGTTGACTACTTTGGCATAGAATAATAGAAGCTGAAGTAGATTTCAAGACAGCTACCTAGTGTGATAGCAGCTGGAGAAGGGGGTCCTAGGAGAGTGCACAACCCATGAGGAGTGAAAAATCCAAAGAGCCAGCTTTCTGCATGGGAAAACATGTAAAAGTGGCCTACTTCTTTGGTGTTTTGAGCCCAAATCCTATGGAGTTTTCTGCAGATAGGCTGCAACTAAAAAATCCCAGACCCACTAAGAGGCTCAGTGAAAAGAAAGGAAAACCTTAGCCATCAGGATAGTGACTCTGGCTGTGTGTAGCTCCTGCCTGTGCCCATGGCTGAGAAACCACAGGCAAGCTGATTGTTTGTGAATTTGTGCCCCAAAAGTTGGACACCAGATGTAGCAGGAATCCTAATTGCTCTTAATAAAAAAACAGAGCTGGATATCATGGTAAGTGCTGAAAGATTAGAGAGAAAAAGGAAAAAGCCACAGACACCTCTCACCTTACTAGCTCCTCAGCCTAAAGGAATGAGCTCCTATCTCTTTCCACCTTAAATTACTTTTCTCTGCCCAACCATATCACTGCTTATCTCAACATCCCTGGTGCTGCTATTAAAGGCAGGTGTGCCTCTCAAGTACTGGGAGCAAAGGCATGAGATCCCAAGTGCTGGGATTAAAGGTGTGTACCACCACTCCCTGGCCTCCATGGCTAACTAATGGCTTGCAATGATCTCTGATCTTCTGGCAAGCTTTATTTGTTAGAGGATACACAAAATACCACCACTAGGGGGGCATATGGTAGAGGGACTATGAGGGGAAGAGGAGGGGACACAAATAAATGAATAAATAAATTTATTAAACAAATGAAATTGTGAAAAAGTAGCATTTTAAATTGAGAAATAAAAATATGTTCAAGAATTCATACAATGAGAGGATCTAAATGAACACAGGTATGGACATTCCAATATAAGGCTGAACATTGCATTAGGTCCATTCAGTGTAGAAATAAACAATTATAGACAAACTAGAGTTAAGAGTGTTCACCTCTTATTTAATGCTTATTTGTTAAAGGAAGATTTGTAGCAGTAATTTAAGTAGGACCTAGATTTGCGTTAGCAATCTTTTTATGACGGCTTCTATTTTGATGCTGAGGAAACATTGGTCTAAGAAGAAGAAAAATGAGTTTGAAGGTGCAAGAAATTGTTTAAAGATAACAGGACTGCTGGATGATGGTGCATGTGCCTTTCATCCCAGCACTTGGGAGATAGAAACAGATGGATCTCTATGAGTTCAAGGCCAGTCTGGTCTACAGAGTGAGTTCCAGTACAGTCAGGGCAGTTACACAGAGAAACTGTGTCTCAAAAATCAAAAAACAAAAAAGAGAGAGGAAGAGAGAGAAGTATCAGTGTTCCTTTAGATCCTGTCATCTCCCTTCTTCAACTTAAAAGACCTACTTGCTCACAATTTTTAAAATTAATTAATTAATTTAAAATTTTAATCAATTAAATTAAAAAATTAATTTGTTTATCATCATGGTGGGGAGCATGACAGAATGCAGGCAGACATGGTGCTGGCTATATTTTGATCAGAAGGCAGCAGGAAGTTGAGAGACAGAGAGATACAGACAGAGAGAGAGAGAGAGAGAGAGAACAAAGTTGTGGGTGAAAGTCTCTCATGTCCTATGGAAAGTCAAAGAAAAACTATTAGCACTCCTGAAAATCCAGAGTATTACTGGGAAGGATGCTAGGCAAAATAGTTTTTAAAAGAATAGATAATGGGAAATACAGGAGAATTTACTCTCTGTGAACATCATTTGATGGAAAACAAAAAGTGCATTATTCTAGTGCAGATGACTATACAACAGGAAATTGCTCCAGTGAATAGGTTAACCAAAAGAGCAAGACACTTGCAAATATAATTTTAATATGAAGACACATCCCTTTACCATAAGTAATGGAAGAGGAAATCTTCAATTTTTAAGAGTGGTGCTGTCTATGTGCTAAAACTGAAGATGTTTTTCATGTTTGCCATATGTGTATGCAAATGTTCATTTCAGTCAACAAAAGAAATGGCTACAAAATCAAAAAGAGTAAAATGCTGTATATATTTTTCAATAAATTTGGAAGAATGAACTGTATGAGAAACCAGCAAGTTAATTGGAGAAAACTGAAGGGAAACAGTTAATTTTGGAAGTAGCTTAAAATAATATTGAAGATAAGGGGAAAAGAAATCAGAGGAATTCCTTGATTGCTTCTATTTTCTATGAAGGTAGGAAGCCTGGTATGTGATGATTGAAAGGTTTACCTTATGAAGTTGAGGGAAGTGGATATAATAGTCACTGTGGGAAATGGAGCATGGGGATAATTAGCTGAGTTTGGAGATAATTATAGAGGTACCAACCCACATAGTTGTAAGATATCCTCCAGGAATTCCCAGCAGCTTGATGAAATGAGTGAAAAAATGGGCAATTAGGTCCCATGCATACTAACACTGCAAATTCATTATAGAGAAAGCCTTATTCTGCAGGACACATTGTGCATATATAATCTATCCATTATTATTTAGTTTCAGAAAAAAGTAAAGTCTTGCTAAAGTAGGAAGTCACAGTAGAAAATCAATTTATTGGACCTATATTTAAATACAAACAATTTTTATGATATATGTATGTATGTGCATGTATATGTGTATGTGTATGTGTGTATATGTGTGAAACTAGGTAAATAAATGTTCATTAAAAAGGTATTCACAAATAGAAAGGAATTGTCTTAGCTAGGGTTTCTATTGCTGTGAAGAGATACAATAACCATGGCAACTCTTTTTTTGTTGTTTGTTTTTTGGTTTTTTGAGACAGGGTTTCTCTGTGTAGTTTTGTGCCTTTCCTGGAACTCATTCTGTAGCCCAGGCTGGCCTCGAACTCACAGAGAACCACCTGCCTCTGCCTCCTGAGTGCTGGGATTAAAGGCATGCACCACCACTCCGGCTCATGGCAACTCTTATAAAAGAAAACATTCATTTGGGGTGGTTCACTTACATTTTCAGAAGTTCAATCCATTTTCATCATAGAGTGAAGCATGGCAACATGTAGGCAGTCATGGTGCTGACTACATCTTGATCAGACAGCAACAGGACGTCTGTCACACTGAATGACACTTGAGACCTCAAAGCCCGCCCCTGCAAGAGACACACTTCCTCCAACAAGACCACACCTACTTTACCAAAGCCAAACCAACTAATAATGCCACTCTCTAAGAGATTATAATTATAATTATAATCAAACTACCACAGGAATCACTTAAGTTAAATTATTTTATGTATGTAATTTGTTCTAAGATACATAAAAACCAAAGAATTGGGAATTTTTTCAATTAGTAAAATTATTTCATTTGAATATAGTTTTTATTGATTTATAGTTTATAGCATATTTAATGTGAAATATCTCATTTAATTCATTCAAAAAACCTAGAGGGATAGTATCATTGACTTTATTTTACAAATAAAGACAAGGGCGCTGAGAAATTATGTGATGTACCTAAAATCATAGAGATAAGAAGTGTACTTACAAAATAAGTACTTCAAAGCAACTTGCTTGGTAAGGAAGAAAAAAAAAAAACAATCTTCAGTTCAGGTTAAGTCTTTTATCTACTGCTAAATCTTTTCACAGAAGGAATTGAATAGCCCATTATGATAATTTTGAGAAATCATTATTTTCATTAGCAAGTCAATTTTTTTATGTAATCCAATGAGACTTGGGTTAATGATTTTTGGTACCCCATTTAAAATATTTATATTCCAGCCACAACTTAAGTGATTTATCTAGTATAAAGCACTAACTCATAATTTCTTATCTAATATATAAATGATATCAGTTTGCTGCATCATAATCAAGTAATACTGGAAATTATATAATATTCTTTCTAAATCAACATTTCATTCTTAGTCATTTTATAAATTTCACTACAATATCAGGAAATTAATGTTTATTTGAAAACAAGACATCTCATTGCACTCCATAAATTGATAGGCAGATGTCCAGCAGTGGGAAACATTAGCAAACATAAAGAATTAGAGCAATGTATTTACTAGAGTACAGTTATACCTCCTTCCAAAGGATGTTTAAATACTTTTAATCTGTTTTACTCAATTTGAGATTTAAACTTAAATAATATGTATATGTAAGTGTGTGTATTTTATAAAACCTCAAACTTATACACATAAAATAGTTCAACATATTTTATATCTAATTGGTATTATTTTTGTAAATTATCAATAACCTGATTTTGATGATTAAGCCATTCTTCTGTCTCCTTGAATTTCAGGAAAGTGATAAATAACACAGTAAAAAATAACTTTCACCACAATTGTTTAGCAAAATAATCTACTTTCTATTAAGTTACACTGGACCATTTCTGAAGCCCTAGAAATTAAAAAAAAAAAAGAATTAATTCCAATAAACAACAACAGCCTAAATGTGATGTGTTATTGAAGGATACTCTAGGCAAAGGCATAAAATTAATGGAAGTGTAGAAAAGAATTAAACACTCTTACATCACTGTCTTTTCCTTAAACACAAATTATCACCATATAAACTTGAGCTTATGATATACCAAATTAATGAAAGAAAGAAAAAACAAATTCTAGGTAAATTGCTCTCAAAGATCCATCAAATCTCCAAAAAAGGAGGTATAATAATATTCAAGAAAAATGTGACACATGTCTACTTTTACTTTGAAAATAATTATCTCTGGTATTCATTATGAATAAATTATATCATTACCTTGGCAATAATATTTCAATCATAATAATAACTTACCAAAAAAAATTTTAATTTTTATTGTTAAAGCTCAGCATTCATTACTGAAACTAATGATATGTGAAACATACATGAAAAAAATCATAATTAAGGAAGTCTTTAAGATTTAAATAAATAAAAACATACAATATAGAAAGTATCAAATATAGAATTAAAAATGACTATGTTCCATATATTAATTTATATGTGGAAAAAATAAGTATGTATTAAAGAATTTGGGGCTGGATTGATGGCTCAGCTTTTAAGAGCAACGGATGTTCTAACTAATGATTTATTCCCAGCATTCACATGGTGCCTCACAAAACTCACTAACTCCAGTACCACAGGATCAGAAGTCCTCTACTAACCTGCAAAGGCACCAGGAACACATATATTGCACACACATACATGCAGGCAAAATACCTATATACATGAAATGCAATAAAATGATTATTTATTGTGAGTTCTTTAATGGAAAGATAGCATAAGAAAGAATCAAATAAGAATTATAGAATAAAATGCTAATATTGTGGATTAAGTGAATATCAATATTTAACATGTATATTACTTCACCATTTTCATTTTTGGTTTAACATTACATCCAGTTTCTCAAAATGTTTAAACAATCCAATATACTATAAAACGTATTCACCCCAGCCCTCAGAACAGATAAGAGATCTTTATTAATTCAAAGCCAGCCTGGCCTACATACATTTAGGTAAGCCAAGGCTAATAGTGAGACCTTGTCTGAAAAACAAACACACAAACAAAAAGTATTCAGCATGTTAAACAATAAATTTATTAAACTTCTTCCTTCTGAAAGTCTGTGTAAACAGTTGCGCTATCCTCTTTAATATACATCTCAATCCCCTGGTAACTTTCACAAAACTCTCTGTTACTTTTCTTTTTCACATATGAGTGTTGATTTAACAAGGTATTCTTGTTCATAAAATTGTAAATAATAGAAATTCATTTAGTTTTTTATTTTAAACTCGTGTGTTTATTTTTCACTTCAGACTTCAGCATTTCAATATTCACTGCAGACCTGCTTTAGTGACTATAAATTTCTTAAGCCGGATTGTATCATCATTTTTTTCCTTTTTCCTCTAATTATCATAGGTAGTTTTTTCAGGGTTGGTGGTTAAGATCTTTCACAGTATGAAGGCCATGTTCCAAATGACTTTTTTCTTTGATGTTTCCCTTGAAAAATCAGTTGTTATTTTGTGAAGCCATCTCTATATGTGACTTGGACTTTCCCTCTTGTAGCTTACAATACACTTTGTTTTGTATATTTTAGTTTTCAACTGTCAACTGATGATGAAAATATTCTTTCTGTTCAGTTGGTTTTCTGTGTGACTCCTGTATTAAAATGAGCAGCTCTTTCTATTTGGGATTTTTTTTTCATTGAATTCATTGATAATATTTTCTACACCTTTGTGATGAAATTCTTTTCCATTTGACCTCACCCTGCACCATGGGCCTGAGATAGCTGGCCCCAGCCCCAACCCTCAGCTGAGTGGAGTGTTCCCAGCTGCCCAGACTGACCAACTCAGCAGCTACCCAGGCACAGATCCAGGGCTTTGAGATTGCACACCACAACACAGAACCCATATATGACTTGCTGGAGTGTGTTAAGAGACTGGTCTTTGGAACCATATAGCACATGTTGTCTATGACATAGGACAACAACAGGATAGCCAAGGGGTGTAGTTGGAAGTTTTCCTGTGTCATGCCTGGTCCACAGTCACTTAGACACAAGTAAACACACAGAGGCTTATATTAATTACGAACCATATGGCCATTAGCTTAGGCTTATCACTGACTAGCTCTTACACTTAAATTAACCCATAATGAGTTTTAACCCATAATTAACCATATTAACCATAATTAACCCATAAGGAGTTTCTTGTCTATGTTTAGCTATGTGACTTGGTAACTTTTCTCAGTTCTGCCTAGTCAGCTTGCTTCCTTTGTGTCTGGCTGGTGACTCCTGACTCAGCCTTTGTCTTCCCAGTATTCTCCTTGTCTGCTTCTCTCACCTATAATTCCTAGTTGGCTACTGGCCAATCAGCATTTTATTTATCAACCAATCAGAGCAACACACATATTCACAGCATACAGAATGACATCCCCAGCAAAGGAGTTTCCATGAGGGTCCAGTATTGATGGTATAACAGAAGCCAGAGACCTTGATCCTGACCAACAACATATTATGCAATTAACATCTGCAAGTAAAGCTGTTTGAACAAGATACACTGCAACTCCCTATGGCACTAAGCTGATTGAAGGGGTGATGGAGAAGCAGCAAAGATGGAGGAGTGAAATGTTGGATTATTTGTTTTTTAATTATACTGATATTCTTATTTTTATTGTATTTATTATTATTTTCTTTTTAAATCTTTATTTTTATTATTTCTTTTTTAGTTTTCTTTGTGGGGCACTATAAGGGTAAGCAGTGGATATGGATGGATTGGGAGATGAGTGGGACTGAGATGCATGATGTGGAATTCCCAAAGAATCAATTTAAAAAACAGAACAAGCTTATACCAGCAATTTAATTATTTTTGCTGGGCAGTTCTCAGTGAAAAACTGAAAATAACTTAAAAGCTTGATAATATATCTTCTCCAAAATTTTTTAGATTCATAGCTACTCCTGATAAGAATGGCTTAGAGGAAATTCTAAACAAAGAAATCAAAATCAAAATAATGATCAAAAATATGTTCAACAGTTCAAGCAAGATATGAATTAACTGAGTTACAAAAGAGAAAAATAAACATCTAAACTTCTAAGGAAGTCAATAAAAGGTATAAAAATAGTATTGAATGAAAAGAATAGAATGGAAATATGGATATATGGATGAAAAATCAAACAAATAATTATAGAAACAAAATGAAAACTCAAATAAATTCATGTGAAGCCTCCTCAGTAGAATGCATTTGTAAAGGACATAATGTCAGGATTTGAAGACAGATAGAGGAATTGAGTCATTTGGTTAAGATCAATGACCACATTTTAAATGTATGAATACTGGAACCCTATACTTGAGTAGATAATGCTACTTACAGAAGATATAATTATTAAATAAAAATATCATAGCCAGATGTGAGACGCTCCTGAGGAGCTGTTAGGTATGCCCTCTAGGGCTCATAACTGTAACGACTCATGCTTTTGTTTTTTTCAGTAACTCTCAAGAAATAATGAGACCCAATTGATGAAGATACAATGCATTTAAATGTAGAACATAGAAAAAACAAACTAGAACTAATCTGAAAGATTCCTCCTAGCTGCCTAGCTTTTATAATCTCAGAAAGTAGTATGCAGGCTGTTGAAAGGAATAAATAAACAACAGTCTTACTAAGCAGTGAATTGTGTGAGGTGCAAAGCCAGCTTGCTAGACAAATGTGTTCCCTGGAAATATTGTAGCATGATGGTTAAAGGGATAACTTCCTTCTGCTTCGATTTTAGGCCCATTTGATGGGAGGGATTTGTGCTTTGTACAGCAAAACTGAATAAAATTCTAAAATCCATGGCTGGGGATGTCATATTCCATGATGGAAAATCTACCATCCCCACTTTTTATCTTTTTTTTCTTACATGGACATGATGCCAAAATACTACCTAAAGATTGGTCTTTATATCTATTGACTGGTAGTGCTCTTAGCCTTTGTCAGAGAAGGATGTATATGCAGTGGACAGTAGTCAATGCAAAGACTCCTAATTGCTCACATGATGAGAGTAAATGACTCTCGATTGTTCGTTGCTAAACACACACACACACACACACACATCATACATTGTTGACTGGCTAGTGACAGTAAGAATCATTATTGAAGATTCAAGTAGGCCTTCATCCCCTAATATGTTACTGCATTGCATCCTTAGGCTGTTCACACAGCAGTTATTCTTTTTCTTATTCTGTGAGCATTATAATATCTAATTAAAAAATAATGACGTCTCCTTAAAGTAGTCAAAATGACAATGAGCTAAATTCATACATACCTGGCTGTAATTTGAATATGATGTTTGAGCATCTGATCAGTGACTGTGCCACAAAAATCTTACTTGTTTAATTAATGAATCAAGAAATATTGTCTACTGAAGTGAGTTTCAGACTCATTAATGAGAGAAATCAGCTGATGTATTCTTGGTATTCTAGTTGCCAAGAATATTAGAGAAATAAAATTCAGTGAAGAAGTGAATTATAATGAACATTTTGAAGAACACATGATGAATTGATACAGTTACTTTACAATATTAATCTTCAGAGTACTTCTTTTAATGAACTCATTGATGTATGTTGAGATATTTTCATGAATTATTTCTGACATCATTTGTAAACACAATTTAAAGCATTTTAAATACATTGTTGAATAATAATATGCCTACAATAGCTTAAGTATTCCAATCATAATATCCTGAAGTTATCTGGTCAAGTCTATTAAATTGTGCAATGGAATGTTTTACTAACTGTCCCCATGGGAGCATAAAAAGCCATTTAATGATTGCTAAATCAGGCTATATATTTTGCCTCTGCTTCAAATGTAATGCACTGTGGCTGTTATCCAGCATTTATGTAGATTAAACATATATTTACATAAATGGTAATTGGTAATTCTTGTCCATAGAGACAGATAAAAATAAAAGGCTCCAGTTTTAAAACTTCAAATAATAGAAATTCATCATTTTTTTGAATTAACACTTCATTTTGTAAAGGAATCACAATTTCTTTAACAAGTCATCCATTGATGTACACTTAGGTAAACACCATGTCTTTTGTATTGTGGATAAGGGTACAATAATAATCATAGGGGCAAAGATATTGTCTGACATGTTAAATTTCTTTCCTTTGGATACACAGTAGTAGGATTGCTCAATGATATAGCCCTTTTGTATCTAATTTTTGAGGAAATACTCTGCTTCTTTTCATAGCTTTGCTACTATATATAGTACTATCAAATAGAGCATGCTCCATTTATCTTTCTGGTTCTAGTTTAACTCACTCAGAATGATTACTTTAAAGCCAATCAATGTGCTTGCAAATTTTATAATTTTACACTTCTTTATAGATGAATAAAATTCCATTAAATATGTAGTATACATTTATTATAATTTATCAGCTGACAGATATCTAGGCTGTTTCTGTTTCCTCAATACTGTGAGGAAGCAAAGCACCAATAAAACATGAAGGATCTCTGTAGTAAGCCCAAAAGTGGTATATCTGTGCAAAATTGTAGGTCTATCTTGAACTTTTTGAGGAAACTCCACAATGATTTTCATAGTAACTGCTGCAGGTTGTACTCCCAGCAACAGTGAATCTGTGTTATCTTTCCCTACATCCTCCCTCCATCATTTTGGTCATTTGTTTTATTTTATTATCCTTTTTAGATTATAATATAAAGATATCATTTACCTCTTCACTTTTCTCTCTCTAATACCTCAAGATACCTCTCGTACTTACTCTTTCTCAAATTCATGGTCTTCTTTAATTGTTACGTGTGTGTGTGTGTGTGTGTGTGTGTGTGTGTGTGTGTGTGTGTGTGTATTCTTAAATAGACAAATACAATCTGATCAGTCCACCTAATGTTACTTGTTTATGTTTTCAGGGACAACAATTTATTATTGGAAAAACATTTGGCATGTTCTTCTCTGGGCATGGCTATTTATTCTAATGTCAGGATTCTTTATTTGCCTGTAGTTTTTTTTTTTTTTTTTTTTTTTTTTTTTTGTCTAGGCTTAGGTCTTCCTGTGAACTTGGATCCTTCCAAGATAGCATGTCTATTGATCTTATCCTTTTCAGGTCATGTCTAGGTAACATTGTTGGTGAGACTTCATAGGTATAGTTTCTTTGACATTTCTAGAAGTTACAATGTCACAGATAACTTCTTGTTCTTCTTACTCTTACAACCTGTCCACCCACCTCATCCATAGGTGGTGAATGAACTCTGACCCTTAAGTGAAGAATATGTGTTGTAGATTTAACAGTTGAGACTAGATTACACAACTCTGCATTTTAATGCATCATTTGTTTTCTTAATCAGCCATTCTGAATGCACTAAGACAAAAATCTCAAAGTAGTTTTAATTTGTATTCATTTCTCTGATGGATAAGGATGTTGAACATTATAAACATTTATATTTCTTAACCATCTGTATCTTTTCTTTTGAGAATTCTCTGCTCAGATCCATAGCTCCCTCACCCCTTTTAAATAAGGTTGATTTATTTGTGTTTAACATTTTGAACTCTGTATATTCTGGACAGAAATTCTCTGTCATATGTATGGCTGGCAAACATTTCCCCCATTCTGTGGGTTGCCTCTTCACTTAATTGGTAGTGATCTTTGCTGTACAGTAACACGTTCCATTTGTGGATAATTGATCTTCATGCATGCTTGACTGAATCTTTACCTATCCCTATAAGTTTCAGTGGGAGCTTAGGATCACAGGGAGGGATTTGCTTGGCTGATCAAATAGTTAATGGATCTGAACACAAATATACTGGCTTACATTGCTAAACTATTTGGATTTTCTTATGTTGAACCGGATTCCTCCTTTAAAAATTCTTAAATACAAGGCAAGGCCTCCCATGGGGAGTCATCAGAGCCTGATACACTCAGTTGAGGCAGGTCCAAGCCCCTCGCTTTGTACCATGGCTGTGTAAAGTGTCCCATCATAGGCACTGGGCTCCAAAAAGCCTGCTCATGCACCAGCGATGAATCTTGATCCCACTGTCAGGGGGCTTCTTAAGCAGATCAAGCTACACAACTGTCTTGCCTATGCAGAGGGCCTAGTCCAGTCCCATGGAGGCTCCACAGCTGTTGTCCACTGTTCATGAGTTCCCACTAGTTTGGTTTGGTTGTCTCTGTATGTTTCCCCATCATGATCATGATACCCCTTGCTCATAGAATCCCTTTTCACGATTGGTATGTAAAATGAACTCAGGGGCCCCCAACTGGATCCGGCCTTCTGAATAGGTGAGACAGTTAATTGACTTGATCTGTTTGGGAGGCAGTGGTGCCAGGTCCTGGGCTCATTCGTTGCATGAGTTAGCTGTTTGAAACCTGGGACTTATGCAGGGACGCTTGGCTCAATCTGGGAGGAGGGGACTGGACCTGCCTGGACTGAGTCTGTCCGGTCGATCCCAGTCCTCGGGGGTGGCCTTGATCTAGAGAAGGTGGGAATGGGGTGTGTGCTGGGGGGAGAGAGCAAGGGAATCTGTGGCTATTATGTGGAACTGAATAGTATTGTAAAATAAATAATAATAATAATAATAAAAAAGATAAATTAAAAAAAATCTTAAATGTACATTACAACCCCTGTTTTTCCTTCTCTTCCTGATTCTAATTAAATTTTTCATATAGATTCCAGGAACATATGCAAACATTTTTCTGAAACATGAGCATCATATTATTTATTTGTAAGTAAAATTTTAAAATGTAGGAATTTCATAAATGCTTACAATCAATTTTTTATCAAACTATAATCAGTTCTATCATCTAATATGACTCCTTTGTGCCTCTACCCTTATTTTTCCCTCTTGACATCATGTGGCCTTTTAAAAAAATTATTGATCCCTTTTAATCCTGAGTATAGGTATGAAGGAACATAGGAAAATATCTTGGAGCAGTTTTATCCTATGGGGCCACATCCCTGAAGGGAACTGATTCTTCCTTTTCTTGGAGGCCAACAATTGCCAATAGCCTATCAGGTACATTTGCATCAGACCAAGCAAGCTGAAATCCTAGCATGGGTAGGTGGAGGAGCTCATGAAATCATACATTATTTTTACACCAAAATTCTTAGGATTTGGTTATTTTTTCAACTTTAAAATCAATTATTGAACAAAAGCTAAAAACCCATTAATATCAAAGAAGATGCATTAAATCATCTTGCAAGGGATATTTATTTTAAAATACACCCTTTTTCATTATCTTATTCTTACTTTGTGCTTACACTTCACTTGTGTTATTGTTCCTTTTGTTTCTTCTCTCTTTTTATAGATTCTTCTTTCTCCCTCATAGGAATTTCATTCACTTTACTTTTTTAGAAGTATTGTGTTCAATCTTAGGCAGAAAATAAAATTATTTTTGATTTTTAAAGGTTTTTATGTAAAAGAATATATCTAAAAGAAATTTTGTATATGCATTTTATAGAGGAAAACAGTATACCAGCACTAGATGTGACAGAGAGAAATAGTGTATGGTTCAGACACATGCAACATAGAATTCAGTGTCATAATGTTAAAGAATTGACAGTGTCTGAGACTCACTTCACTGTATCATGTTTCAAGAATTTCTCCGTGCTCTACAACTTCCAAACTGGTTTCAGTCATCTAGTTTTTTTTCATAACTTTTTTTATTACAGCTATAAATCTTTTAAGAGTAAACGAAAATAGTTATTCTACCATCATCAAGAAAAATGGAGTGTCTCACATTATTTTCAACACTTGATATTTTCTAGTACAGGTCATGGTTTTGAGGATAATATCAAACAGAAATGATACACCAGAAAAGGAAAATAAAACAACTAAATTTGGGTTTCATAGTTAACCTTTTCACTCTTCAACAGACAAATGTCATTAAAACCAATGCCCACATAACTGAAAGTACTATCTATGCTTGTGTGTATGTAAATTATATGCATATTGGTTTCAATATAAGTGCTTATAAGACTGTATCTGGAATATATTAAGAGTTTTCATCTCTTAACAATTGGATGGCCAAATCCAATTCATAATAGAGTAAAAAAATAAGATTGAATGGTGTTTACACATAAAAATATATAAATGAGCAATAACCTTAGCATGGCAGTGGAGAATGAAAACTTTAAATATTGGAGGAACTTGAAAGCACTGCAAAAATGTAAACAACTTAATATAGCTACAGTTTAAACTCTGAACATTTAAAATCCTTATATAGTTGCAAAAGAAATGAAATTTCCCATGAATTGCTAGTGATGATGACAAATGGTATAATTGTTCTAAAATAATTTTGGTTATTAAAAGTTGAGCTCTTGTCTACCACATCATCCATACATTAACTTTGTTAATATTACCTAACAGTAAAGAAAATGTATGCATATAAAGGCTCATAATAAAGTGGCTTTTTAAATAAAACTCCAAAATGGAATCAATCCAATGATTAAAAAATTAGGTAAACAAGTTGCTGTATATTTATACTGTTGAATACAGTCAACAATAAAAGGAAATGAAGATGTCTATAAGGTAATAATGTTACATATTACAAACCTGATATTGGGGACTGCATAGGATATTTTGTTTACTACATTAAGTAAAAGAAAAGAGCAAATGATGCAAAATCCAAATACTGGTTGTCTAAAGTGATTGGGAATCAGTAGGAGGTAATAATGAATGCTCTGAGAGTGTTAAAATTGTTATATATCTCCAGTAAAATATCCTAACAGTACATAATAATATCAAAGTTTAGAAATAAGTTTTCCTCTATACTAACAGAGCAGGGAATGTATAAGATACATGACTGTAGGGGCTAGAGAGATGGCTCAGAGGATAAGAGCACTGTCTTTTCTTCCAGAGAATTGGGGTTTTATTCCTAGCATCTACATAGTAGCTCATAACTATTAGTAATCCTAGTTTTATGGGACCCAGAGCCCTCTTCTGGCCTCTGCAGGCACCAGGCATGCACATGATGTACAGACATACACCTGGGCAAAACACTCATGCACATGAAAAAAAGTAAATAGTTGTTTTGTAAAAAGATACATGACTGCACATATTGATAGTGATTACAATATGGCTTGTTCTTTTATATCTCTACATGAGCACAGGTTAGATGAATGTTATGTGTTGGGTTGAAGTTCAAATTAGAGGATGTTTGGTTCAGTCTACTTGATCTACTTTCTCATTCCTTTCCTCTATTCCTTTCCCCCTTTTCCATATTTTCTTTTACCCTTCCTTTTCTTTTCTTCTTTTTCTTTCCCTTTCTCTTTCTGAAGAAACAGCATAGTTCACAAGTTTTAGCAGCATCCTCAACTGATTACAAACTAACAGAAATGTCATGAGAGACCAAAAAGCTAATATAATAAGAAATTAAAATTTATGAGCAAGATTCAGTAGCCGAATATTATTCATCAACTCATTGGTAGTCCAAGTATATTCTAATTAAAAACAAAAATCTAAAAATTTTATATGATGTTTATGGCTTTGGTGTCATGATGGAAAAAAAAACTAATTACTGAAAGAATTAACACATTGGTGCTTTCCTGAAAGTTATTTGAATTGATAAAATCTGAAGTGCTAAGTTACAGCTCTTTGTTATGTCAAGCTTGCATGGAATCCAGTTATAGTATAGAATTTTTAGTGTGTTTAATAATGTTGGAAAGGGGAGATGAACATGATGAATATCTTCAAAAAGACACAGATAAATTTATGTGAGTAGTTCTGGACAAATAAAACACTGAGAAAATTGTAAAACAACATTTTGCTTCTAACTATAAGTTTCAGAAGGCCATGGCTTTCTTGAAATTAATGAATGTTGAACTAGGAGGAGGAAAACAGCCATTCTCATTCTTAACAATTTGTGAGCAACTATTGGCTCAGGAACATTAGGACCTTTAAGATGTGATAGAGTAAAGACTACAGTTAGCAATCAATTTTATTTTTAAGTATGAGTGGGATTAAATCCTGTTATAGGTTTATTTCTGCATAAAGATTCAAGGAAAAGAAGAATATTTTCCAAATATTTTTCTCAAATAAATAAAAGATGAATTTTTGATATTATTTTGGTTTAAATTACATATCTTAATGCTTTCCCTCTATTATACCATTAATCTGTTTTCTAAGAAATTTATTCCTGTATCTATATTGTATTTCCCACATAGACAAACGAATTTCATAAATAAAATACTTAGGAAGAATTCTCATGTATTGCAGACAATGATAAATATGAGTTTATGTGCTCTCTTTTCATCATTGTCATATAGTTAATCCTAAAATAGGAACTTAATGTATTTTTTCTGTTTATGCATTCCACTTAATTTTTCCCAAGATGAAATAGTAAATTTATACCATTTCACAAGGAAGCCAGAAAAGTGATATGATTAAATGCATGTGTTTCAAACTAGATGTTTTGTATCTGTGTCCTAACTTGTCTAATTAATAGCCATGCAACATAAACATAACCTTAAGCACATAATTTATCCTTAATGTGATTTGGTTGCTCTGTCTGTAAGAGAGGAATACAAATTACACCTAAGCTACCACATTTTATGAGGATCAAATCAGTAAATATATAAATATAAAGCCTTTTAGAACTATGTGTAATTGGTTAGCAAATATTGACATTATGATGGCAGTGATCTGGTCTGTGTGTAGTGGCAGCACAGTTTTAAGTTGGAAATGAAATATCACCAAGTTTCTGGGCAGGGGGAGAATGTCACAGCAGCACAACCTTCCCCTGAAGCTAATATTGCCAATATCTTGCCTGAGTAATCTGCTCCAGGGGTGATATCCCAGGACAGGTGACACCATTTCAAATGTAATATTTAAAAACTGGCTTTTGGCCTAGATGTGGTTTGACAGAGAGTTTTTATACTATTAGATACCCTGCTATATCAACTCCAGAGAGAAATAAAATAAAAACTAAAAACAAAATACTGTCTTTAAATTGATGTAGCTCAGAAACATATTCTGATAACATTTTCTTTATTCTCTGTTCTATTAGGAGTAGTGTCACAACAAATCGTATCCACGCTCTATGTTTTATCTTTAATCTCAAAATCATTTTCTCTTTATAACTTTGTGATCATGCCACTAAGGCCACCTACAAACTTAAATTTGTTAAATTCAGCTGTCTTCTTTAGAAAATGTGTTATTGTAACTGAAGTTGGGTAAGCAAATTACTTTGATATTGAAGCAGTATCCAAATAAACATGAACCGAAAAAGCAAATTCTTTAACTTCTACAATGTTTTCATGAAGTCTATAACTTTGTAATATTTAACAAAAGATGGAGCATTAGTGGCACTTTGATATAATCCTTCTTTCATGTCTTTTATGCTGTGTCTGACAACTTAGATGTCTCACTTGAAAAATATATTGGGTTTGGAAGAACAAGGAAAGCTAAATTGAACAGAAATATGTTAGGGAAGTCCTTACTTATGCTAAAAGCACACAAAAAAACATAAAAATAGCAATTGTGACTTTGCACAGAATGATTATTAAATTTTGCTTGTGGGATGTTTTTAACAAGATATTCTAGCTGAAAGTGAAAGATATTGTAACAGTAGAAACTATCAAGAAGTATAAAACAACACTGTAAAAATGTCATACATGTAAATGGAAATAATTCTGAATGAAACAATAACTATGCCTTATTCTGTGATTTTTGGAGAAGAAATCTTTGTTTTTCTAACTAAATCAATTATATAATACAATTTCATTTGCCTAAAATAGTGTAGAATTAAATCACTCTTCCATATTAATGGTTGTTTTGCACTGCATGTATTTTTAATTTTATGTGTAGTGTGTGTTCATATAAAATCCATGGCACATCTTGTAGATCAAAGGATAAATGTTGGGGGCTTGTTTGCATGTTCTCCATCATTGAGACGTGATCTTTCTAGTTTCTGTCACTGAGCAATGTACTGCAGGCTGGCTGTCCCACAATACTCTCTCAACTCCTTGCAGTAGGAAGGCTGAGATTTCATATATATGTCTCTGCATCTGGCTTTTTTATGTGTTCTTCAGGGATCAAACTCAGGTTCACAGGCTTATGTGGAAAGCACTTTTACCCATTAAGCCATGTCTCTAGCACATAAGCCTATATTTTATAAACTTTGAAATACACTGTAGTATAATGGGGAAACTGTCAGTTACCTAGGGAATCACAGGGTTTGTTCCTTTGCATGAACAAAGAAATGAACATCTAGGAAAGACAAAAAACTAAGCTGTGGGGAAAAGAAAAGTAGTTTTCTTTATAAAATCCAGACAGGGCAGGCCTAATTTTGGAAGACTGCTAAATACACACTGGCTTGATAATTTTCTAAGGCTCATGGACACTCTCCTTTTCTTTATTGGTCCTGTTTAGATACCTACCCCTGTGCCTTCCTGCCATTTCTTTTTGCAATGACTTCTTGAAAAAAAAAGCCAACTTGTCATGCAGAACACTTTTCCTGTGTACTTATGTTCCTCTGAGTCTAGTTCATTAGTTCGAAGAGAATACGGGGAAAAAAATGTGTATGTAGTACAAAAAAAAAACTATAAATTGAATACCAATGTGATCACTGTGTAGCTCAAAAAATATCATCAATATTCCTAAAGGTAGATAAGTCTGCCTTCCCAGTTCTAGCAGAAAAAAAACACAATTGTGGTCTCTATCATAATTATTTTATTTATAATTTTCCTGAGATGAAATATTAAAATGTTAGCTTTATATGATTTGAAATTTATCCCAGAGAAGTCACAACTTTTCATGGTTACAGATAAAAAGTTTAATGTATATTCCATATTTCTTTGCATAAATATTACTGTCAAATTTTTCAGGTTATTACTTTAATTTTTTATCCATTGATTCCAATATCTTAAACTATTACTTTGAATATTATACTCCATATTGACATCCACAATGCATTCTAAGTTTAGGTAATAGAAAAAATTCTTCTGTACATATTCTTGGACTTGAACATTATTAAATTTGTATTCATTCTTGACTATATACCTAGAATTACATAGAATTGTTAAGTTTCGCTTCAGACATATAATCAGTTTTTCCAGATACTATCATAAAGTTTTTCAAAATTACCAGTTTATACTTCTATAAGAAATGTGACTGTTTTCTTTTCTTCCATACTAAAAGAGTTGGGAAGCTCCTGAGTGCAGGGCCTAGAAGTAATTTTTTTTCTTATTTCTTTTATAGGAAGTTATTTATAAATAGCATAAAATAGTAAATTAACCTTGAAATTGCTATTGTATGTGTTTTTCATTCATATTACACATTCTCTCTAGGTCAGTAAATATCTGCCTGACAGATGTTCTGACATCTTGTAGTAGTACCTTCTATAACATATGGCTTTCAAGGTTGTCATTGATAGCTACAAGTGGTGTGCATGCGAGAGGCCAGTATGAAAGGAGATTTTTTTTTTTTTTTTGGTTTTTTGAGACAGGGTTTCTCTGTGTAGCTTTGCGCCTTTCCTGGAACTCACTCTGTAGTCCAGGCTGGCCTCGAACTCACAGAGATCCACCTGCCTTTGCCTCCCAAGTGCTGGGATTATAAGCGTGCGCCACCACCGCCCGGCTAAAAGATTTTTATAACATGTTTTATAGTGCCAAATTGACAAATGGCTGAAATTGTTCTGCAAAGATGCTGAAGAAAAAGGTGGGGCATGGAAAATTTGGTGACAACAAATAGTTTTGTGAAATTTTAAATGCTTACACTAATTTTACTTTCAGATTCCTATACAGTTTCCCTGGATATAATTCATGCATTTTATGATCAGCTTAGGAGGTTCTTTCTCAAGAAACTATGTGCTAATTTTTGCAGCCATGTAAAAAACCAGGCATCTTGAGGACACATCTAGCTCCAGCTCCAGGTAGGCAGATTTCTAGAAGATTTCTATAAGTTTCTGACCTCCAATGTAGTCAAGAAATGCAAATACCATGTACAGGCAGAAGCCCTGTCTCAGAAGAAAGAAAGAAAATGATATAATGGGTGAAGCAACGTTGACCCAGAAAGACAAATGCCACATGTTATTTCTATTATGTAGATCCTAGTTTTGAATATTTAGAGTGATGGGTTTAAATGGAGTGTGTAGAAGCAAGATATAAGGAAAAAGGCACTGTGGAGATAGGGTAGAAAAATCTTAATGACAAGTGAGTAGGAGAAAATAGGGAATATGAAGGTGAAAATAAGAATTTCGGGGGAAATATTTCTGTCATTATCTCTGGGATATCTACATAGGTGACTTGTGTTTCTTCATTAATATTTGTAATATCTGCTTCTCTAATTATTTCCTCTGCTTCTTCATCTGTTATATTTTCACCTAAGTTTATCAGAATTTGAGGAAGTTTTGGTAATTTTGGTGACCCGATGTAGATATCAAATTCCTTGTAAAAGAATTAGAATGCTTCATGGACTGCACTATCTATATTATTAATTCTTCTAGTAATAGCAAAAAAAAAAATCTGTGAAAGTTGGCGATTTGGGACTGTGTAACTCATCAGGGTCTTTGTTCCTAGAGAAGATTGATTGCCCTTCACTCAGCAGCCATAAATTGCCTGGAACACTTTATCTAGGAACAGAGCCTTGTGAAATTTCTTCCATACATGTTGGCATGCCAACTGGCATTGCTATTGTGTAGTTCTTGATTAAATAACTATAGTTTTTAGATATACATAATGGAAATGCTAAATAGACTCAGTACTTGATATTTGCACATGCACATACACTTGAATATATATGTGTGCTATAAACAATAATTAAAGAAAGAGAGCTCACGTAAATTTGAAATGGAGTGAATCAGACAGAGGAGGAGTTGAATGGGGAGAAGCATGCATAGAAAGAATATAAATACAGTATTCATGTAAAAAACTTTCAAATTCTATCCCCAGTAATATACTTCTGCCAGCAAGGCTATATTTTTCAAAGTGCCTGATCCTATGGAGAACATTTCTCATTCAAACCACCACACATTATTAATTTTTCTTAAAAAACACACGTTTTAACCTTCACATTTGAGATAAGCAGATTGTATTTTATAAATTTTACAATATTTTCCTCAAACTATATCTTAGAAGAAATATAAATATTTTGTATTTAACTTCATGCTACAATAGTCATTGATGATGGTACTGGCCAAATCAAATAAAATAAATACAGCTGTTTTATGTCTTTTAATTATGAAAGAAACTATTAAATTACATACAATGATGGCAGCCACTTCATTCATGTTTTGGGGGGTAATGGAAAATATCATAGTATTATCTGATCAGGTATATGATGTGAGTTCTCAAGCATAGATACATTAAGGGTTAAATAATAAAAATGAATCAACAGACAATACTAAGATGTTCTAGGAGTATTTTCATTGTAAGTAGTGTTCAAAAGAACTATGAATCTTACCTAACATATTAGATGAGATAGAACACAATGAACAGTCTTGACTTGGAGCAAATTAATTTCTTTTTTTTTTAATCCCTAAAGAATTCTGATTGTTTTTAACCATGTCCAAATATTAGCATGTATTTCATAGTAATTAAGAGAATGTGTTTTGCATGGGCCACATAAATTGAAATGTTACTGCTTCTTCTATTTGTATGACCTTAGCATAGTCCCCACAACATTAATAAACCTCAATTTTCTCATGTATAAATTATGGAGATGAATCCAGTCTGCTTTTGTTGTTATGAGAATAGATGTGATAAGTACATTCATACAGTGTTTTATTTAGTAAATCAATAAGTATTAGCTTGCTCCATTGTTGATTTTTTGTTAACAAATAAAATTATTTCTTTAAATTGCCTATGTTTGTATTCCATATGGATAATTGATTTGTAAAAGAGTTTCATTTCATTCTTCTATACAGTAAAACTCTTAAAGTGAGAACGTCAATATCCCAAGGAAAAAAATAAAGGGAAGCAGTTACTTCTAGACTGCAATTGAATAACATAATTTCTGCACATTCAGAAAATTATTTACTTATGTAGTGAAAGAATGGGGGAAAGAGTAACTTACTTCTCAATAAAAGTTTCTTAAATTTAAAAATGTTCATGCTTTGCTTTAGTATGCTGTATCAAGCAACAGCACCTATATCACACACACACACACACACACACACACACACACACACACACACACACACACACCATTGGGAATCTTGGAGTAATTAATAATAAAATTCTACATCAACACCACCCCCAACATACAGCCAGAACATTTTTGCCTTCTAAGTATGTCTTGGGTCTGCTCATTTCTCTGAACTTCCAGGTATTTTCTTAGTTTTAAAAGCCAAATTTTCCTCCAGAGCAGAATAAAAGATTCTATATTCATATGTGCCTAAATTTCATGCTGTCAAAATGAAAACTTCCTGGTGATTTGCCTATATTGTGTACTTTCATGTATACAGATTATTGAATTGCATGATTAATTGATTTGCATAAAATCAAGCTATTTTATAGCCTGCTTTGTAAACCGTCCTCACTGCCTATTACAATACAATATTGCTCTACAGAAACAGAGCAAAAAGAGGCTGACTTTATTGCCTCTTATTTTGCTGTACAGTAACTTCTATTATTTCTATCTTTATTCATTTTGAAGTGTTCTAAACAGTAGCTGACATTTATTACAGACCATATAATGCTTGGCATTTGTGTTTTACATTTCATTTAATTTCATCAAATACCCTACAGGTTAGGTACTGACATTCCCCTTATTTTACAGGCAAGGAGTCTGAAATCCTGTGATATTGTTTTGCCCAAAGTCACATAGTTTGTTCTTCAGTGATAATGAAAACACCTAATGTTGCAGTGTTTGACTGTGGCAATGGTGTCAATTAAATTTAAGGTTTGTGCTTTTAATTTTCAAGGAAACCTTTTGGAGCATGTACTAGTGGGCTTGAAATTTTCCAGATAAGGAAGTAAAGCATCTAAAAACTAAATAACTTTCCTAAGATCCTGGCAAAGCTTAGTTTTATGTAGGTTAATATGACTACTAAAGACATGCTTTCAGTAGCAATGATCTGTGGCTTTCCTGAAGAGCTTTATGTTGCTAGTTGGTCTTGTGATGACATAGAGTGTATAACTGAACAATTTTTAAACAAAATGTGTTATTATCATGAAGATTATGAGATCAGAATAATAATATATGTCATCAATGGGAGATAATATACATATTTTATAATCATATTTGATTAAAATGTATAATGTACACCAAAAAGTTTAATGTTTCCATTGGAATGCATAGGTGTTAAATACTAAAGAGATGTAATATTATATACATTGCTATTAGGTATCTATTATCCTTAAATTATATATGCATCTCAAACCAGCTGAAACAAAACTCAGATTACATTTCTTATTAAAAAAGTGAGTACTATGTTCTTCATATGTTTAAAAATGAATGCACTTTATAGGATGTTTTCCCAGCTTGTAATATTAGATCTATGACAGGTGGATGTAAACATTTTTTTATCCACTTATTCTTCAGTCCTACTGCTTGAAATTGGGAAGGAGCACCATACTTATCACTGGGGTTGATATTCACATTATTTGTTACAATAGATATAATTAGCTATTATTATAACAATTGTCATCATTTTAAAATTAATATATAAAACTATTTCATACTTTGAAGATAAATAGCCTAAGGTATGCTAGAGATTCTTTTCAGATCATTTCCAAAACCACGCAGTCCACAATGCTTTTATTTCTCTATTATCACATCACCTTCCTTTCTAATTCTGATAGAGGTGCAATTAATTTACCTTAAATGATGGGAAATAAATATTTCTAAGCTGGAAGTGATGGTTTGTGTTTTTAATCCCAGCACTCAAGAATCAGAGACAGGCAGATCTCTGTGAGTTTGAGGCCAGTCTGGTCTACAGAGTGAGTTCCAGGACAGCCATAGCTACACAAAGAAACCCTGTCTTGAAAAAAAAGACTACCTTTAAAGACATTGTATTTAAAAATAATATTCTCAGCTGTAGGAGTTTCATGGTAGAATTTTGGGGGTCACTTATGTATACTATCATATCATCTGAAAATAGTGAAAGTTTGACTTCTTCCTTTACAATTTGTATCCCCTTGATCTCCTTTTGTTGTCTTATTGTTTTAGCTAGAAGTTCAAGTACTATATTGAATAAATATGGGGAGAGTGGAGAGCCTTGTCTTGTTCCTGATTTTAGAGGAATCTCTTTGAGTGTATCTCCATTTAATTTGATGTTGGCTGTTGGCTTGCTGTAAAAAGCCTTTTGAGATGATCATTTTTTTTCTTTCAGTTTGTTTAAATGGTGTATTACATTGACAGATTTTCATATGTTGAACCATCCTTGCATCCCTGGTATGAAGCCTACTTGGTCATGGTGGATATTTTTTTGATGTGTTTTTGGATTCAGTTTGCCAATATTTTATTGAGTATTTTTGCATCAATGTTCATGAGTGAGATTGGTCTGTAATTTTCTTTCTTTGTTGTATCTTTGTGTGGTTTGGGTATCAGGGTAACTGTAGCCTCATAAAAAGAGTTTGATAGCTGGGTGGCAGTGTCACATGCCTTTAATCCCACCACTCAGGAGGCTGAGCCAGGTGGATCTCTGTGAGTTCGAGGCCAGCATGGTCTACAGAGCAGGATCCAGGAGAGGCACCAAAACTACATGGAGAAACCCTGTCTTGAAAACCAAAAAAAAAAAAAAAAAGAGTTTGGTAATGTTCCTTCTGTTCTTTTCAGACTGCACCTCCTACAGATCCAGGGAGGCTACCTAGCAAGGGAGACCCTAGGATGACTGTGGCTTATAATAAGTTTTGATTGTACCCAATCACTGGACAAGCTTTAGTGAAACATTTCACTATTAGGATAAGAATTTGTACCGTATCAAGCTGACGAAAGAAGATGCTGGCTATACTTTTAGGAGGAAAAATGTCTGCCATAAATGAAACAGTGAAAGGAAAGATGAATAGGAATCTCACTTACACAACTTAAGTAAAACAGCTCTCTGAACAGATAAAAAAAAAGATATTTTTCCTAATATTTTTTTGTTTTAATTAAAATATATTCATATATTCCCCCACCCCTTTCAAGTGTCCAACCCTTTACATGTCGTCCTTTACTTACTCCCTCTCAAATTCACGACACAAGAAAAGATATTTGGTTGCATTATGGTTTTGAGACCTACAAAGTTCGAGAATGGGCAGCCAGATGTGGTGAGGTCCTTCGTCATGGTAGGAGACTCTCTATAGAGCCTGGTGGCAATGTATAGTATCATATAGGGGATAGCAATTAAATATCCAGATCAGGGTTTTCCTCCTCTTTTTATAAAACTATAGATCCATTAAGTTAGAGACTCCCACACATTGGCTCACTTAACCTTAGTTACTTCTGAAAGTGTCCACTTTCAAGTACTGTAGTTATCCCAAGTTTAAACCTGTATTAAATTTCCACCTTCTTATTTTATAGCAGAACTTAAATTTCAACATGAGTTTTGGTGAAGATATCCAAACCATATCAGATACCATTTTTATTATATAATTTATTTTCCATGGTAACAGCTGAAGCTGAAGCTCAATTTGTAGGGTTTTCCTAGTTTGCATGAAGCTGTGGGCTCACTCCCAGCACGTGGGAAGTAAAGGCAAGATTGGCGGCATAGTCAGTTTGAGATTAATCTGAGCTTGTCTCAAAAAAAAAAAAATAACAAAAGTAAAACCCTCAGCTCAAAAGAAAAAACTTACCTTATATGAAATTAATGAAGCTTCACTGATACTTTTGGGTTAAGATTTGACTAATACAGTAAAAGCCACATTCAAAGAACCATAGTTGATGCCTAAAATTATGAATAGTATGAAACTACACATATCATGTATGTGTGTGTGTATTTTCCTATATATGTATACTTATAATAAAATTAGTTTATTAAGCACAGAGAATTAATGGTAACTAATAATAAAATAGAATATTTATCAAATTTTAATGATGTGGAATAATCCCTATGTACACTATGAAGATTTGTTGCTGTGATTGGTTTAATAAAAAAGATGACTGCCCAATAGCTGAACAGGATAAGGTTAGGTGGGACAGCCAAACTGAGAATGCTGGGAAGGAGAGGGGCAGAGTGAGAGGTGCCACCAGCTAGAGAGAGAATAAATTAGACACACAAAACAGGATAGAGGTAAAAAGCCACAAGCCTTGAGGCAGCACATGGATTAATAGAAATGGGTTAAGTTGTAAGAGCCTAAGCTACTGTCCAAGCATGTACAATTAATATAATATAATTAATATAATTAATATAGACACACAAAACAGGATAGAGGTAAAAAGACACAAGCCTTGAGGCAGCACATGGATTAATAGAAATGGGTTAAGTTAGTAACAAGCCTAAGCTACTGGCCAAGCATGTATAATTAATATAAGCCTCTGTGTGGTAATTTGGGAAGGGGCTGTGGGTATTTGGAAATAAATGGTCAGGATGAGAAACATCTGTTTACATTATAATGTGGTAAAAGTCAATCTAACTTGAGATAGCTACTAATTGATATATAGTACATACAATGTGTTTCTACTAGGCAAAGAGATGATTTCATGTCCTGGGTGGGACAGAGTAGGACAATTCAAGAGTGCATCACACTTTTCAGAGTAGTGTATAATTTTAAAAATTAAATTAAGGGGCTGGAGAGAGGACTTAGCAATTAAGAGAACTGGCTTCTTTTCCAGAGGCCCCAAGTTCAATTCCCAGCCCCACAAGGCAGCTCACAATTGTCTCTAACTCCAGTTCCAGGGGATCCAACACCCTTACACAGACATATGTGCAGGTAAAACACTAATGCACATAAAATAAAAACAAACAAATAAATAAATAAGATTCTCATAAAATAATGAAAACAAGGGGGGGAAACCTGCTACAATTATTCTGCTAAATAAATATAGAAATAAAACCACTTATAATGACATATTGCTCTGCTTATAGATCATTGCACAACTCAATCCCCATCAGAGTAGCTTCTTCCTCCATTACATGGTAATTAACACAGTTGTCCACACATGAACAATGTGCATAGAATGAGAGACCTTGGAATATTCTTCCCAAAATAGGATGTCTTTATCAAACCCCTCCTCTCAAAGCTCAGGGATCTACATGGAAGAAGGGACAGAAATATTTTAAGAACAAAAGCTGGTGGATAACTCCAAGGAAACAGTATCTTTCAGAAACAAGGCTGAGCCACACATTAAATCAGAGAAACAGTGATAATATTCATAATACATATACAACTTCAGGCCAAACAAAATGCCAGCAAAGAGAAGGGAAATGAGGAATACAGTTTAATCCCAACCAAGAAGTTATTTAAAATTGATACCTGATAGAAGATAGAAAATCAGTTTTTCTTTTCCAATGGAACAACACTGGGTATATCAACTATAGTCCAAGGAAGGCCTCATGCTCAGTAGTAGTTGACCAGTATAAAGTGGACTCCATCCTTTTTTGTGTGCTTGTTTTGTTGTTCTTGTTGTAATTTGGCAGTGTGCTGCATAGTTTAATGTCAACCTGATACAAGATAAGATCATCTGAGTGGAGAGAACCTCAATTAAGAAAATGCCTCCATAAGATTGAGGTGTAAGGCAAGCCTGTAGGACTGATGCGGGAGGTCCAGTTCCATTGGGAGTAGGGCAATCTCTGAGCTGGTGGTCTTGGATTCTATAAGAAATCAAGCTGAGAAAGCCATGGTGCCACAGATAGCAAGCCAGGTAGCTATTCCTCATGGACTCTGCATCATCAGGTTGCTGCTCTGTGTTTCTGCCCAGACTTCCTTCAGTGATGAAATGTACTGCCAATAAGCTATCTTCTCCCAAGTTGTTTTGGTCATGGTGTTTCATCACAGCAATAGTAACCTTAAGACAGGTGTTGTTTTTGTTTGTTTGTTGCTTTGGGGAGTTTTGTTTTGATGGGTTTTTGTTGTTTTGAAAGAGAGAAAAAAAGGGAACTTGGGAGGGTCAGGAGGTGGGGAAGAACAGAAAGGACTTGAGAGGGGAAAGAATATGATCAAAATACATTGCATTAAAAGTTAAAAAAAAATAATTTAAAAATCTAAAAAAATAGGAACCAGAATTCCAAGAAACAATGTTTTAAGATTTAGTAATTGAGAGGCAAAGTAGAACTAAAGATTTTTATAGATATAACACAAATTTAAAAATTCTCAGGGTGTTGGAAAGTTGGCTCAGTGATTAATAGCACCAGCTGTTCTTCTAGAAGTCCTAAGTTCAATTCCTAACACACATATTCTGATATATAATCATCCATTATTGGATCCAGTGTTCTCTTCTTGTGCACAGATGTACATACAAACAAAGCACCCATCTTCATTAAATATATACATAAATAAATCTTTAAAAAATTTCAAAAAACAAATTCTCAAGTTGCTATCTTGGTGCACTTGTTACTATGACCTTGTTTGGAACAGAAATAGTAAAACAGGTAAAAGGGTCCACTTTCTGTAGCCATTAACAGCATTATTTCATGTTCCATGTGTAACTAAAATTTATCCTTTTGCATTGCTATCCCCATTTTCTGCCATAGTTGTTGCCTTGAGGAATACATACATCAAGGTCTGCTGGTACAAGAAAATGTATATTATATTCAATTATACAAATAAAAATAAAATAGAAAATGGGCAGTATGTCTACTACAGAAAATAGTCAGATATATAAATACACAGAGATACCAATAGTTAGGTGAATGGATGACATATATTTTTAAGTAAAAATGTTAACTGGTATCACAGAAATAAGCATACTTCAACTACTAGTCCAAATAATTTGTTAAAGTTTGAGTATGCTTTTAAGAACATATGAGTATTATGAAACTGATATTTGTGATTGGTGTCCCTATGCAATAACATTTTAATTTTATTTAAAAATTTTATTTAAAAATTAAAATGTTTCTTGTACAAATTCAGGTAGGACCCATTGTCAAAATTAATCAAGGTAGGAACACAATATTTTGTCAATTTTCACCAAAATTCTTGTCCAATATCCATCCCCAAATTGTTTGATGTTAATACATCTTATTCTCATTGATATATTCAGATGCATGGAGACTTTTAGTCTATGAAATAGGAATTATGAAACACTAGGATTCAACATTACATTATGTTCTTACAATATATCCATGTTGTTGAGTATAGCTTGTTCTCATTGAAATATTCAGATGCATGGAGACTTTTTGTATATGAAACAGGAAGTGTGATACACTAGGATTCAACATTACATTATGTTCTTACAATATATCCATGTTGTTTAGTATGGCTTGTTGATTTGGAATTCATTGTATATACAATTTTCCTATGATTTCAATGATTTGACTCTGTTGAAACTTATAACTAAACTTAATACCAGATCAGTCAGTATTGAGAAGTGAGTAGTTGGTGATTGTGAGTTTTTTGTTTATGTTACAAGTGTAGAGATTTCATGAATACATTATGACTACAATTAAAAGCACTCTGAATATTAGATTCAACTTCTTATACTATTTTTTCATATAAGGAAGAACTTCTCTAGCCTACACAGTATACAGCTTTCAAAGTACTATCTTTCTAGCAAAGAAAGGGTACTTACCAAGATGCTTACACATTAATGTTGGATTTCTGTGCCTCTAGAACTGTTGAGAATTAATACACACACACACACACACACACACACACACACACACACACATATATATATATATATATATATATACATATATATATATTTACACTGATACATTAATATATATGCATATATATGTACACTGAGGCTCAAAGTTCATGTAGTAGCAATGCAAGAACACACTCTACTTATAAACCTATATTTACTTATCCACTCTCCATTCGATAGGCATTCATGCTATTTTCAGTTAAGTGCCAATGTTTGAAATTATCATTAAATATGATTAACTATTTGTATTTTCAAAGTTTAGATATCTACTACAGAATAATTGAGATAAGCAAGAAAAGGCTATTTATTTTGGTACAGATTTTGATGTCCTTGTCCAAATAGTGCAGGCTTTTTGCTTTACAACTCTGCTGGGCATTTAAATGCCAATACTGCTGGGTGGTGGTGGTGCACGCCTTTAATCCCAGCACTCGGGAAGCAGAGCCAGGCGGATCTCTGTGAGTTCGAGGCCAGCCTGGACTACCAAGTGAGTCCCAGGAAAGGCGCAAAGCTACACAGAGAAACCCTGTCTCGAAAAACCAAAAAAAAAAAAAAAATGCCAATACTAGTGAGTACATAGTGACCAGAAACCAAAAGAAACAAAGTGGATTGGACTAACATTCTACACATCTCTTCAAAGACATATTACAAATACATAAGGGGGAAAAATCACCTTTTTAGGTTTTTTACTCTTTCCAAATAATGTCACAACAAGGACCAAAATTTAATACATGAATCTTTGTAGGATCTTAAAAATTAAAACTTACAGCATTATCCAAGTGTCTCCAGCTATAAAGGACTGATGTGTATTGCTCAAATAATTTTTCTATGTGTAAATCTACCAAAAGTCTATTGAGTCACCTGATTGCTGTATTTTAAAATACCTTTTTAGACCCTTATAACTTACTTAAGCTTTCATATCTTCAGACCTTACATAAACATTATACTTTTTTCTATCCAATCATTTATCATGAGACACAGGTGGTTGGTGACAGAGAGCAATCATTACAAAGCAAGTTTCTTTAAATAAAGGAATAGTAAACAGTTACATTGAAATATGTGTTGTGCGTTGTGGTAGTTTGGATGTAATTGGCCTCCAGAATCTCATAGGGAGTGGCACTATTAGGAGGTGTGTAGGACAAATCTTAAAAAGGTCTTATTAATACAAACAAACCTGGAGCCAGGTATTGAGGTGAATGCTGAAAGATCAGAGAAATAGAACCAGCCACAGCTAACCTCTCCTCTCCAATTCCTCAGCTGATCTTGTTTCCTCAAACTGGAAGCCTCTGTGTACTCATCCAAATGGATCTCAGCTGACGTGCTGCTCAAAAGCCTCAAAGCTTAACCAGCCTTTTAGTTCCTGGTCTTCATACCTTATATACCTTTCTGCTTCCTGCAATCACTTCCTGGGATTCAAGGCACGTGTCACCATGCCTGGCTGTTTCCAGTGTGGCTCTGAACTCACAGAGATCTGGATGGATCTCTGCCTCTGGAGTGCTAGGATTAAAGGTGTGAGTGCCACCATTTTCTGGCCTTTATGTCTGTCTAGTGGCTGTTCTCTTCTCTGACCCCAGATAAGTTTATTAGGGTGCACGATATATCACCTCAGAGGTATGGCTTTACTGAAGTAAACAAGGCTTTGTTGGAGGAAGTGTGTCACTGTGGGTGTGGACTTTGAGGTTTCCTATGCTCAGGGTACTGCCTAGTGTCTAGACAACTTCCTGTTTTCTGCAAAGAAGTAAGACACTCAGCTACTTCTCAGACATCATGTCTGCCTGCACACCACCATGCTCCCCATCATGATGATAATGGACTGAACTTCTAATACTGTAAGCGAGTCCTCTCCCCCAAATTAAATGTTTTCCTTATAAGAGTTTCTGTAGACATAGTGTCTCTTCACAGCAATAGAAATCCTAATTAAGACATGAGTTTATCTCTTTTTAGCATCTGGTAGCAAGGTAAACTGTGTCTAGAACTAATAGTAGCTCTAAGAAAGTGAGGCCTGAGAACCAATTTTTGCAAAATTGTACCAGAACTGAAAACTGAGAACTGCCTTGGTTGCAGTTGTTAAACTGATGAAGCTATCACTAGCCCAGTCACCAATGTCATCAGAAATCTGAAAAAGATAAATTTCACCAGTTTAAGCAGGAATCGCAGACTATCTTGCTGTGGAATGTTCTTTATGTTAAATGTGTTGCTCTGATTGGCTAATAAATAAAACACTGATTGGCCAGTAGCCAGGCAGGAAGTGTAGGTGGGACAAACAGAGAGGAGAATGCTGGCAAGTGGAAGGCTGAGGCAGAGAGACAGTGCCAGTCGCCATCATGAGAAGCAACATGTTAAGATACTGGTAAGCCACAAGCCACGTGGCAACTTATAGATTAATAGAAATGGATTAATTTAAGATATAAGAACAGCTGCTAGAAGCCTGAGCCATTAGGCCAAATAGTTTAAATAATATAAGCATCTGTGTGTTTATTTTATAAGTGGGACAGTTTATTTTACTTCGAGACTGCAGGGGCTTGGTGGACCTGGAGAGAAGCTCTCCAGCTACACTGTGTATTATCTGAATGTATTAAAAATGACAGAGACTCACCAGCTACCTCGACAATCACCATCCTTGGTTCCTCTGTGGTAATCTTGATTTTGCTGTGAGCAGATGTCCTAGGGCAGTGTCAGTCTTCAACTGCCAGAGAATCCAATACACTTTCTAGTGGAGCAAGACATTGGATGATCAGCCTACCTTTTCTAGGAAAATCAGAGCCATGCAGTGCCCTACTTGTCCACAGTTTGGACAGGGTCCTGCTGGCTAGGGAGAAGGGCAGTTTTCACCCAGTGGCAAGCTTTGAAACATTTAATGATAGCTCCTGGTGGAGTTCTTCTGTGCCCCATTATCTTATTTGGATACCTTATGGTTATATGTAGGAGCTGAGGGTCTCTGTCATAGTAAGCTTTTTCCATCTAACATTTTAAATGTCATATTCAGCAGATCTCTGAAAATTTTAGGGCCATTATCTATTAAGTATATCTAAACTAAACAAACATTGCTTGTTTCTAGTTACTTGTTTGAAGCTTAGCTTTGAAAACATATACAGGAGGCTAGATAAATATTATTCCTATATTTAATTACATGAATACTAAGCATGGCTACAAGTATAGTTCTGAACACATTAAAGAGTTTCATCATTTACAAGGTAACTATTAACTTGCATGTCTTAATTGTTTTTGACAGTTTATAATAAGTTAGTAGCTTTTGTATGATGAGGATTTTTATGGCTTTATCCTTGTTAAGCTTGAGGCTTAATATTTTGTGTTTAAGATCCTTATCATCAAAACAATACATAAATGCAGTAAACTTTATTCGATGGATAGACTGAGAACGTACTGATCTTTTATAGTGTGTTATGATAGAATATCATACTTTTTAATGACTTAGTTTATCTAAATAGTTAAAAGTTAACAAGATGAGCCAAGACAAAGGAGCTAGATTGGAAAGCTGAGTAGACCTTTGGGATTTATAAATCTTATTTATCAAATATACCTTATTTCTCAAACATATGTGGTTACTTATCTAAATTTTTTAGCAGCTTCTTTTGAACAGTTAGCAAAGATGTAAATGAACATACACGTTAAATCAGCTTTTGTTAGTCTGAAAATACTTTATTATCTTAAAATTTTATCATCATAGGTAATATATTCTAAACCAGAGTTATATCACATATATAGTATGCAGTAGCAAATATAACCTTACATTTTATCATCATACAAAAATTTGTAAAACTCCAAAATATTTTGGAGACTTATTGCTTCCTTAGGGCAAAAAGAGATACAATGATAAAGAGAGAGCTCATTAGGAATAATAAGGCAAACCCATCAGAATAACACCCGATTTCTCAATGGAGACTTTGCAAGCCAGAAGGACCTGGACAGATGTAATGCAGACACTAAGATGTAGCTAGAGTTTTCCTGCCTTGTGACAGTCAGGACAAATCTTTGTCACCTGCCAGTCCCACTGCCGCTCAGACCCAACCAAGTAAACAATGAGACTTATATTGCATGCAAACTGTATGGCCCTGGCAGGCTTCTTGCTAACTGTTCTTATAGCTTAAATTAATCCATTTCCGTAAATCTATACCTTGCCATGTGTCTGGCGGCTTACCAGCGTCTTCACATGCTGCTGGTCATGGCTGTAGCTGGCAGTGTCCCTCTACCTCAGCCTTCCGCTTCCCAGAATTCTCCTCTCTCCTTGTCCCACCTACTTCCTGCCTGGCCACTGGCCAATCAGTGTTTTATTTATTGACCAATCAGAGCAATTTGACATACAGACCATCCTACAGCACTTCTACTTTTCTTTTTTTAAAAAGGAAGGTTTTAACTTTTATACATCTCCAAAGCCAGCTTGGTGTATTTGGGAATTTGGGCGTAGCTTCTCTTACTACTTCCTGCTGGCGGGGGGCGCTGTATCTTATGGGGACACAAAGAAAATTTTAGGATCATGGAGTAGTCCGTGAGACTGTATCGTCTGAGCCAGTTACCTTGAAATGATTCTGGTTGTTGGATCTTCTGGGCCATGGTGTCATCGAAGACCTTTCAGGTAGTATTGGCTGGTCAAACCTGATATATCTTAATCTGGAACAAATCCATAGCCTCTGGCTTTCTGTGGAAACAAAAGCAGAGCCTCTTTTCCAAAGCAACATATCCTTATAGCCAAATTTTAGAGTCAAGGTACCTTTAAAATATACATTTTGGCATAGCTCAACAGCTTTTGCAATCAAATGTTTTTCTTCAGTTACGAATATCAAAGAGAACATAATCCAGATTCTCTGTGTGGTAGCCATCTTTATGTGGCTTATGTTTTAGATTACCTTGAGCCTATTGCTTTAAACTTCTAGGACTGAAAAGGCGCTGTGGCTGCTGGCTCCACCCACTTCAGCTTCCCAACATGGCGGTGGTACATTTTCTGCCAGTTTTGGGAGCCATCAATTCTCAGAAATAGTGGGTCTATGCTTCTTATCAAAGCAGCTTGTAGCCTAGAAACCTCTTTTTGTTTTGTACTAGCAAAGGCTAAATACACCACACAGCTTAATGTGCCACTTGCAGAGACCTCATTCCCGCCATAATGCAGGTCAAGCACACATGCCAGGAACCCGCCAGTATCTCAAACTGGCAGCTGCTGCTCATTTGAGAGAGACAATTAGGAAGCTGTTTTTAGTTCCGTTTTAGAATCTTATTTCAGGTTTTAGGTGGAAACTCTTGCCAACTCTTTGGGCGCCATTTGTAGCTACTGTTTTCCTGCCTTGCCCACAGTCAAGACAAATCTTTGTCACCCGCAGTCCCACAGCCGCTCAGACCCAACCAAGTAAACACAGAGACTTATATTGCATACAAACTGTATGGCCCTGGCAGGCTTCTTGCTAACTGTTCTTATAGCTTAAATTAATCCATTTCCATAAATCTATACCTTGCCACGTGGCTGGTGGCTTACCGGCATCTTCACATGCTGCTGGTCATGGCTGTGGCTGGCAGTGTCTCTCTGCCTCAGCCTTCTGCTTCTCAGAATTCTCCTCTCTCCTTGTCCCACCTACTTCCTGCCTGACCACTGGCCAATCAGTGTTTTATTTATTGAACAATCAGAGCAATTTGACATACAGACCATCCCACAGCACTAAGAGACCATGGATGTCAGCCCAGACTAATATACCCAGCAAAACTTTCAATCATCATAGACGGAATGAACAAGACATTCCAAGACAAAGCCAGATTTAAACAACACCTATCCACAAATCCAGCCCTACAGAAAGCATTAGAAGGAAAATTCCAACCGAAGGAAGTCAGATACACCCTAGAAAACACAGGCAATAGATAAAGCCATAGCAGTAAACCCAAAGAAGAGAAGTACACACACACTACCACCAAAAATAACAGGAATGAACAATCACTGGTCATTAATATTCCTTAATATCAACAGACTTAATTCACCTATAAAAAGACATAGGCTTACAGAATGGATACAAAAGAAGGATCCATCTTTCTGCTGCTTAGAAGAAACACATCTCAAATTCAAAGACAGACACTACCTAAGAATAAAAGGCTGGGAAATGACTTTCCAATCAAACAGTCTTAAGAAACAAGTGGGTGTAGCCATCCTGATATCCAACAAAACAGACTTCAAACTAAAATCAATCAAAAGAGATTAAGAAGGGCATTACATACTCATCACAGGAAAGATCCACCAGGATGAAGTTTCAATTCTGAACATTTATGCCTCAAACACAAGGTCACCCACATTTGTGAAAGAAACATTACTAAAGCTTAAACCACATATAAAACCCCATACATTAATAGTGGGAGATCTCAACACCCCACTTTCACCACTGGACAGATCTCCCAAATCGAAACTTAACAGAGAAATAAAGGACTTAACTGATGTCATGACCCAAATGAACCTAATAGATATCTACAGAACATTCCATCCTAACACAAAAGAATATACCTTCTTCTCAGCACCCCATGGAACCTTTTTTAAAATCGACCACATGCTTGGCCACAAAGCAAATCTCAACAGATACAAAACAATTGGAATAACCTCCTGTGTTCTATCAGACCACCATGGTTTAAAGATAGATTTCAACAACAACAGAAACTACAGAAAACCTACAATCTCATGGAAACTGAATAATGCTCAGCTGAATCACCAATGGGTTAAGGAAGAAATAAAGAAAGAAATTAAAGACTTCCTAGAGATCAACAAAAATAAAGACACCACATACCCAAACTTATGGGACACCATGAAAGCAGTGCTAAACGGGAAATTCATAGCACTAAATTCCCACATAAAGAAGTTGGAGAAATCTCACACTAGTGACTTAACAGCACACCTGAAAGCTCTAGAACAAGAAGAAGCAAAGTCTCCCAGGAAGAATAGACGCCAGGAAATTATCAAAGTGAGAGGTGAAATTAATAAAATAGAAACTAAGAGAACAATACAAAAAAATAATGAAACAAAGAGTTGGTTCTTTGAGAAAATCAACAAGATAGACAAGCCCTTATCCAAACTAACCAAAAGACACAGAGAGAGAATCCAAATCAACAAATCAGAAATGAAAAGGGGGACATAACAACAGACATTGAGGAAATCCAGAGAATTATCAGGTCATATTTCAAAAACCTCTACTCTACAAAACTGGAAAACCTAAAAGAAATGGATATTTTTCTGGAAGGTAACACATACCTAAGTTACATCAAGACAAGATAAACAATTTAAATAGTCCAATAACCCCTAAGGAAATAGAAACAGTCATTAAAAGTCTCCCAACCAAAAAAAGCCCAGGACCAGATGGTTTCAGCACAGAATTCTACCAGATCTTCAAAGAAGAGTTAATACCAATACTCTCTAAATTGTTCCACATAATAGAAACAAAAGGAACATTACCAAACTCCTTCTATGAGGCTACAATTACCCTGATTCCTAAGCCAAACAAGGATACAACAAAGAAAGAGAACTACAGACCGATCTCCCTCATGAACTTTGATGCAAAAATACTCAATAAAATACTGGCAAACAGACTCCAAGAACACATCAAAACAATTATCCATGATCAAGTAGGCTTCATCCCAGGGATTCAAGGGTGGTTCAACATAAGAAAGTCCGTCAATGTAAACAAACATATAAACAAACTCAAAGAAACCATATAAACAAATTCAAAAAATAAAACCACATGATCATCTCACTAGATGCAGAAAAGGCATTTGACAAAATCCAACACCCCTTCATGATAAAGGTCTTGGAGCGATCAGGAATACAGGGAACATACCTAAACATAATAAAGGCAATTTACAGCAAGCCAACAGCCAACATCAAATTAAATGGAGAGAAACTCAAAGCAATTCCACTAAAATCAGGAAAGAGGCAAGGCTATCTGCTCTCCCCCTACTTATTCAATATAGTACTTCAGGTTCTATCCAGAGCAATAAGACAACATAAGGAGATTAAGGAGATACAAATTGAAAAGGAAGAAGTCAAGCTTTCCCTATTTGCAGATGACATGATAGTTTACTTGAGTGACCCCAAAGATTCCACCAGGGAACTGATACAGCTTATAAACACCTTCAGCAACATAGCAGGATACAAGATCAACTCAAAAAAATCAGTAGCCCTCCTACATACAATGGACAAAGAAGCGGAGAAGGAAATCAGAGATATATCACCCTTTACAATAGCCACAAAGGACATAAAATACCTTGGGGTAACACTAACCAAGCAAGTGAAGGACCTATATGATAACAACTTTAAGTCCCTTAAAAAAGAAATTGAAGAAGATGTCATAAAATGGAAAGATCTCCCATGCTCATGGATAGGCAGGACTAACATAGTAAAAATGGCAATTTTACCAAAAGCAATCTACAGATTCAATGCAATTCCCATCAAAATACCAACACAATACTTCACAGAACTGGAAAGAATAATACTCAACTTCATATGGAAAAGCAAAACCCCAGGATAGCCAAAAGAATCCTGTACAATAAAACAACCTCGGGAGGCACCACGATCCTTGACTTCAAGCTCTACTATAGAGCTACAGTAATAAAAAACAGGTTGGTATTGGCATAAAAAACGACATGTGGACCAATGGAATCGAATTGAAGACCCTGACATTAACCCGCACACCTATGAACATATAATTTTTGAAAAAGAAGCCAAAAGGGTACAATGGAAAAAAAGAAAGCATCTTCAACAAATGGTTCTGGCATAACTGGATATCAACATGTAGAAGGCTGCAAATAGGTCCTTATCTGTCACTGTGCACAAAACTTAAGTCCAAGTGGATCAAGGACCTCCACATAAATCCAGCTACTCTGAACCTGCTAGAAGAGAAAGTAGGAAGTAGTCTTGAATGCATTGGCATAGGAGATCACTTCCTAAATATAACACCAGTAGCACAGACACTGAGAGAAACAATCAATCAATGGGACCTCTTGAAACTGAGAATCTTTTGTAGAGCAAAGGATACGGTCAACATGGCAAGGAGACAGCCTACAGAATGGGAAAAGATCTTCACCAACCCCACATCAGACAGAGGACTGATATCCAGAATATATAAGGAACTCAAGAATTTAGACATAAAAACGACCAACAGTCCAATTAAGAAATGGGCTATAGAACTAAACAGAGAATTCTCAACAGAGGAAACTCAAATGGCTGAAAGACACTTAAGGAATTGCTCAATATCCCTAGTCATCAGGGAAATGCAAATCAAAACAACTCTGAGATACTACCTTACACCTCTCAGAATGGCTAAGATCAAAAACACTGAAGACACTTTATGCTGGAGAGGAGGTGGAACTAGGGGAACTCTCCTCCACTGCTGGTGAGAATGCAAGCTTGTACAACCACTTTGGAAATCAATATGGTGCTTTCTTAGAAAATTGGGAATCAATCTCCCCCAAGATCCAGCTATACCACTCTTGGGCATATACCCAAGAAATGCTCAATCATACTACAAGATCACTTGCTCAGCTCTGTTCATATCAGCATTGTTTGTAATAGCCAAAACCTGAAAACACCCTAGTGGCCTTCAACTGAAGAATGGTTGAATAAATTGTGGCACATATACACAATGGAATACTACTCAGCAGAGAAAAACAATGACATCATGAGGTTGGTTTGCAGGCAAATGGATGGATCTAGAAAAAAATCATCCTGAGTGAGGTAACCCAGACTCAGAAAGACAAATATGGTATGTACTCACTCATAGGAGGATACTAGATGTGGAACAAGGATGACTAGACTGCTACTCACATCACCAGTGAGGCTACCTGGAAAACAGGACCCCAAGAAAGATACGAGGATCATGCAATGATGGAGAAATGGCTGACATCTATATGAACAACCTGGACATGAGTGGGAGCAATGAAGGGCAAGGGTCGAGGGAAAGGGAGCGGGAGATCCCATCTGGATCAAGAACAGAGAGGGAGAACAAGGAATAGGAGACCATGGTAAATGAAGACCACATGAGAAAAGGAAGAAACTAAGTGCTAAAGAGGGCCACAGGAATCCACAAAGATACTCCCACAAAAGACTGCTGGCAATGGTCGAGAGACAGCCGGGACTGACCTACTCTGGTGATGGGATGGCCAAACACCCTAACAGTTGTGCCATAAACCTCATCCATGGACTGAGGAATCTGGATGCAGAGATCCATGGCTAGGCCCCGGGTGGAGTGCCTGGAGTCTAATTAGCGAGAAAAAGGAGGGTTTATATGAGCGAGAATTGTTGTAACCAAGGTTGGATAAAGCACAGGGACAAATAGCCAAACTAATGGAAACACATGAACTATGAACCAAAGGCTGAGGGGCCCCCAACTGGATCAGGCCCTCTGAATAGGTGAGACAATTGATTGGTTTGATCTGTTTGGGAGGCATCTAGGCAGTGGTACCAGGTCCTGGGCTCATTGCATGAGTTAGCTGTTTGAAACCTGGGAGTTATGCAGGGACGCTTGGCTCAATCTGGGAGGAGGGGACTGGACCTGCCTGGACTGAGTCTACCAGATCGATCCCAGTCCTCAGGTGAGGCTTTGCCCTGGAGAAGGTGGGAATGGGGAGTGGGCTGGGGGGAAGGGGAGGAGGGCAGAAGGGGGGAGAACAAGGGAATCTGTGGCTATTATGTAGAACTGAATGGTATTGTAAAATAAAATAAAAGGAAAAAAAAAGAATTTTTATAATCATTGTTTTGTGCCATGTGGTCATTTTAGGATGATGGTTAAGTCTCATGGCATGTACACCTTAACTTTAATAAAGATGGCTGCCAGCCATATGGTTGCTTACATTTTAATGAGGTCCTCAGCCAAGATAAAAGATAGCCACCTGGCTGCTCTTTCAAAACATATATCTTCATAGTAGATCTATTTTTTAATGAGAGTTGAATCCAAGTTACACACACACACACACACACACACACACACATTCTAAACCACCGTTGAATCATATATATTACATCAAATTAAGATTACCTTTGTACAGATTTTTAATTATAAGCCTTAGTTGTAAGTATAATGCCAACTTTTGTTACAAATTTTATAGATTTTAAACCATACCCAGTGAACTTACAAAATCTTGCCATAAAGTTTACAGCATAGTCTTAAAAGATTTTTTTTGAGAGCAGAGCACAGAGAAATCATAGAGATAAAGAATTTTAAGAGTGGAAAGTAGAGAAAATGTAAAGTGGAGCAAATTTAGAAATAAGATATTTTTGGATCATTTGTCTGTGCAGTAACAGTTGTTATAATTTCTGAGAATTTGAAAATCACATGTACCATTTTTTGGCGATTGATGTTTAATGAGGCCAAGCTGTAGTAATTAAAGCTGAGTCCCTGGAAGAAGAGTGAGAGTGCTGCAAACAAAATTCCACTGGAGAGAATGTCTACAGTTTCTTTGTTTTCCCTCTGTACTGCTAGGTCCTGCTTCCAGCTCCCACTTTGTCACAAATTTAGAGATCCATCAATGGTAACATAAAGACAGTATGTTTACACAATGTATGTGGGAGACCAGACAAAAACAAACAGGACTTTGGGCAGAGAAAAGACATGTCAGGAATGGGGACTCTTTCTATTTCCCTTGGTCACTTGTATTATTTGTACAGGTCTATAATAATATTGGGATCTAGTTTGACATTAATTGGCTACATTTGGATTAATCATCGAAGGGACATTGAAGCCAGATTTTATTGCAAAACTTAATAAATTTGGGGCCCTTCAGATCAGGTGAAAAATGAATAAGCTGAAGGTTTTCTAAAAGTCATCCCTAAGTTGGGAGGGGGAGGTATCGATGCAATTTCTATGAGTGAGAAAGAGAGAAAGGTCATATTTCTGTAGTCCAGAGCATCTCCAGGACTCAGTGGGGACTGAATGAGGAAGACAGAAGCCACTCAGTGAATTATCACTGCACTCAACAAGGGTTGGGGCTAGCAGCCCACAGAGACTCAGTGCCTCTTACCAGGACTTTTGAGTGACACTAAATGGCTAAAAGCAACCTCAAAAAATAAAGCCTCACTCAAGGGAAATAGTTCAGAGCAGGGTGGGTACCTCTAACTCTAATAGTAACAGATACTCAGGGAAGTATTTAAGCAAACAAAAAGGCATCACTCACCAGTTGCTGGTAATCAAAGGAGGGACAAGCAATAGGCAATCCAGAAGGTGGATCTGGTGTGGGTAGACTGGACATAAGCGGTTGGTTTCTAGTGCAGCTCAAACCCCTGGAAAGGGAGTAGAAGCACTGGGATATCCTACTGAGTCACAATACCAGTGTTAGCGTGTAGGTACATTTTTCTCTCCCTCAAGCTAGATCCCAAATCATGACATGGAGTCTTATTATTAATCATAAAAGCTCAGTCAATAGCTTAGGCTTGACCCACTAGCTCTTATAAATTAAATTAACCCATTTCTATTCATCTACGTGTTGCCAAGTGACTTGTGGCCTTTACCTGTCTTCCTGCTTACCTTGCTAGCTCTTGGTCTGGCTGGCAATTTTGACTTCTTCTTCCCAGCATTCTTTCTCCCTCAAAAAATCTGCCTAGCTATTGGCCATTTAGCTTTTTATTCAACCAATATGAGTGACAAATCCCCACAGTGTACAAAAATATTATTCCACATTTCCTCCTTTTTTGTTTAAATAAAAAGGACAGGTTTTAACTCTAACATAGTAAAACTATATACATTAAAAACAATTATCAGGCAAGAGTTATATTTATAATGTCCAGTCCATTTGTATTTGGCATATTTGGAGAAAATATTTCATTATTTATTTTATCTTGATGAGTCCAAACTCTGTACCTAATTTATCTTTAATCATAACTAAGGTAAACTGTAACTAAAATTACCTAACCTTCAACTCCACCAAAAATTCCAGAAGGATTTAATATGACCTGAGTAAAGAGTAAGTGCAGAGCAAGCCACTTCTATACCTATGGAAATGAAAGATGTCTGGCTACATGAATGCCCAAGGTTTCTCTGCAACATCTATCTTTGGCCTAAAGGCCTAGAATATCTCACAGACTTTTTTTGTGAAGCAAGAATTTTTAAGGCCTGTCTCTCCTGGACATGGCAAAGTTCAATAATTACTTTCCTGTGTGTCCTGTAGAATATGAGGCAAACTTTTCAATGAAGCAGAAATTTTGAAGGACTGGTCCACCTTATCTTGGCAAAGTTTGAGAATCTTTTTCCTTGTGTCCTCCTTGTCCAGTTTTTAGAGCATAGAGCATACTGTTAGCAGTCAAGAGCAATTTCTTGCCCAAATGGTGAGTTTAGTCATATTGAAAGCAAACTCCGTATGGAGTTTCTTTAAAGCCCATCAATTTTTTTTTTAAGTAAATTGATGCTCCCGAGGAGCAGATATGTCACATTGTCATGAAAACCCCTATTTAAAATGTTGATAAAATATTTAAAATGCCATATTCTATAGGTCTTTGAAGTGTTTAAAAAACATCTATCTATCTAAAATACATCTCTCTTTGACCTTGAAAATGTATCTAATGACTACAGGTTTGATTGTTATAGGTGACTAACAACTAACCTGTATTTCTTTATTATCCTAACTAGTTTGTAATAATAGCTTTCAAGGACTAGAAATTTACATTGCATTGTTAAATGAGCTGCATAGGTACAATACCTTAAACAAGAGTAGAATCATATGTATAGTGTGTTCTAACAAAAATATCCTTAAATTTGTATCAATATACAAAAATCCATACTAATATGAAATATTTGAAATTTATTGTTTAAAAGTAGACTCAAAAATGCATCTTTTATATTACTATTTTTATCCTATATCCTCACTTTTTCTCTTCAGAAAGAGATCCTTGAATTTAATCTCCTTTAGTTTCCTTTCTGATCATGACCAATAAAAATTTGTAACCAACCCTCCTAACAAATGACAAATATCCATAACCTACTGAATGACAAAAAGCTGCCTACTCTATCTCTTGGGAATGTGGGCATTGTGTTTTCTCAACTGCTTCCTGTTGTCTGGGGGCACTGGCATCTTTGTGGGATCCTGAGAAAATTAGGATAATGGTCATGTCCTGGCTAGAATAGTCTGTAAGACTTGACTAACTCCATCAGCAGCCTTGAAACTGTTATGGATGCAGAACTCTAAGAAAACTGTAACAGAGGCACTTTGAGAGGCTGGATCAACTAGGACAACTCTTTTCATTGGTGTCTGGTCCCCTTGCTCTGAAAACACACTAACTCAAAAGGTAACACACACACACACACACACACACACACACACATACACACACACAATGTACAGTGTGCAAAAGTCAGTTAAAGTTTTTTTTGTTGTTTTATGTTTGAGCAGGGAAAACATACATCACCTGTCTTGTAGGGTTTTTTTTGTAAGTTTATTTCTTTACGTCTGTAGGCAGGATTTTCTGGGCATCTCCCTCAATCAAACTTGATCCTCTTTAACCTTGAATAAATTCAGTCTTCAATTTCTTATGGAAACAAAAGCATAACCTCTTCTCCAAAGGAACATAATTTTGACTTTTATTTTGAAGTTAAGACATTTTAAAAATATATAGGTTGGATTAATTTAGCAGTTTCCATAATCCAATATCTCTCATCAGCTATCATTTGTTCATCAATAATCCAAAAATTTAAAGATAAAACTATAACATTATTTTTTTTTTCAAGACAAGGTTTCTCTGTGTAGTTTAGTGCCTGTCCTGGATCTCGCTCTGTAGACTAGGTTGGCCTTGAACTCCTAGAGATCTGCCTGGCTCTGCCTCCCTAGTGCTGTGATTAAAGACGTGTGCCACAGCCACCTGGCCACAATAACATTCTAGATTCAGACTCCCTGTATATTTCCCATCTCTATGTGGCTTATTTTTGTCACCCTTTCTTTAAAGATTTTATTATTTTATAACTATTTATTTATTACTATTTTTATGACTGTCTATAACCCTTTTTCCCTTTAAGCCTCTGCACAATGTTAAACACATTGTAACCTGTTTAGAGCTTTTTTCTGTCTGAACCTGCTTTACTGCATATGTGTAACCTTTCTGTCTCCATGAGCAAAGTCTTAACTGACCATGCAGCTTATCTCATGGTGTACTGATAGCTTAAGCCTACAGCAGGAGCCAAAAACATGTCTCTGCAACATGGTCCACATGACAGATTGTAGGATTAGTGCTGTGGGATGTTCTGTATGTTAAATGTATTGCTCTGATTGGTCAATAAATAAAACACTGATTGGCCAGTAGCCAGGCAGGAAGTATAGGCTAGCCAAGCAGAGAGGAAAATGCTGGGAAGTGGAAGGCTGAGGCAGACTGCCAGCCACCACTAACATGACAAACATGTAAAATATACTGGTAAGCCACAAGCCATGTGACAACTTATAGAGTAATAGAAATGGGTTGATTTAAGATATAAGAACAGTTAGCAAGAAGCCTGCCACAAGCCGGGCGGTGGTGGCACACGCCTTTAATCCCAGCACTCGGGAGGCAGAGCCAGGCAGATCTCTGTGAGTTCGAGGCCAGCCTGGCCTACCAAGTGAGTTCCAGGAAAGGCGCAAAGCTACACAGAGAAACCCTGTCTCGAAAAACCAAAAAAAAAAAAAAAAAAAAAAAAAAAAAAAAAAAAAAAAGAAGAAGAAGAAGAAGCCTGCCACAGCCATACAGTTTATAAAAATATAAGTCTCTGTGTGTTTATTTGGTTGGGTCTGAGTGGCTTCAGGATGGGCGGGTGAGAGAGATTTGTCTTGTCTGTGGGCCAGGCAGGAAAACTCTAGCTACAAATGGTCCCCAACATGAGGCAAAGGTTTCCACCTAAAACCTAAGAAATAAGATAATAAAATGGAGCAAAAAAACAGCTTCCTATATACCTCTCTGTGGGCGCCATGGGCCCTGACCCCCGACTGTGAGTGGCTGCTGCCTTGCTTGCCTGACCAGGTGTCCTTCCTATTCAGATTCCCTGCCGGTGTCCTTCTCGGCTTAGGATCATCGGAGAGCTTACCGGAGGTTCTTTGTTCCTACATCCTGCTTGTGATGTAAACAACTTAGGTGCATCCTGTATTTGGTGTAAACAACTTAGATGCAAGAATGCAGAACTTTGGGTCTAGAATGTAGACCATTGGTAGCGAACTTCTGCCCTCAGGGGATCCTCCATTTGTGTTGTAAGCCTGTATTTAAGGTTTCTTCCCTCTTGCAATAAAGGGCATTCGACATCCAAACGTACGAATGACTCGCTGTCTCTTGTCTCTATTTTTTAATCCGCAGCCCTTCGCTCAGACATGGTGAACGGTTGGTGGTAACGCAGGCGCTACTGCTACACCTCTCAAGTTAGCTGCAGCCTGGCAGGTTTGCATTACTCTATGGCAGGTTCATGGCAAGCTTGCAGGCTTGACCTATGCTATGTTACACAGAGGTGTCTCCAAGCTACATGCTATGATGTGTAGTGAATATAGTTTTTGCTAGTTATAAAAAAAAGGTTTCTGAGCTACACGCTGCTTTGATAAAAACATAGACCCACTGTTTCTAAGAGACTATGGTTCCCAGAGCTGGTAGAAAACTGTACCACTGCCATGATGGGAAGCTGAAGTGGGCAGAGCCAACAGCCACAGCAAACTTTTCTGTCTTAGAAATGCTACATTTTAAAACAATGGATTCACGATAAGACAGATTCAGATGAAACAAGACTTTAAATGTTTTACAATGTGTGTAAAAATGTACATAGGCTTGAAAGAAAAAAATATATATACAGCTATATAAAAAATGTTTTTAAAAATAAAGTCTTAAAAGAGACAGTAAAGTCTGGGCAGGTCCAGTCCCCTCCTCCCAGATTGAGCCAAGCGTCCCTGCATAAGTCCCAGGATTCAAACAGCTAACTCATGCAATGAGCCCAGGACCTGGTACCACTGCCTAGATGCCTCCCAAACAGATCAAGCCAATCAACTGTCTCACCTATTCAGAGGGCCTGATCCAGCTGGGGGCCCCTCAGCCTTTGGTTCATAGTTCATGTGTTTCCATTCATTTGGCTATTTGTCCCTGTGCTTTTGTCCAACCTTGGTTTCAACAATTCTCACTCATATAAACCCCCCTCTTTCTCACTAATTAGAGCAGGGAAAAAAAAGAGACAGTAAAGCAATATAAAAAATAAGCCACATAAAAATAGATATTATACAGAGAATCTGGATTGTGTTGTCTTTTGGATTCTTAACTATAAAAAAAAAATTTGATTGTAAAAGCTAAAGATACCTTAACTTCAAAATTTGGATATAAGGATATGTTGCTTTGGCAAAGAGGCTCTGCTTTTGTTTCCACAGAAAGCCAGAGGCTATGGATTTATTCCAGATTAAGATATATCAGGTTTGACTAGCCAAGACCTCCTGAAAGGTCTCTGATGACACCATGGCCCAGATGATCCAATATCCAGAATGGTTTCAAGACAACTGGCTCAGACAATACACCCTAACGGACTACTCCATAATCCTAAAATTTTCTTTGTGTCCCCATAAGATACAGCACCCCCCTCCAACAGGAAGTAGTAAGAGAAACTAAGCCCAAATTCCCAAATATACCAATCTGGCTTTAGAGATGAAATTGGCTCCTTCTCTAAACCCAAACATATTACTAAAAAAAAGGTTAAGAGATTCTTGTGTCCCATATCAGAAGAGCCCTCTGGTGTGGGACAGAAAAAAAAAACAATATTTTTATAAATACAATCTCATTTTAAAATAAAAAAGGGGGGATAGTATAGATAATGATAGGATAAAAGGATAGATTGTTGAACCTACTTTTAAAGAACAACAACTTGTTTAAAATGTTTTACATTACTATAGATTTTAGTTTTTTGATACAAATTTAAAGTTAATTTTCTTATACAGTGTGTATATTTCTACTCTTGTTTAAGTTATTATGGTTGTACAGCTCATTTACAATTGTAATGGATAATTAAAAAATAGATTAATAATTATTCATCTATGATAATCATAGTTACAGCCATGTTAGTTAAGTTTTCTAGGTATACATAGATATATTTCAGATAGATAGGTAATCTTCAAACACTTCAAAGACCTACAAAATATGACATTTAAAATATTTTTAAAAATATAGACTTTCTAGATGGTGAGACATGTCTATTCCTGACAACACCAATTTACTTCAGAGAGGTGGATGGACATCAAAGATACTCCATATGGAGTTTCTCTTCACCTTGACAAAAATAGCCATTTGGACAAGAAACTGTTCTTGCCTGAACTGCTTGATCGACTGGACATACAGGACCCATGAGAAGGTGACTACTAAACTTTGCTTGGTGAAATGGTCCTTCAGGTTCCTGCTTCACAGAGGAAACTGCCAGACATTCTACAGGACAAACACACACACACACACACACACACACACACACACACACACACACACACACACACACACACAATGACTGAGAGACTAGCCCTGTGGGCTAAAGACAGAACTTTACAAGAAAACTTTGGATGACTGTCTAGGCTGCCAGCTATCTCTGTCTACCCTACAAGACTCCCAAAAGTTGTTTGCATCCTTCTCCCATTTCTCAGGTAATATTATATCCTTCTGAAGTCTTTGATATAGTTAAAGATTAGATAGTTATAATTTTCTTAGTTATGATAAAAGATTAGTTAGATATAAAATCTTAGACTCACAAATATAAGATAGATAGCTTATCTTATTTAATTTTGCCAAATACAAATAGACTAAATATTATAACTATAATTCTTACTTGATAATTGTTTTGTTTTATGTAATTTTTCTATGTAAAAGTTAAATCCTTCCGTTAAAAAAAAGAAAAGGGGAAGTGCTTCGGGATGTTCTGTATGTTAAATGTGTTGCTCTGATTGGTTAATAAATAAAGTGCTGATTGGCCAGTAGCCAGGCAGGAAGTATAGGCGGGACAAACAGAAAGGAGAATGCTGGAAAGTGGAAGGCAGAGGCAGAGAGACACTGCCAGCTACTGCCATGACAAACAACATGTAAAAGATACTGGTAAGCCACAAGCAATGTGACAACTTGGCTTGTGGCTTACCAGTGATAAATATGGGTTGATTTAAGATATAAAAACAGTTAACAAAAAGCCTGCCACAGCCATACATTTTATAAATAATATAAGTCTCTGTGTGTTTACTTGGTTGCGTCTGAGTGGCTGTGGGACTCGTGGGTGAGAGAGATTTGGCCTCACTCTGGGCCAGGCAGAAAAACTCTAGCTAAAGATTAGGAAGCTGTGTTTGGCTTCATTTTTGTGTGTTTTGGGGACTTTTTTTTAAAGCTATTTCAGGTCTTATGTGGTAATATGTGCCCTATGTTGGGAACTATTTGTAGTTGGACATTTTCTTTGATACTTCTGGATCCCCAGTAATGACACAAAGACTTATTATTAATTAGAAAAGTTTGGCTGATAGCTCAGGCTTATTTGTAACTAGCTCTTACAACTTAAAGCAACGCATTTCTATTAATTTACTTTCTGCCTTGTGGCTTTATTCCCTCATCTCTGTAGTGCTCATAATGCTCCTTCTATGTTTCATGCCATCTCTGCCTTCTTCCCAGTGTTCTCTTTGCTCTGAAAATCCTGCCTAACTACTGGTTGTTTGTCATTTTATTAATCCAATCAAAGTTGACACATATGCACAGTGTACAGAAAGATTATTCCACATCATCCCCCTCTTTTTGTCTAAATAAAAAAGGTTTTAATTTTAACATAGTAAGACTACATACAACAAGAACAATTATCAAGTAATTAGGTGGATTTTTCTATCCCACTAGTCAGCTTCAAATCATACATGGAGACTTATTATTAATTATGAAAGCTTGGCCATTAGCTTAGGCTTGTCCCACTAGCTCTTATAATTTAAACCAACCCAGTTCCATTCATCTATGTGTTGCTACATGACTCATGGAATTTACCTGTCATCCTGCATGACTTGCTCTCTCATGGTCTGCCTGGTAACTCTGACTTCTTCTTCCCAGCATCCTCTCTGCCCCAAAAATCCTGCCTAGCTGTTGGCCATTCACCATTTCATTAAATCAAACCTAGTGAAACTCATTCACAGTGTACAAAATGATTATTCCACAACATTAGTGTTTTATGGTGATTAGAGGGCTAAAGAATGCAGCAAACCTCATGCAAAAAACTTATTTGGGAATGGGGGTGTACAAAGGCTGCCTTAGAAAGAGGATAGAAAAGAAGGGGGCAGGCTGTGAAGGCATGGGCTTCATAAAGTGTATACAACTCATTGAAACAGTGGAAATGAAATGTATTGCATTTGGTGGCTGGTGATGATATGGCTGCTGGCACTGAATTGCTGAAGGCAGGCTGGGAAACACCTGATACTGGAATTTGGGTGGTTCTTTGTGTACCAACACAATATTCTCTGGAAAACTGGTCACTCTTAGTTCACTTTGAATCTTTATATTGTAGAAACACTTGAAGTCAAAGGTAGACTGAAAATATATGTCTGGAGAATTGTCGTGGGTTGAATGAGAATGGCATCCATAGGCTTAGATATTTGTATGGTTTGTTAGGAGGAGTGACACTGTTTGGAAAGATTAGGAGGTAAGGCCTTTTAGGAATAGGTGTAGACTTATTAGAGGAAGACTGTCACTTGTGGGTGGGTGATCTTTCAGATTTCAAAAGCACATACCAGGTCTAGTCAGTCTCTCTCTCTCTCTCTCTCTCTCTCTCTCTCTCTCTCTCTCTCTCTCTCTCTCTCTCTCTCTCTCTTATCTATCTATCTATCTATCTATCTATCTATCTATCTATCTATCTATCTATCTATCTATCTATCTTTCTCTTTCTATGCCTGCTTCCTGCAAATCACAAAGTAAAGCTCCCAGTTACTGTTCTAGTGCCATGTTGGTCTCCTTCTTCCCATTATGTAAGTAATAGTTGTTCTTCCATTTCTTTAACATTTCTTTTGGCAAAGCAGCCTTCCTGAAAGGTAATCTCTTGTCCTGGTGATTGACAGAGACAGCTGGATTAAATCTTATAAGAGGAGCGCATTGTAGGTAATGTTTTGGGAATCTTGGGATATCAGATAGAGTTAGGTTATATTCTTTTGACCAGGGAGAAATATACTTGCCTTTATGGAGCTCAACAAAGGCCAGATAATCTCTTCCTTTTCACATGCTAATTAAATCCTAAGGAATGGCAAAACTGCTATTTACCTTTCCAGTATCAACAGGAACCCCTGAGGTGAAATACCAAATCTACTAATGCAGAAATCACAGCTCTCCTTTAAAGAGAGTAAGAAATAGTATATTCTGGAGCCCTTTTGAGTAACTATGGACTGAGACCACAGATTGTGGTTATACCAAATTCAATGTTCTAAAGTGGAAGCAGATTTTTGCAGTTTCACAGTTTTACAGAACTGAAAGCCATAAATCAGGTTTAAAATACATTGGTGGGTACATCAGAGAGGTAGTTACAGCAAGATGGAGGACTGTCTTCTACTGGCCTGAGATGCTATTTGTTGGCATTGTTAGCTTTGGGTTTGGTGAAAGCTAGTGGTCTGCTAAGTTAATAGATTTCAAAGGGATTTTAGCTATTAGTTACAGTATGTTGGTTCTGACACAGAATTTGGAAGAGATGGCTATTTGCAGGACCACAGCTAGCCCAAAATAAGGAAATTAGCCTCTGGATGTGTAACATCCCAACCTCTCCACATTACTGCAATTTTAATCAGTCAACCAGTATTTGCAGACAGAGCTTCTTTTCAGAAAATCTCATTCACAGTTGTAACAATTGCTATATGTAAGATGTTCTTTTTTTTGACTTGAAATTCTATTGTCTTCTACTAAACTGTGACAAGCTTACTTATGATCTCCCAGGTCAGGTGAAATTCAGATCCTTATTCCATATTTCTTTCCATGGGTTAAAATTTGAGGTCCACTATATTAACTGTAGGAATCAGACTTTTGTTTTAAAATGAGAGCACTTAAATTTGCTTTTCTAATCAAGGAAATTGTTAAATTTCACACTTCTATCTGGAAGTACATTGTTAGCAGTATGTTAACAACAACAATTTTTGTAATTTAAAGGTGATAATAGCATTTCCTAATGTGTTTTCTTCATGTTAAAACTATATGCATATATTATTAGATATTCTGGTTGAAGTGTTTAAAATATTGATTATCCACCATTAAGCCAAGTGTGAGAACTATATTCACATTTCATTATAAAGTCTCAGTGAAGTTAATTTCTATCTCTACCTAACTTCTTAAAAGCTTCAAGTTAACTAAAATTTGTATTTATATTTATATTTCCCATGTATGTTTGTAGCAACTTTAAGAAGGAATTAATTAATTAATTAATTAAATAGAAGAGATTATATTTTTTACTCCCATATAAAATTATTTCTTGTGGGCTGGAGAGATGGCTCAGAGGTTAAGAGCACTGACTGTTCTTCCAGAGGTACTGAGTTCAATTCCCAGCAACCACATGGTGGCTCACAACCATCTGTAATGAGACCTGGTGCTCTCTTCTGGCTTGCAGGAACACATGCAAGCATAATACTGTAAACATAATAAATAAATAAATAAATAAATAAATAAATAAATAAATAAATAAATCTTAAAAAATTTCTTTCTTGTGCTGTTCAATATTTCATTATCTGAGAAGATATTTTATGCTCTTAAAATCATTGGATCACACATAAATATTTAAAATATGCATATTTTTTGGTAAACTAAAAGAGTGAAACAAACTAACACTAGCTATTAAATTTAATAATATTTATCCATGAATACAAATAATCCCTGTTATTTGAAATGATATTTGGTAAGTGTTTGCCACAATAAATATGAGACCTTTGCAAATTTTAATAACTAAAAACAATAACAATTTACAACTAACTTTCAATGAACTAATAACCAGAATTATGAAAAAATGCTATTGAATTATATATATATAATATATATTTAATATATTATATATATTTAAGACTTTAAAAAAATGAATCATTTTAGTAGTCAGTCAATATAAGGAATGATATTTGCAGACTGACCACATAAATATAATACATATTGAAGAGAATGTCACCGCTGGATAAAGGGATAGTTAATAAATTAAAAATTTTGAAATCAAAGTAATTGATTTATTGTATAAATTGTCTTAGGCTTGTGTAAATAATTGATTTTCTACATCATTTTAAGAAGATGTATAAAACTACAGTCAGCATAAACCCAAAGTCTAATATATATCTCTTTGTATTTACATCATATGTATAATATATATAAAACATATAAATTTTTATATCAAAACTGATATATATCTCTTATTAAGTGAAGCATCTGAAGTACTAGTTATATGAATTTTTTACAAACTAGTAGTTCTCGGTCTAGAACAATTTTGCATCTTTTATTATACTTCGTTCTAAAACTGGTTTCCTAAGCTATTAAAAACATTATAGTGCACTCAATTTTATTTTCATCACATAAATACGGAATTCATATTTATGTACTGACATGAATCTAGTAATTTTATCAATTATCTTTCTTAGTCCTATCAATTTTTGTGTACATTTCTTTAGTGTAATGTAGATATATGTAATCCTTGAATCTTTGAATAAAGAATAGTTTATTTTTTTAATTCTCATGACTTTTATTTATTTTACTTAGTCTAGTGTACTACAAAACTACACAGAGAAACCCTGTCTCGAACCCCCCCCCCAAAAAAAAATTGCTAAATTTAAGTAGTAGAATAGCAAGTGTCCATCTGAAAAGGGTTTATTGGAATGATGAGGCTTCCCTTTACAGTTTAGGAAGTTGCTTCATTAAGAGTGAGAATAAGAAAGAGGGAAGGAGAATGTGAGAGATAGCTGTCCTCAAAGGGACAGCAAGGAAATGCAAAAGGATTTTCATCTCCAAACCAAATCCCTACAAACAGTCTCCCTGAGGAATCTTACATCCATTCCAAGAATAAAGGTAAGGTCTACTTATATCCTTTTATGGGTGACAGGAAATTTTATGTCACAGGATTTAGTTCAGCATAGCATATATGACAAGGACCACGGAGGAATCAGGTACCATAAATTAAGAGCTCTCAAGTTATAGAATATACTACTTCTTAACTCTCCCCCAGAAAGAAAAACAAGGAGACATGGCTTGATTTAGGCTGTAGGATCTGGCAAAAAATGTAGGCCTGTTTTGGAACAGTTCATTATGTTATCAATCTGTTGATTTTCTAATATCATGAAGGCTAGATGAGATTTGTTGTTTTTTTTCTTCTTTTATATATTGGTACAGTCCTATTTTTTCTACTTATAAAAATTATATTATCTCATATGCTAAATATATATTTCATTCATAAATAAATATTTAAGGGATTTTAAATTTTTATGTCACATTATTTTAATGATGTTTGATTTAGAAGTTTTCTAATTGTTTGCATGAAAATTATTAACATAAAATTTTTCTATACTCATTTTATTCAAATCATTTAATTACAGTTATATGTTTTGATAAAGGGTTATTTGAAAAATGTGTAACAAATTCGACAAACATTGGATAAGTTCTAGTTTTGCTTATATGGTTTCTATTTAATTTTACTGTGCTTTCATTATATTCTAAATAGCTTCTGACTTTTGAGATTTGCTTAGAGGAAAAAACTAAAATTTCTGAATATAATTGTTGACATTAATATTAAAGTTTTGTTTCATATATTTTGAAACAAAATTTTTTAGTGTATTTTTATTAGTACATCTTCCTACTAGCATGCTGTTTTTATTATTCTCCTTATTTTATGTTAGTGTCATTATAGTAGTTTTATTTTTTTAGTGAGTACTTAGTATATTTTTTTGCTATTTAACTTCAAACATTATCTTTTTACTGGAATACAGAGCCATTTATGCTTACTGAAATGGATAATACTATAGTAATAATAATGTGCTTAACTATTACTTCTGTTATATCTGTGTTACATGCCTTTTAAAAAATATTTTTCCATTTCTGTCTATAAGCAACTCTAACAAAACTTTTTTAATATTGTCATCCTACCTATATCTTAAATTTGTTTTAAAACAGAAGTAAATTTTAGTATTTCATTTCAAATATGTTTTACCTTTGAATTAGCAACTACTGAAAATAGTATTTTTGGCAAAATGATTGTTCCATATTTTAAATTTGTCATCTTGTGATCGTAAGAAATGAGCCTTTTGGAAATTAGGTTCAGAAGAAGTAGAAAAAGTAAAGTCCTTCAACCATACAGTGATGGAATTAGTTCCCTTACAAGAAAAGGAAAAATAAAACTGGACTTTTCTCTGCTATGTGAGCAAATAGAAACAAATTTAAATGCAGAAAGATAATCCTTATGAACAGAATTCACAATGTTCTTAGACATAACAATCTTAGACATAGCTTTTATAAATTTAGGGAAATAAATGTCTGTTGTTTAAGCTGATCTCTTTCTCCCCATGTGTGCGTGCGTGCGTGCGTGCGTGCATGCGTGTGTGTGTGTGTGTGTGTGTGTGTGTGTTAAGGAAGAATGCTGAGATCACGCTGTGATCTCTAATCTAAGTTACTCCATATTGTACAAAACAGTGGGTTTTTCAGGCTATGCATTACCCTAGGAAACTTCAATGTATGAGAAAAATTTGATTCCTTTTGAGGGTGATGGATGACTACAGCACCTGAATGGACCAAAGAAGTGCACCATCCGTCAGGTACCACACATCCAGCACTGACTGACAAATACTTTACTCTTGTGAACAGAAAGGGACCCACCATTGAGTGAATTGATAATGCAGAGACACGTGATTGTATTAAAATCTCATCAGAAAAAAACAGGGCCAAGAATGTAGGGGACATGTGTTGTGTGACAAAACTTTTCCTAGGAAGACAAACCACACACATCTTATTTCAGCCAGGGAGTCCAAAATAAACCAAAGTACAAATAACATGAAAGTCCAACTTGGTAAGCCAATAAGTTTTATTGGTGTTACTTACAGGAGTATGTGTGAGTGAGTACATGTGAGGGGTTTCTTAGATGGGTAGAAATAACTCAAAGACAGCTGCCCACCCCTGAGTGAGTGACAATTCACAAAGCTGGAAACCTGGAGCTCTCTGTACTGCCTGTAGGTAGCTCAACTGGTTGGAGAATGTCCTATCCAAGTGACTCAGTTAGTCTAGATCTCTCCCTGGCTTCTTGGCTGGTTTGTGTTTCTTCCAAGTAGCTAGTCTGGTCTCAAACTTACCTGAGTTTGCTTTGCACATTTTATTACTTACCCCAGCACAGAAGAGTCTAGAGAATATGGTCAGTTTCAGAGACTTCCTGGAGCTGTTATGAGTTGTTTACTTTTCTTCTTAAGGAGCTTCCCTGCAGGCTGGATTGTTTCAGTCCCAAAGAAACTGTTATATAACAATATCTGACTGAAGAAAGCTGTGCCTTCCTCACCCGAAGCTCATAAAGAGATAGACTCCTACCACTGAGGTGACATGGTCCCACAAAAACCTATCATCTGATACCTGGTATATTCCTCAAAGACCAAGGACTTCCTGATTGTTCCTGGAGCTTTGGCTGAGCTTGTCCCAGAGCTGAGCCTTCCTGTGCAAATCTTCTCCCATCTGCAGATGGACTTGAACTGCCATTTCCTTCCCATGAATTGGTTCAGGGGTTCTACCTAGCAGCTCTTTTCTGCAGCATCTGGCTCAATTCAAATTCCAGTGGTTCCTGTGGAAACTATCTCCAAGCACAGGTTTGGTCCATTTTCTTATTAATGCAGACTCTTTCCCAGCCTGCATTTAAGCCCTCTTGAACTCTTCCAAAAGCCTCTTTATCTTATATTCATTCTGTAATCTATATATACATGTATGTATATTTACTGTGCTGTGATGTGAAAGTTAATATAAATTAACATTGTACAAAACAAGAACATGCATTTGCAAATTGTGATAGGCTTGCCTTTAATGCTGTACTCAGGAGGAAAGGGCAGTTTGATCTCTGTGAGTTCAAGGCAAGCCTGATCTCTACAATAATTTTTAAGACAGCCAGTACTTACAGAAAGAATCTGTCTTTAAAAAAAAGAAAGAAAGAAAAGAAATTGCATTCATCTCAACCAGGAAACTAAATTAGGTATATCATCTCACCAACTGTTGTCATTGACCTTTTTTAATTTTGTGTATTTATTGCTAGTCAATAAATTTTGACATGTGGAAGCACAAACATATTCATCTATGTTTTTCCTACAGTGTGCTCACATCCAAAAGTAAGATATATTGGTTACATTTTTTTATTACTTCAATTGTATTTTCCCTGATTTCGATAGCAATGTTTTTGTACTAAAATACAGGTTAAAATACAACTCATAAAATTTCCATTTTTTTGAAATTACAGTGTAACTTGTGAATTCTATATAAAGTTTATAAATGCATATTTTAATTCTATCTGCCTGTTTCTTTTCAATGTCTGATATTAACAATAATAAAAACATCAATGTGTTTTCTTTCATATATTATTGTTTTAACTTGTTTCCCTGATTTTTTGTTATATTATCCTTAGAGGCTATAGAGACTTTGAATCCCACTTTTGACCTTCCAGGTAAGAATAGAAAAGCAAACATCAACTTTGACACACCTGAGAATTTTATTTACCATATAAAAAGGAGGAGATTATCTGGTGTTTGTTGATGCTCATTAAGGTAAAACTACTTCTTCATGGTTCAAAGCATAGAAAGTGAGCTCTACTTCTCCCCTTGAGCACAAACCTGACATTACAAACTACCAAAGACATTGCATACTGTCATTTGATGCTTTTAAGTGTTGATCCAGCTAGAATTTTCTATCACCTGGCCAGGAGTTCCCTCATCCCCAGGAAATCTGATGCACCAGAAGACATGCTAAGTAGAAGGGAGGAGTAATTATCCCCTTAATGAGACAATGTGCTTTCCCTTTCCAGAAGGCCCTTCTCAGTGCAGCTGCTTGCAGTAACCACAGCATGGAACCCCATCAGGTAGCACTTAAGGGGGCCTGCCATGCAGTCTGCCTGCTTTTCTGAGCCCTAAGTTTTATTTTTCATTCTTTCATATCTCTTTTTCTTTTAAACAGTGAAAAAAAAGCCTACAAATGTATTCTCTGATGAACTTAGGCTTCTCACACTTTTTCTGAAGTTCTAAGCCTGCACATTCTACTATGTTACTAAATGACAACCTCCATTGCAAAAGACATGCGTGGCAGTTTTAATGAGAATGCTCTCCACAGAGGCTCAGATATTTGAATATCTGATCACCAGTTTGTTGGCAACTTTCTGTGAGCTGGTCCTGCTTTGCTGGAGGAAGTATGTCACTTGAGCTTGGGGTTGAGAGTGCATAGCCTCACCCCAATTCCAGTTTTCTCTCTCAGCACTCCTGCTGCCATGCCTGTTACTCTTTGTTATGCCACCGCACCATGATGGAATCTAATCCCTCTGGAATCATAAGCCAAAGTAATGAAACCAAACCAAAACAAAACCGAAAACAAAATTATTTCTTTCATTATGGCATTTTCTCTCAGCATAGTGGTTTGAATGAGAATGACCACCACAGTTTAATATATTTGAATGTTTGGTCTACAGTTTCAACTGTTTGGGAAGGATTAAGGGCTATGATCTTGGAGGAGGTGTGTCAGTAGGGGCAGGCAAATCCTGTTTCCCCAGTAATGGAAATATATCAAAGAATTTCGGATAGGGCTGAGATAGCTCAGCTGGTAAGGACATCTATTGCCAAATCTTATAAGGTAAGTTTTATACTAGATACCCACTAGATACTCAAAGGAGAAAACCTGCTTTGTAATTTGGCTTATGATATGCATCCACACAAGCACAACATGACAGGCAAATTCCTCCTATATTCCCCCCTACACAGAAAGAAAGTTGACCAAAATTCCCTTCAGATCTCAGTGCAGAGAAACAGCAGAATATATGGGGATCTAAACATGATAGGCCCTTAAAAGGAAGGAGAAGCTTGCCTTTAAAATGTGGGAGGGAGCTCTTCTTCATTAAGAGTAAGAGCAAGTGGAAGAGAAGGAAATAGAAGCCATGAGAGACATTAGGGAAGGAGACCAGAAGAGCCTCTTAAAAAAGTTGTCTTATGAGGGTTAAAGCTAACCTATAAAGCCCCACTTGCTGAATGACACACAGATAACTTCTGGAATGCTGGGGGCTGTTCCTGTAAGATAGTAAGTTACCTATTTTCATTTCAGTAAACGTGGTTGGTTTCCCCAACTGCATAGGATGTGCTTGATAACATGTAGGCAGAATATACATAGGCAGGATATATGGAAAGATGTATTTTTGATTCTGATTGGATGAAGGCAGGAAATATCACAGGCCTGTGGGTTTTGCCTTTATAAATACCTGATTAACCTAATTCAGAGCCATTCATTGGCAATCCCTGGTATGGACCAGGCCAATGTCCATCTTCCTGCCCAGTATTAAATAAAGTTTGCTTTAATCAGACAATCATGGATTTGGTCTTTCCCCACTCAACTTTCAGGATTAATAGCCTTAAGAACAATTCCCTGCCAGGCGGTGGTGGCACACACCTTTAATCACAGCACTCGGGAGGCAGAGGCAGGTGGATCTCTGTGAGTTCAAGGCCAGTCTGGACTACCAAGTTAGTTTCAGGAAAGACACAAAGCTACACAGAGAAACCCTGTCTCAAAAAAACAAAAAACAAAAAACAAAAAAACAAAAAGAATAATTCCCTGAGCAAAATCCTCCTGAGATGATCTAGAGCAATTCTCTGAATAAAAGAAAACTCTTGACTTATTATCTTTTAAGGCTGGTAACTTAGTTTAACATAGAACATATGACAAAGAGAATAGAGAAGCCAGGTTCTCTTTAGAACCATAATGCAGGGATTCTTTTTAGGCCACAACACAAGCTGTAGCCTAAGTTTTCCCTGAGGAAGCAAGGAAAGGAATGGTTTTACATTATCAAACTGTGGAATTTGATATTTAAGTGTAACTCCTATCTTTTAAGGGAAACCCCATGTTCTAAAAATGAGTAAATAAATAGATTTGTAAATTCCCTGCTAAAATATGCTGCAGAAATGGAGGTTTGATCATAGTTTGTGTTAATATCATTGCTATTTTAGCATAGTACATTGCATCATTTAGGAAAATAATAATATCCATTGTGTTGACCACTTAAAGCTTTTTTTTGTTTATTTGTTTGAAACTGGAAAAAAAAGTAGTGTCAAAATTTACTTCTAAATATAATGATCCAAAAATCATGAAAGAACAGTTTTATAAACTTCTCTGTTGTTTCTTGATCCGCTCCCCGCCCCCAATAATTAATCAAAACAGCATGTTTAGTCAGCTTTGTATTTTTCTACTTCTGTGGGCAGTAATGAGTCAGTTTTTAGCAGCAAATATTCACTGATTAAACTATGAAGGAAGCTCAAACCACAAATGGACCCAGTTTCAATAGTCTGTGCCTATAGACTTTGCTTGTAATTGCTTGAAGATTGACAGTTAGTTGGTCACTTGACATATACAATATTGCTATGTTGGTGCTGAGAAAGTTCTGATTTTATTCATATTCCATAATTTCTTCTTCAGTTTTAAATAATTCAAACATTTGTGTTATGCCATGACCAGTGGAATTTCAAGTAGCCTTTGGAAAATTTTTTTTGTCCAGATTCCTCCTTAATGGGTTAAGGTCAGGCATTATTGCTGGAACAGCTACACAAAGTCCACACCAACCCCCTCATCTAAGATCTTTGTAAGCAGATCAGCACCTCCTGCAAAAAAATCTTTATTATCTTCTGCTATATAATCTCTGATGCATTCTTTGTAAATATAGTAACTTTGTTGACTTCTGAAACAAAGGGTTATGGTAAACTAATAACACTCGCAAATGGCTCCACATTTTTTCTTTTTCTGCTATGCCATGTCTAACATTACATCGAGATAAACACCTTGCTTTGGATTGGTGAAGTCCAGAACTTGAAATTTAAGTAAGTGAATAGCTTTCTCCACTTCATATATCTGCCTTGGGTATAAGCATTTTAAATAGACATCATCTTTAAATTCATTTTCCACATAAGTACATGACTTCATTTTTTCTCTATCATCTGGTTGTTCATCTGATGTTTTTTCCTTAGCATCTTTTTTTAGAATTTTCCTTGCAGGCTTTGTAACAGCAGCAGCAAAATGTCTATAAGATAGGAGAAGGTTTATAGTACAAGGGTAAAGAGATGTCTGGTAAGCCACCTTGAAAAGAATTTGGCTTTGATGTTCTATCAAGAATCTACCAATGCAACTTACGGTGGCCGCCATGTTGACTATTCCAGATTATACTCTAAAACTTATTTCTTAGATATTGCTTTGTATTATCTTTAAAATTTTATCTTTGCTTACCATTTACTGAAATCTTGTAATTTCTTTATCAAGTATTTTTTCTTCACTGAAGTAAAATTCACTTTAGTTTTGTTTTAATTTGTCTTTTAAAATTCACATTTAGGGATCATCCTTTATTATTTATTATGGGGATTGAACTGTTGGCCTTTTATTGTGATCATAATAAAATTTGTCTTATTCCTACTATATCAAGTATAAAGACTTCTCCAAACCATAAGTTCAAAGGATGCAACGTAAACTCAGCAACTAGAGAACACACACAGAGTTAGAATGAGAAAAGCAGATGGTGGCTTTCAAGTTTTGACTTCTTCAAAACTTGTTACCACAGAAAATCATAATTCTTCAAGTGAAAGTTAATGACAATGTGAATCATCTACTAGAGATATTCTTCAGGATTCAAGGACTGTGTTTTTTACTAGTGAATAGTCATATGGTATACATGTCAAAATTCCACAATTCAAGATATATAGTAAAATTTTACTATGAACTTTTTATTTGTACATTTCAGAAATAATGAAAAATTTCTAGCATTTCTATTGTTGTATGGCACTATTTCTGGGGAGACTTGAATAAATATCTGCTCCCCCAAGACAGGAAACCAACAACAGACAAAACTAAGGATGCTACCAGTCCTAGTTAGGTTTATCATTGCTGTGATAAAACACCATGACCAAAAACAGATTTGGAGAAAAGGGGATTATTTAACTCAACAGTTCCAAACATCATTTCATCATAAAAAGTAATGAAGGAAGTAACTCAAACTTGGAGGCAGGGCCTGATGAAGAGACAATGGAGGGGTACTACTTACTGCCTTGCCCATACGCTTACTCAGTCTTTTCTCTTACGGAACCCAGGACCACCAGCTCAGTTGTGGCACTGCCTATATTGGGTGGGGCCCTCTCCCATGAATCACTAATTAAGAAAATGCCCCTCAGGCTTGACTATAACCCTATATTATGGAGACATTTTCTCAGTTATGGATCCCTTCTCTCTAATGACTCTAGTTTGGGTCAGGTTGACATAAAACTAGCCAGTACAAATCTCCACTTGTCAACTCAACACAAAAATACATAACTTTCATTAGAACCTTTCCTTTCTCATCTATCCCTATGGTGGCATGTTGATATTAATATCACAGTAGAAAACACTCCCCCAGTCTTTACAAATTCAAATACTTTGAAAGTTCAGTCTCTATAAAAATCCAAAGTCTTATTTAAAATCCAAAGTATTTTAAAATTCAAAGTTTATCAACTATGGGCTCTTGTAAAATAACAAAACAAATTAAATACTTTCTCACTTCAAGGGGGAAGAATCAGGGCACAGTCACAATCAGCACAAAGCAAGTCTTACTTTCAACAGTGTAAATAAGTCAATGTACACTTATCTGGGATCCACTTACAATCCTCTGGGCTCCACCAAAGTAGCTTGAGTCAGTTCTTCAGCTCTGCTTTCTGCAGCACAAACAGATTGTCTTGTAAGCTCTGCCTGGCTCCTCTCCACTGCTGCTGTTATTTTTGGTGGCACTGGCATGTCCAAACTGCTGGGATTCCTTGCTGAAGCAATATCCTCTCCTGGCACTCTTCAAAGACTTCAGCTCTGCCACACAGTGTCATGCCTCAGCTGCTCTCCCTGACGCCTTCATGCCTTCAAAAATAGTACCACCTGAGTGACTCAAAGAACTACGTTTGGGTGCCAGCACTAGGTACAACCTTGGCCACTTCTGAACCCCAGATTTTCTGTGCTGAACCTAAGGGAACATTCCATAAGACCTCACCTCAATGATTCTACTCTCTTCTTATTCACAGCTGATTCTTGAGCTATATCATAGTCTTCACTGAAAAGGCCCAGTAGAGGCTTTCCTTCCCTTTGAAATTTCACAAGCCAGGCTTCCACCATTTTCACTGTTCTCAATATTCTTGTCTTCCAAGCTCCTAAAAAACAGCTCCCTGAACTCTTGGTACCCAATGGCTTTTCTAGGCCAGAGTTCCAAAGTCCTCACACAATCCTCCTCAAAACAACATGATCAAGTCTGTCATAGCAACATCCTGGTACCAACTTCTGTCTTAGTCACTGTCTTAAGTTAGGGTTTCTATTGTAATGAAGAGACACCATGACCACAGTAACTCTTATAAAGGAAACATTAAATGGGACTGGACTACAGTTTCTGAGGTTTAGTCCATTATCAACAGGGTGGGACATGGCTGTATACAGGCAGACATGGTGGAAGAGAAAGATCTGAGAGTCCTCAATTTTACCATTCCAAAATGGAGGAAAGGGAGCTTAGAAAGGAAGAACTGGATCAAATCAAGACCAAGAAACAGCGGGGCAAACTCCAAGCTCTGAATCTCCATGTCTGATATCAAAGCACTCTGCAGATCTCCAACTCCTTTCAGCTTTGTTGACTGCAACACATTTCTTTGTGTTGGGCTGGTTTCACTCCCTTTTCGGAGCTTTTCTCACTAGGTATCCCATGACTCCAAGGCTATCCAAGCTTCACCTTCACAGCCACACCGAATGGCCTTTCTGGGCCATGCAGGTACACACCTGCCACATGCCTGGCCTGATTAGCTTTCCTTAGTAGTTGAAGGAGATTCTATAAACCCTTTTCTTGTATCATTGCCTCTAAAGCCAGAACCACTTGGCTGAACCTGCCAAATTCTGGTGCCTGCTGGGGTTAGAACATGGCCCTCTTGTTCAGTCCTCACCAGCTTTCTGTTTTCCATTGTTTCCTTCACTGTCCTAGCTTGGCTGCGCTGAAACTTGCCTTGTTGAAAGAAGTATGTCACACAGGGGTGGGCTTTGATGTTTCAAAAGTCCAAGCCAGGCCCAGTGGCTGTCTCTTCCTGCTGCCTGCATATCTGGATATAGAACCCTTAGCTACTGCTCCAGCCCCTTAACTGACTGTGTGCCACCATGCTTCACACCAAGTCTCAATTAAATGTTTTCTCTTATAAGAGTTTCCGAGATCCATGGCCAAACACCAGGTGGAGCTCCAGGAGTCCAATCGGTGAGAGAGAGGAGGGATTATATGAGCAAGAGATATCGAGACCATGATTGGAAAAAGCACAGAGACAAATAGCCAAATTAGGGGAAACACATGAACTGTGAACCAATAGCTGAGGAGACCCCTTGCAACTGGACCAGGCCCTCTGGATAAGTGAGACAGTTGGTGAGCTTGAACTGTTTAGGAGGCCCCCAGGCAGTGGGACTGGGACCTGTCCTTGGTGCATGAGCTGGCTTTTTGGAACCTAGGGCCTATGCTGAGAAACTTTGCTCAGCCTTGGTGCAGGGAGGAGGGACTTGGACCTGCCTCACTGAATCTACCAGGCTGGGCTGACTCCTCAGGGGAGACCTTGCCTTGGAGGAGGTGGGAAAGGGGGGTAGATTGGGGGGGATATGGGGGGTGGGAGGAGGGAGGATGGGGAATCCGTGGCTGATATGTAAAATTAAATTAATTATAAAATAAAAATATATAAAAAAAGAGTTTCCTTGGTTATGAGGTCTCTTTACAACAAAAGAATATTAAGATATGTGTCTAAACGAGCTTCCCTATAAGACAGAAGGCTTTAATTTCAGAGAAAATTGCTATTCTATACAATGAATGGTGGGAACTTAAATTCTAAAATCCAAATTCAAAATTTCAAGAAAAAAATTAAAGTTTAAAGATATCTGAAAATAAATTCTTGCTATGTTGGCACTTTTTAATGTTATTTTGCTTTCTATATTTACTGTCATGATTTTTATTACAATTTTTAAAAAGTAATCAAGTTATCTTAATTTAGTGGTTGAGTTTTCATGTAGGTTTTTTTTTATTTTTGAGACATGATGCCATGTAGCCCAGGTTGGCCCTGAAATTACTATGTAGCTGAGGTTTACCTTGAACTACTGATACTCCTCCTTTTATCTTCCTTGCTAACTTCACAGTCATATGCCACCAAGCCCACCTAGTAGTGTTTGCTGTTAGTTGTTGCTTACTGTGTCCAAATTGCGTGAATATATTTTCCTGTTTATTACATTATCTGTCATGGACAACATAATTCAACATAATCATCTTCCACTGACATAAACCATTAAATTGTGTCTTGATCATTAAATTGTACTCTTCATCACCCATAGAAAAGACAACATATTCTGCTGTTATGCTATTATTCTATCCTCAAGATCCAATTCTCACATTCAAACATGAAACTGTTTATCTTTAACATTTGCTGCTTGTCTCACTAGTGTTCCTGTCATTATTCATTTTGTCACTGTTGCCATTGCTCCCCAAATTTGGCAAATCCAAGATTTCATATATCAGTTCTCACATTGTCTACTTATCAGTAGCACTTACTACTATTTCTTGAGTGGCTTACATCACATAGTGCATGAGAGTGCAGAATTTTGGTTCTCCTATCACCTTACTAATCACTCCAAAAAGTAATTGTCATATTTCTGTTTTTCTGTTTGTTTGTTTTTTTTCTGGTGTGTGTGTGTGTGTGTGTGTGTGTGTGTGTGTGTGTGTGTGTGTGTGTTTCAGTCTGTCTGTGGACATTTATGTAGAAGTCTGTGAATAAACTGAAATAGTCAGTTGTCTCCTATCATGTGTGTCTTGTGGATAAAACTCAGATCATCAGTCTTGGTAGCAACTGTCCTTTCCCACTGAGAAATCTCGCCAGCCTCATTTTTCATTTTCATATCCATTCATTGAATGAATATTCTTAAGAATCTTTGCCAATTTACTAGTGTTAGAAAACAGAAGAGATAATTAATTTATAAAGAGCAGAGATTTACTTTGTTGTACATATTAGGAGATTCTACTGTAGGGTCAATTCACACTATGCTTTTAGTCCTATGCATATCATGTTTAGGACATATGTTGGTAGCAATGTTGAAAAAGATGGAGGGATTGAGATGTGCCCAATTCCTTACTAGGGGGCAGATTCTCAGTACCTGAAGATGTTCATGAATGCTACAGCTCTTAAATTCTAGGAAATTTCTTAATAATAACCCAATGGATGAAAACACAATTAGTATACAGTCCTTTGGAGAACTTCTTATTTGGAGGAATATGGATTATGTCTAGCACTTCGTGCATGACAGAAAATGTTCTACCATTAGCCCTTTTTTCATAATTTATCTTTTGTTTTGTAATCAAATATTTAAAGCTAGCTATGTAGCTTAGACAGCAGAAGACCTTGTTATCAACTTTCTTCCACCTCCCAAGTAACACAACCACAGTCCCGCAATACCAGGCCTGGTTAATTTGGGAAATATATAAAATTTAGACAGTATCAGAATCTAATGTGTTCCACACTTCTTGCTTGAGTCTTGTTGAAAATAAAAAGAGTAAATCAACCTTCTCTCTGGTCCCCCAAAGAAAGAAGCAAATAAACAAAAATATGAAAAAATAAAACAAATGCTATACTCAAGCACTTAAAATTACAGTAGTAGATAAAAAGACAACACATAATTACTGCAATGAATATATTTCAAATTTAATAAACTTTAATAAATTTTTAACAAAAATAGAGAGTGCTAATTTTGCACTTCATATAATTGGTCAAAAAATTAATTGATCAAAAAATACTTGATCATAGACATGAAGAAAATAAGGGTATGTAGCTCTCCAGGGGTAGATTATTATAGACTATAGGCACCAAGCAAGAGAAGCAATAGCGCTGCTGAAACCACATGCTCAGCATGGTCAGAGAATAACAGTTTGGCTGGTATAAACAAGGGGAAAACATGATCAATTAGAAATATAGTAGAGGCTAAAATCATGTAGGAACATTAGGCTACTATAAAGATTTGCATCATGCTTAACTTAACCTTGCCCTAAGTGCAGGGTCTGGCCTTTGTTCTTATATTATAGAAGATAACTTTAAAACATTGCAAATGCAGTGCTTAATACAAACTTCCTTTGTTTGCTTAGAAAACTTGGGAGAAGCCAAGTATTAAAAATAGTATTTTTTTATTTGTAATTCAGCTTCTTTTCTTCTTCTTCTTCTTCTTCTTCTTCTTCTTCTTCTTCTTCTTCTTCTTCTTCTTCTTCTTCTTCTTCTTCTTCTTCTTCTCCTTCTTCTTCTTCTTCTTCTCCTTCTTCTTCTTCTTCTTCTTCATCATCATCATCAATTTCTTCATTTTCTTCTTCTGTTTTTTGACTGATATCAGCTAAAATATTCTGAAGGATCTGGATGCAGATGACACCAAAGATGATCAAGCATTCCTATGATGGAGAACCACTACCAACTCTGGCAAGATTCCAGGTGTATTTTCATATTCTCCTGCTGGGTGAGTAATGCTGTACTGGCTCCATGGAGAAACAATAATTATTGGAAGCTTTGAGGTTTTTTTTATTTCCCAGACTCTAATCTGTATGCTTCTCAATTAGTTGATTACAATTTACATCCTTTATATTTAATAAACTGGAAACACATCTATAACAAATTTCTGTGAGTTCTCTGTGTCTTTCCAGTGGTTTATTGAAATAGAAACTGGTCTACACTATCTGTAAACTGGGGATTTGCATCAAAGTGTCCTATTAATTATTTAGGATATAAAATAGGTCTATAAAAATTATACCCCAAAAGGGGCAAATTAAGAGAGATAGGTTACAGACTCTTAATGACTTTCAAAGACTATTCGGAGACATTTCCCATTTATGAACTATTGCTGGGGTAAAAAATTATGAACTGAGTAATTTGTGCAAAACCTTGGAAGGTGACAAGGATTTAAATAGTCCAAGAGAATTATCACCTGAAGCTGAGAAAGAATTGGACTTGCTAGAAAAGAAAGTACAGGAAGGACATGTGGATTGACACATACAATATCACTATAAAAGTGCTTTTCCAAAAATATTTTATTATAAAATACACACTGTTATACGATATACACAAAACAAAATTTGAAATTTGAATTTTCAAATATGTAGTTTGTTATGATATTCCTGTTGTTATGTAACCATCAGGAGCTTTCTATTTCCCAATTTTCCATCACTATAAGAATAAAACAACAGGTATCTTTCTCCCTATCCCAGGCTCTAGTGATCGCTATCATATTTTCCATCTCTAAGAATTTACCAGTTGCAGGTATTGAAATCATATAATATGTATCTTTTTGTATCCAAGTTATGTTAGTTAACAGTGTTTTCAAAATACATTCCCTTTGTAGCACACATCACTCATTTTATACTTACTTTTTATTCCTGAAAAATATTTCATAGTCTGGATAACTATTGACTAGTTTATGGACACACACTATTTTTACATATTCTAAAAATGTTACATTCAGTGTTGTCACTTAAGTATCACATTGAGATCTTGTTTTCAACTATTTTGGATATATAAACTTAGAGGTAGAATAGTCAGACCATATGATAATTCAATATTGGCCCTTAAAATAGTGTTGAGCTGAGTAATTGTGGTGCAGGCCATTAATCCCAGCACTTGGAAGACAGAAGCAGGTGGATCTCTATGAATTTAAGGCCAGCCTTGTCTACAGAGTGAGAGTCAGGACAGCTAGGGCTACACATAGAAACCCTATCTTGGAAAAAAAGACAGAAAAAAAAAACCCAAAAGAGCAACAAAAAAAATTAAAAAATAAGGAGTACTGACATGTTTTTGCATGGAATCCATACATTTTGCATTCCCAGAAAAAACAGACAAAGATTTGTTTTCCTCTACATTTAACACTTGATACTTTCTGTTCTTATTTTCTTTAATACTCTGGTGGATATGAAAATGAATCTCATTGATTCCTGTTTTAGAAACTAATGATGTCACTAATCTTACTAACCTTTTCATGTGTGTCTTACTTACTATGACATGAATATGGACTATCTTCATGCAATATATTGATGATTTGCTCTTCAGTTAATGGAGATAATTTGGGAGATGGGCCTGGATTAGGAACTAGGCAAGGGAGTATGAACAGATCCTTGAAGCTGTATTTCACCATGGTCTTTTCCTTATATTCTTTGTTTTCTGGTAACTATGAAGTGAGAAAACTTCCTCTAGCATCCTTTCTATCACAATGTTCCACCTCAGAAAAGCTCCCGAACAGTAGAACAACTACGCAGCCATGGAACTAATCTTTTGAAATTGTGATCTAAAACAAACCTGTTCTCTACTGAAATGACTTTCTAAGATATTTGTCACATTTGGAGAAAAATGTACAAACACAGTCATTTAAATAACTTCATTTGAGATGTCTATAGTTCTTTGCTCATTTTTAATTAAATTGTTTGCTTGCTGGCTGTTCAGTTTTAGCAGTACTCTCTATAAATTGGAAAATAGTACCCTATTAAATATATGACCTGAGGATGTTTTCATCTGACTCATAATTTGACTTTTTAATTTCTTGAAATTATTTCTTAATGCAACAAACTTTTCATTTTGATGAAGTCCAGTTCAGAAAATGTTTTCTTCTGTTTCTGAAAGTTTTGCTGTCATGCATAATGATGTTTCACTGGTTTATTTTCTTAAACTGAAAAAATCATGTATTCTTGAAATAAAATTTTCTTTATTACAATGTATAATTCCATTGGTTATGAAATTAGTCTCAATACCATGAATTTACCTCTACATCTCTGCTGGTTGTCCCCTTTCTAGTATGTTTTAAGGTTAAAAATTGCATGCACTACTATTAAAGTATATTTATCCAAATTTAATGCATTTCTACTCTGCTTTTTGCTTCTGATTATCATTCTATGTCTGGCTGAAAGCACACAGTAATAGCTATTCTGCAGTGTAACAAGGTAAAGGTTTCTCCATCTTGTCTCAGCTGAATTACAGTTACAGTATCTAGTCTATTTGTATTTGGCACAATTAAAGGAAACGTTCTATCATCTATCCTATATTTGTGAGTCTAAAGTTTCATGTCTAATTCATCTTTTATCATGACTAAAGGAAGCTATTATCATAGCTATCTGGTCTTCAACTACATCAAAGATCCCAGAAGGATATAATATTACCTAAGTAAACAGGAAGTGCATTGTAAGAAACTTCCAAAAATCTAGAATGTCAGAGACATCTTGCTTACTGGACAGTCACCCAAAGTTCCTCTGTAATGTTGTGACATCCATCTTCAGCCTATAGGCATAGAGTTTCTCAGTTGATTCTGCCTGTGTCCTGCAGAATGTCTGGCAGTCTCCTCTGTGAAGCAGTAATTTGAAGGACCATCTTGCCTTGTTTTGACAAACTTTAGTGGTCATTTTTCCATGGGTCCTGCATATCCAGTCTATATAACATTTTGCCAAGCAGTCAGACATGAACAGTTTCTTGCCCAAATGTCCAGTTCTGCCAAGAAGAAGATAAACTCCATATGGAGTGTGTCTTCAATGCCCATCTTCCTCTTTGAAGCAAATCGGCACTACCAGGAGCAGACATGTCTCATTATCCAGGAAAGTCTAAGTTTTTAAAACATTTTAAATGCCATATTCTGTGGGTCTTTGAAGTGTTTGAAGATTACCTACCTAATTGAAACTTATCTATGTATATCTAGAAAACTAACATAACTGTAAGTTTGATTATCATAGATAATCTTTGAAAAATCAAAATGATTTGGAGTCATAGCACAAAAAGAAAGGCTAAGACAAGGAAGAAGTCCACCTACTACATTACAGATCTAAATATGGTGCTAGAAAGATAACACTTGCTGCTATTTACAGAGGACACTAGTTTTGTTACAACTATCTACAATAAGGCTCACAATCATCTGTAATTCCAGTTTCAGGAGATCCAACACCCTTAGTGGGCCTCTGTAGACATCAGGCATTCATGTGATGAACATATATACATACAAACACACAACCCATAAAATAAAATAAATCAGTCTTTCATTATTGTTCAGATATGACCTACAGTTTTCTAACATAACAGCAAAAACATTATAATAAAAATATAAATCATCACTCACACTAAGAAACCAAACAATCAAAAGTAGAATGAGAAAATATAATCAACTGATAGCAATGGATATTTCAGAGCAAAGAAAATTGCTGGAGATAAAAAACATGAATAAATGAAATGCATTAGTCCAGGTAAACATAAGATATTAGGTATATAAACAGCATACAAAAGTTTTTGAGAAAGTAAAAAGCAAAAACTGATCATCTGGAAGGAGAAGGAGACACAAATTTAGTAGGATGTAAGATGAACTGCTAAATGGTCTTATTAATAAAAACCCAGAGTCAGACATTGGGGTGAAAAACTGAGAGATCAGAGAAATAGGACAGGCCACACACAACCTCACCTTACTGACAACTCAGTCTCCAAAGAGACCTACTTGGCATATACTCATACCTGTATGCCTTTCTGTTCTGCCATCTCATTTCCTCTCTCTGCCCAGCTACATCATTTCCTCTTCCTGCCCAGCTCTATCACTTCCTTTCTGTCTGTACAGACCTCCAGATCTTTATGGTTAACTAGTATTAAAATTAAAGGTGTGTGTCTCCATGCCTGGCTCTGTTCCCAGTGTCGCCTTGAACTCACAGATGGATCTCTATAGATGAACTTCAAGACAGTCTTATTAAATAAGAAACACAGAGCCAAATACAGGGGTAAAAGCCAAAGAGATGAGAGAAATAGTGACTCTTTCATTCTAGATTTTTTGGAGGTTGCTTACAATGCATTTCCTATTTGCTTAGGTAATATTATATCCATCTAAGGTCTTTGATATAGTTGAAGACTAGATAGTTAAAATTTCTTAGTTATGATAAGAGATAAGTTAGATATGAAACCTTAGTCTCACAAATATAGAATAAATAGGATATCTTCTTTAATTTTGCCAAATACAAATAGAGTAGATATCATAACTGTAATTCTTGCTTGATAATTGTTTTGTTATATGTAATTTTACTATGTTAAATTAAAACCTTTTTTTGAAAAAAAGAAAAAGGGAAGTGCTGTGGATATCACTCTGTATGCTGTGAATGTGTTGCTCTGATTTGGTTGATAAATAAAACGCTGATTGGCCAGTAGCCAACAGGCAGGAAGTATAGTATAGGCAGGAGATGCAGAGAAGAGAATTCTGGGAACAGGAAGCCTGAGTCAGGAGTCACCAGCCATACACAGAGGAAGCAAGATGTGAAGGCAGAACTGAGAAAAGTTACCAAGCCACGTGGCTAAACATAAATAAGAATTATGGGTTAATTTAAGTGTAACAGCTAGTCAATAGTTAGCTTGAACTCATGGCCGAGCAGTTTTAATTAATATAAGCCTCTGTGAGTTTACTTGGGTCTAAACAGCTGCAGGACTGGTTGGTGAGTGAGATTTGTCCTGACCCTAAGCCAGGAGGGACACAGGGGAGCTTCAGCTACAAATCTCTGCCTCCCAAGTGATAGGGCTTTAAACAAACTCTGTCAGCAACTATTATACAGGGCTTAAAGACAGCAAAAGAACAACAGTTGAATTGTAACATCAAGCAGCAATGTCTAATTTAAATATAAAACATTCTACTCATCAAAAAGATAATAATATTTTTTAAAGGCACACAGGGCATTCATTAACCTAGGCATACCTTATGTAGACTATGTCTTAAAAAAATTTCAGATATTGACATCAAAGAGCCAGGCAGGAAATCCAAACAACAATACAGGCAGAAGGAAGGTGGAGCTAGAGGAGATGCCAGCCTGCCTCCCAAGGAGACCACAGCCACATGGAAAAACATACATTAATAGAAATGGGTTAATTTAAGATGAAAGAGCTAGCTAGCAAGAAGCCTGAGCCACAGACCAAACAGTTTGTAATTAATAAAACCTCTGTGTGTTTACTTAGGACCAAGCAGCTGAGGGACACAGGAAAATTTCTGCCTACATATCATACTCTCTATGTCCTCTGGACATAATGGAATAAAACTAAGTCTGTGACAGAGGACCAAAAACAGTATGTAGTCACTATATACAGTAAACATGAAATAACTAAACATTCAAGGGAAACGATTTACAGCAAACATATCAATCATGTCAAAAATAAGACTTAAAGACATAAAAATAAAATAAAAAATAAAGCAATTGAAAAATATCAAATATTTAGAATGAGGCTATGCTAAAAAGGAACTTTAAAGCCTGAAATCATTACATTGCAAATGCTAAGACGGAACTTCATAGCATAAAGTCATTACACTGCAAATGAAGAATGTTTTCAAATACTGGTCTTATCTTCTTTCTCAGAAGATCAAACTACATCTACAACAAATTAAGTGCAGGAACCCATGAATAGAAAAATAAGCAAGATTTTGGGCTGGAGAGATGCCTCAGAGGTTAAGACCACTGACTGTTCTTCCAGAGGTCTTGAGTTCAATTCCCAGCAACCACATGGTAGGTCACAACCATCTGTAATGAGATCTAGTGCTCTCTTCTGGCCTGCAGTCATACATGCTTATACATAATAAATAAATAAATAAATCTTTAAAAAAAAAGAAAAATAAGCAAGATTTTAAAAAGAAAATTAGATAAGATCCATGATATGAAATAAGTAGTTTTTTAAAAGTGCTACACATAAACTCCTAAAAGCCAGACAAGGTGGCTCATAGGTCTAATTCCAAGATTTTGGAGATAAAAGTAGTTTGAACATGACTGTGAGGCAAGTCTAGGCTATAGTAGCAAACCCTGTCTCAAAACAAACAAATGAACAAACATCAAACACAAAATACAAATGAAGACAAGGAGATATAGAAATCAAGAATATCTAGGATAAAGTAGAACAAAGTCCATGGACACTATAGTTGTAATAAAATTGTATTGTAATCAACTTTATGTTTAGCTATTATATTTGGTAACTTAAATGTCCTTATTCTCTAGTTATAAACTACCATAAATTATGTAAATGGAAGTAAATTATCAAAGTAGCCACATAATCATAAAATAAATTGAATTTATATTTTAAAGTCTCCCCAAGACATAATTTTAAGGCCCAGATTATTTTTGTGAACTATCCTACCAAATTTATACAATTTTTAAAAATGTTTTCTAGAAAGTGGAAGACTTCCCAAGTCATTCTATAAGTGTTAATATAATAGCTAAATCTGACAAAGGTATATTTAAAAAGAAAAATATAAATTAATATTTGATTTTGGTTGCAGCAATGTATACCTGCAGAGATAACAACTTATGGGAGAGATGGCTCAGCAGTTGAGGAGTTGTTATTCATGCAGAGGAAGCTACATGGTGGATCAAAATGGTCTATGACTGCAATTCTGGGGAATTTGATATACTCTTCTGGCCTCTGCACATACCATGCAGGCATATGGTATGCATGCATGCAGGAGAAACACTCATTCACGTAAAATAAAAATATATAAAATTTGTGTGGCAACAAATGATAGTACTTATTATACATAGCTGTAGAAGTGAGTGTTAGTAAAATTAGAGAAATATGAATATGACTGGTTCTTAATGTCAGTATCAATATCCAGATAATGATATTTCACAGATGCACAAAATGTCATTTAGGAAAAATGTCAGCATATATAAAGAATTTCTCTGTAGCATGTTTTAGAACTACATATAAAAATTTGGAAATATGCACCCCAAAATATCCATGCAAAATAAAAGTTATAGTAAAAACAATATTGGATTAAGAGGGGAAAAATCATAGAACTGTGTGATTTGAGAAGTTTAAGGTACCATCTAATTCACCTTGGGTAAATATTTTATTGGTGATGAGTCTGAAACCTACATAAACATTTTCCATAGTTATAAGGAATGTTGGTGACAGAGTCAAAAACCCTTCACTTCCTATTTCTACCAAGTATGAGCTTAGGCTCTCTGCAATTCACTTCATATCAATTAGCTTACTTCCTTATCTGCAAAGGGCAGAAGAAATATCCCGGACAGCCTTACAAGGAGCCCCATAAGAACAAGAAGATAAACTGTGTGTGAAAATATTTTTAGAAGGATGAAATTATAATTGCTCCACAACTCTGGGATTCAATTATAATTCTGAGAGTGATTTACAAAGATAAAGTTATAGAAATAGGAATGATTGCAATAAGGAAGATGTTTAGAGTAGATTTGTCAGGGGGTATCTTTTCCTTTTTGTTTCAAAGCTGTGTAAACTCTGTTACTGGTTTGAAAGTTATATTTTAAAAGATGTAGATTTTTTATTTATTCATTTGGCCCATAATAAAATAATTATTTTGATTTCATTACTTAAATTTACTATGCATTGTGTATTTAAAGAAAACAGTAAAAGCACCTCTTCAAATAGACTGTGTTAATTTCCATTTTGCCCTGATCTCAGAAATAGGGTTTTTTTTACAGCTAATTATTGCTAAATTGTATTCCTAAAGTATGAGTTTGTTCACAAGATGTGAGTAGTCAGGTTTTCCAAAAAATTAGAGATAGAAAGAATGCTTAAATTAACTTATTTTCATTGGATGCATAAAATCACCAGCTTATATGTGTAGCAGGTGGAATTTTAAGTAGTATTCTTATCTGCCTTTTTTCTATGCACAAGCCATATGAGGCAAATGTAATAATTTTCTAGTGACTTATTGCGACATTAGATCGCTCTCCTTGTTCCTATTTTCTAAATTAAATGATCCATAATGATAGAATTTAATTATTTTTTAAAAAAGATGAATCAGCTTACTATCCTATTAACCTCAAAGGGTGCAGGGCTATACAAATTGCTAACTAGCAAAGTTTCTGCCATTAAAAAGTACTTATTTCAGGATAAAAACCAGAAGAATCTTGTTTGTATTCTATTAAATAGCTCATTATGAAAGTAAATGTAACATTCTTGGCATTTTTATTATCCACAAGAAAAAGAATCTGTCCTAGTCAACTATTTATAAAGTTAAGGTCTAGCAACCATTCTCACCCAGACAACTTACAATTTACAAAACTAAATTATACAGGTTATATATTTAAATATGAGAAGACCTAGATACTGATTTTCTCAAAGTTATTTGTACTTGATTAAGTTGCATTATATTTCTAAATACATTCTCACACCTGACGTAACAATATAAGAGATTCTGAATCACAGCTCAATGATGAATACAAGCTACTTCTTGGAAACATAAAGAATAACAGAATCATTCAATTTGTCTCATTAATAAAGTTTGGTAATCAAAGTGCAGTCCTAGCATTAAAGTTTTACATTTCCATTACTGTGACCTCCACAAGTCATCTCACTTTAATAGGCTTTATACTGTTCCTTAATATAATTCAAGCTTTCTATATAGGTGAATTTAGTTGTTCAGGCATTAAATGTTAATGTGTTCATGCCTCAGGAGACTCAAAGGTGCTGTGTGGAGGTTTTGTTGCTATTAAATTTATAAAAATTTACACCTATAAATAAAATTTAAAGCATTTATACCCCATGTAGATTAGATCATAAAATAATACTTTTGAACACTATGAAAGCTGGGAACTTACAGGATTTAAACACAGAAATATATAATGATGCAAGCAGCATGTATAGATTTTTAAACAACATTGAACTGAGCTATGAGTCCTCATAGGGCATAGTTGTATTTCTTAAATGCTTCATTGCCAGCTTGGTCTGTGATGTTTAATTGTATTTTACCCTATAGTTATGCTGATGTTTAAAACACTACTACTATACTGAGCATCACTATGAAATCACAGTCAAATTAATTTGTTCATCTATAAGCAGTATTTATGGGAACGACATAAGTGAGGAAAAGGAAAAATGCTAAATCAAGAAATCTCTGGCAAATTAATGTGTAATGTTATATAACATGCATCAATCTTCATTATCTTCTAGCAAAACCTTCTGTGACACAATATAGAATCACATATTTCAATGCATATGCATTGAGTACTGGTAACTGAATCACAGGATCTTCCATTTAATGATAATATATCACGGGGCAGATTATTTAGTTAAAGTTGCCGAATCTGTACATTTGTGGAAATAATAATACATATCTTTAAATTGTATAATGAGAGTAAATTAGGTAGAATAAATAGTAGAATAAATTATACTAACATCTGTGTTGGCACATAGCAAGCAATCAAGAAATTTAATTGGCCATATTCTAGTTTTAATTTAATCTACAATTTAAACTAATTTGGATGATCTTCATTCCATACTGAAGGGTTGGAAACTGCTATCTGAGGAACCAGAAATAACTTAAAGCTGCAACATGAAACAAAACACATTTCATATTGGTCAGTAACTAGAGTAGAAAAATGGCCTACATAAATTTAAGCTATGGACTAGGAACTACTTTTTTTGATGTTTTGCTTTTTTTCTATTTGGGAAAGAATGATGAAAGTATGTGAGGATAGATACATTAATATCTACATGTCAAGATACATTCAATTATTAAATACAGTAGCATTCCCATCAAACTGTGAATACAGTTGAATTCATTGGCATCTTTATAAGTGCTTCACTCTAGCTTTGTACCAAAGAAGTTTGCCTCATTTTGTCCAAGAAAAAATTCTGATCATAAACTATGGATGAAAAAAATATAGCATCTGTAACTAAAAAGAATATATGAATATGAGAGTGATATATGTCCAAATAAAGAAGTGAATAATTTTTCCAAGGGGAACTAGTACATTTAAGGACAAACATCAATTACTAAATTGATAATTTAATCTAATTTAATTTAAAGAAATAGAGCTGCTCACCATGTGTAAATGAAGTATGACTTAGATTCAGGATCCTATACATTTCAAAAATATTTAAAAGAAAACTTATTTATCCAATTTCAAAAAATATAGAAAGTTTTCTAGAATTATGATATACAAAATAAAATAATTTAAATGCTTAAAAAGTAAGTTTATTTTATACTTATCCAGTAAGTTATAATAGTAAAGGAGACTGCCAAGATAGTTATTATAACAACCTAGGTATGTAATTCTTAGTCTCTTTGTCAAACCTTTTCAAGCATGTTATAAAGATTAATGATGTCAAGAATAATTTGATATGTAAAAGCACAGCTACTATGATTGCATTGCAATTTTAAACATGTTTTTAAACTATTGGTAGTTTAAAGTTGGTTAAGTGATGGAATTTTGAGTCCCTGAGACAATATGAAAATAGAAATAGATACATGAGAATCTTTAGGTATTCTTGTCATTTGTGACATAAATTAGAATATAGAAATGGCATATTAGACACCCCTGTACTAGTTGGAAAAGAGAATGACATTCAAAGCATAAGTCCTAAAGGTAAATTCTCTGGTAGGAGGCATATTTTTAGAGTGTAAAATACAGACATGTGCACATAAACACACACTTAAAATTATCTGCTTTGATATTCCTATTTAATGACTTTACTAAATGCATAAAATACTTTAGTTTTGATACTTTAAAGAACAACTGAATGTCAGAATCCTCACAAGTGAAAAGCATCCCTTGCCTAAAATTAGAGTGTTTCCTATAGCACTGTCAAGTTTTCAATATGTGATTAGAAAAGGACAACAGTCTGAATTGGAAAATAAGTGCTTCTTTTAAAACAACTACCACTAAAGAAACCAATGCTTTAAGATCTTGAAACTCAGAACAAAGAGAATGCATGGATAAAGTTCTGATCATGGTTGCCATAAAAAAAAATGTACTTTATATGACATCTCGCATCTTCTTTTACTAAAATGCTAATAAAATCAAGACATTTCTCCATATTGAACAGTGAAATGTGTAAAAGTGATTTCCTCATTATGCTTGTTAGAATGAACATTAGAATTTTTAACTCATGGTTCATCAAAATAGCCAATATAAAATTATGTTGTAGGTTTTTTAATGAGTATGAACAAAGTCCTGTTATTAACTCACTGTTTATTCATAATATTCATAAAATAATTGTCAAAATTAGTACTCAAAACTATGATACATAGGTAGTGTAGAGATTTTCCTAGATCTCATAACAGCTTCTCAGAATAGTAGCTTCTATAGTTATCAAGCTGTCTCTTATTCCTATACTCTTACTACTACAGAGAGGTAAGACTGACTCTTCAAAAGTCTGGAAGAGATTATTTTATACTGTCAGTGTTCTAAACCCTTTGGATACCTATAATCTCAGGCTCAGAATGTATTCTTTTACTGAATTTACAGATCTTTAATTAAGAGGCTATTAGGTTCAAATTCCTTAATCAAAATTCAAGTTATATTTATACTTAAGTATCAAGAAACTTCTTAGATAGTATTTTCTTAATATCTTGTCTTAATTTATCAGGTCATAATTTTGGATGATTATATTCTTTTCTGACTTTGGGATCCAGAAAGCAAACAAAATCTCTTGCCATCATAAGTATTTGTTCTAATTTTATATACTAAACTCATATGTTTTTTGTCATGAAGGCAAAGTCACAATCTTTTTAAAGATTCATTGTAAATCAACAAAATTCAAATTAATATCATTACTGTAGTTTTTAGCATATGGTAATTATGTCAGGTTTTTCCATTTTTCACATGACAGCTAAGTATAAAATTCCTTTTGTATGAATTTAACCTAGTCAGTTATAAAATGAGACTGAGATCATTCATTTAAACATAACATCGATGTTGCTTGTTATATAATTTTAGTCTAGTCCCTTTATATTCTCTGTGAAGAAGCCTTCAATCAAATTCTCATTTGAAGTCATGGTGCTGAAGTTCTTGAATTCAGTTTGACTATTTGTACACTAAGAGAATGAAGGATACTCAAATTAAGCATGAAAAATAAATGAAAGTTATCACTTAAAACAAGATTGCTATTAGTTTTTCAATTTTTGGACTAAATTATAGATACTATGCAAGAGTACTGGCAAAGATAAAGACAGCAGCACTGAGAGTATAGGCTGTGATAAGTGCAAACCTTTTGTGTAAAGCAAAAATTAGTGAGATGAATGATATATAGTATTGATGTATAAAATAATAGGAAAATGATTATACAGTTAGTAAAGTTTAGTTTCTGAAAACTGCAATTGTGTCCTATTAAATCTTGTGAATAACCACAAGAACACAGCTCACAGAATCAACTAAGAAGGCCTCACAGGGACTCACAGAAACTGAAGCAACAAACGTGGTTGCCTGTATGGTTCTGAGCTAGGTCCTCTGTATATTATATCTTAAGTCTGTGTAGTTTGGTATTCTTGTAGGACTCCTAACAATGGGAGTGTGGGTGGTGTCTGACTTTTTTGCCTGCACTTGAGATCCTTTTCCTCCTACTGTTTTTTTCTTGTCCAGCATTGTTATGAGGTTTTGTGCCTAGTCTTACTGTGATTTATTTTGCCTTGATCAGTTCATATCCTGGGATACCTGCAATTTGCTTAAGGAAAACAGAGGAGGAGTGGATCTAGGGGAGAAAGAAGGTGAGGGGTGGCTGAGAGGAGGGGAGGGAGGTGAAACTGTCTGAGAGAAGTATAAATGTTAAAAATAACAAAATCTTGTGAATAATTACCTTTAATACAGACAACATGAATTAAAATACATATATGTATGCTTGTGTTACAACACTAAAGCAGTCAAGAGAATAGCTAGTGCTTTACAAAACTGAGAAAGTATTTTTGCCCTTATTTATTTATTTATAAAGAAAGAGAGAGACTCTTTCGTGTCACATGTATAGAAGTTAAGAGAACAGCTTTTGGGAACTGAAACTGTCCATTTAATATATAATTTCTAGAAAATGAACTGAGGTCATCAGGCTTGTCAGCCAGAGTCTATATTTATTTACCTATCTTTCATACCCAGGGAAAGTAAGATTTAAATGCAAGGTAAAACAATGTGGTCTTTATATCTTAAGTACATAAAGTGTTTTTTACTTGTGAGTAATATGAGCAAAACTGGTCTAATTATACCATGGTTGCTTAGAGATTTGTTTTTTCTTTGCTGATTCTTCAAAGATTGCTTGGTTAATTTTTTAATACGTTTCTACCTTTACTTTTTGATATAGATATGTACACACTGATGCCATACAGAAACAAAATAATGATATACATCAGATACATTTTTCTCTAGTAAAAATTAATAAAAAATATATTTTTCTAAAGTAGAAATTGTTGGTACTTACTACATAATATGCTAGATTGATTAGAATACCTCTTTTTGACTCCTAAAACAGAAATTCTAAAACAGTGTAAAATAAAGAGTAGTACATTTATGCAAATACCAACTTAATGGGGAAAACCCAGGCCAGAAAGTAAAAAGAGACAGGGAGAGAAATGAATCTCAGGAAAATGTGTATAACAATGAAGAGGAACTTCCTAGACAAAGGCAAAAAAATTTAATTAGATTTCTTATAATTTAAAGTGATACTTTAGGAACCATAGAGATTTGCAATATCATTAAATGGCTTTTTTTTTATTTTAATGCCCTTGCAAGGAGAAAATATAAGTTTGTAGACTGGTATATGATTAACATGGCCCATTGAACCATTTAAAATTTTTCATAAACATTGTTCTTACATTAGAAGAGTGCACTGAAAAAAATCTATCCACATGTACACAGAAAGATGTTTATCCTGCCTCATATTGTTATTGTAAGAAAAATATCTCCCCTAGAAATTTCTATATATAATACAGCATTGGAAAACATGGGTATGAGTTTTAGATTTTTTTAGATTATAATATTGTAGAGGAACCATCAATATCACATTGATCTAAAATTGGTAGGTCAAGTTATATAATAAATTGAAGTTATTGTTCGGCTCAGCAAAACTCCTTTCTACCAGTTAACACAAGATTCTTTCAAATAAAATTATAAAAGGAATCATATTGGCAGCTACCTACCTAAAAGTACCTGTCATCCACATAAATTGGCATACAAATACACATATATAGTTTAAATGAAACTTTCCTATATGGGATGACAATGTGTCCTCCAAAGGGCATATACCTGACACTGAACATGAGAAACCCTCCTGAATTTTTGGTCAAGGTTACTCAAGAGACTCCCAAAATTCTAAAGGCTATTATCATTGTCCTTGGTTGCCCACACTCCAGAAACAGAAGTTAAGTCCCTATTGCTGGAGATGCCATGTACTTCAGACATATGACCCAAAGGCCCTGAGGCAGATCTGACACAAAGGCTTCTGCCATGCAGACTAGCATCCATGGTACCAGAATTCACCATGCAAGCTTCAAAAGGAGGAAAGGAACTAATCATCCTACCTACATATGATGCCTATGAACCACAACAACAATCAGCATGGCACAGTATCCTTCATAGTGCAGTAATGGCACTTTGATGGGAACCGATAGCATTCTAGTTGGGCTTAAGGCCTGCCTGCGCAGTAAGTGGGAAATCTTGCCTGGTACTGAAAATGCAGTTAATTATCTAGGGCTAGTGAAGTCATGGATCTTGCTGGAAAACTTATAATCACCACTTCACTAAGCTAGCATGATTCATAACTATATTCTAAGTATTTGTTCATTTGCCCATAGATAAATACAGTTTTCACTCTTTATTCAGAAAACTTCTCTTTGCCACAGATGAATACCATTACAGTAACCACAACTGTTCAAACTTTGGAGTTGTAGAGCCCAGCCCTAACTGACATATATATGTAAATATTACTTCTGTGCTTGAGGTTCAAGGTTCATTGTAGAAAGGGGTTTGGTACTATAGCCAGATGAACAATGAGTTTCCTATGATATTGGGTATCCTAGAATTATCAGAAGCTACATTCATAAAGTCTTATCCACATGACTGCCCAAATGGGAGCTGAACAAGAAGGATATCAATGGAAAAGTTCAAGTGGAAAGGAAAAATCCCATGAGGCCTCAGCCCTACACAAAGAAGTACAGGCCACTGAGCAATGCTGAAAGTGGGGAAAATAGTCTCCCCCCAGGGAAGAGCAAACCAATTAGTTATACATTGCTGAATAATTAGTCCTGAAAACATACATGCATGTAACATAATACAGACTGAATAGATGGTATTCATGTATTTGGGAATACATACACCTGTAATATATATTATAAACTAAGAACTACCCCAATTTCAGAACCAGGTGCTCCCCAATTCCCCACTCTACTTTCAGTGACACAGTGTCAGTGGTTTTGTCATCATTAGCAGTCAATGAGACGTGTTACCACTGTCCGCCAAGGTCATGTATTTTCCACAGGCACATGTTCCATATCCCTTATAAAGACCATGCCATCACAGCCTGCTCACTCTCCCCCATCTCTGCTGAGAGGTAGCCTTTTACATAAGCCCCCCAGTAAATCTCTCACTTGAGGTCTACTGTGTGGTGTGATTGTCTAATTATATATAATTGTCTAATTATGTAAACAATATATAGATAATTGTTGATATCTATATCTCTATCTATTGTGTATTTATACATACAAATGTGTATATATAGTTAGATACATATACACATATATGCATGTATATATATTATAGATTAAATAGGTGTCAACAATTATAGAAAAAGAGGAGATGTATTTGAAAGAAAGCAAGGAGGGGCAGGTCCATGGGAAGGTTTGGAAGGTAGAAAGGGAAAGGGGATGATATACTTATATTATAATCTCATAAAATGAAAAAAACCTCCCTTTTAACACTCAATGCAAGATTCTTGCCTCTAAGAAGATTTATGGAAAATAAATACATAAAAAATTAACAGCAAGAACAGATTAAAAAAATCCAAGTTTAAAATCTGCAAATAATGTTGGGTAGTGTTGGTACACACCTTTAGTTCCAGCACTGGGGCGGCAGAGGCAGGTGGATATCTAAGTTCAAGGCTAGCCTGGTCTACAGAGCAAGTGCTGGGACACCTAGGGCTACACAGAGAAACCCTGTCTCAAAAAAAATCTGCAAATAAAACTGTGTATTACACAATTTGACAGATACTAAGAAATAAATATTGAAAATAATTAAATGGAAAAATAATCTAAACCAAGGCACATTTGAAAGTGTAGCTTTTGCAATGCTTCTAAATAATAACAGTTTTTCTTTGAAATCAAAGATGATATGAACAGAAAGTAAATCAATTGATGGGGCTAAATAATACATTACAAACAACAAAATGGTAACTAGAAAACTGAAAGTGGATTTGAAGAATTAGCTGAGAAGCAGCAAAAAGAGATATAAGCACGGTAGATCTAAAAAACAAAATAAGATAAAACTTGGGATATTATGACAGACTGAAAAGTTCAAGTTTCCTTAAAAATACTTTGAAGACAAGAAGAAATACTAGAAAAGATTAGGACCAAAATTTCAACAAAACTGATGAGAGACATAGATTGAAATTTCAAGGGACAACACATCTTTTTCATCAGACCCTGATAAGTGATAAAAATCTACAATCACATTTGAAAACACTATAAATATGGTGGCCTTCAAAATAAGCAAAACCTATTATTAAAACAATGACAGGTTGACAATAGGCTTTAGAGTATCAAAAAGCCACAAAGCTGCAGCCAAACATTCTCCATGGATTATGTGAATATCCTTGCTAAAGCAGTGTTATTTATACATTTATTTGAAAACACTGGCCTACACAGTATCCTTTATATCCTTCTTAAACTAACGGCCACTTGTCACTTTTTATTTCATGTTAACAAATGATCTTAGGAGAAAAGCTGTATCTGGCAGCCTTCTAAAGTGTTATTTCTGAGTGAGGACTGATGAATTAGATATGAACAAGAGGCCTGGGAAGAGCTTTCTGGAAGAATGTTTACAGTAGGTCACTTTCCCTGACTAGTAAGATCTTTTATTTTATTCTATTTTGCACCAGGCAGTGCACCTTTGCCTTGACCACATCTCAAGCACAGACCATTGTAGCAATGACAATTGTTAGAAGGTCTTATTAATAAAAACAAACCCAAAGCCAGGTATTGGGGTGAATGCTGAATGATCAGAGAAACAGAACAAGCCACAGCCACCTCATCTTGCAGTTCCTCAGCTGATCCTGTGTTCTCAGACTGGAAGTCTCTGTGTTCTCAGCCAAATGGATCTCAGCTGAACTGCTGCTAAAAGCCTAAAAGCTTAACCAGGCCAAAAGCTTCTAGTTTCTGGTCCTCACGCCTTTTATACCTTTCTACTCCCTGCCATCACTCCCTGGGATTAAAGACATGTGTTGGTGGAGGGCTTCTCTCCAGGTTCCACCAAGCCCCGCAGTCCCACAATCCATGTATAAAATAATCACTCAGACGCTTATATTACTTATAAACTGTATGGCCGTGGCAGGCTTCTTGCTAACTGTTCTTTTATCTTAAATTAACCCATTTCTATAAATCTATACCTTGCCACGTGGCTGGTGGCTTACCGGCGTCTTTACATGCTGCTTGTCCTGGCGGTGGCTGCAGTGTCTCTCTCCCTCCTTCTTCCTGTTTCCCCAATTCTCCTCTCTCCTTGTCCCGCCTATACTTCCTGTCTGGTTACTGGCCATCAGTGTTTTATTTATATAGAGCGATATCCACAGCATGTGTCACCATTCCTGGCTGTTTCCAGTGTGGCTTTCAGCTCACAGAGATCCAGACTGATCTCTGCCTCCAGAATGCTAGGATTAAATGTGTATGTATGCCATCATTTTCTGGCCTCTATATCTAGTGGCTGTTCTGTTCTCTGCACAATATTTTGGGGAACACAGTATCACCACAGACCATGGGTAAGGAGGTTATGATATAGGAGAATGATGCTGGAAAGAAAAGAAGAACCTATAGAATGTGCATCTATCATCTAAATCTTTTCTACCTAGTGCCAAGATATTACCTTGTGACAAAGAAATGAATCTGTTTTTTACATAATACATTAGCATTTTTTATCTATGTATTTGTAGCTGTTCAGAACTGATGAAGTCGACTAGCATTACATGATATGGAGAAAACCCAAAAATTGCTTCATCAGATCTATAAAAAGACATGATGGACATTGAGAGATAGTGTGGATATAGCTCTCTAGAAAGAAAGGGTCCTCCAAATGTCATTAAGTGACATTTAATATTGAGTTAACAAAATCTAAATAAGGCTTATGAAACAATATTATTTTGGCCAAATGGAGGGATTTAAAATAAAATGTCTATTTACCTGCTGATTAGCAATGGCATATAAAGCAGGAAGCATTGATATAATTTAAAAGGCTAGTAAGATAATCACATTTCAGAGACACATATATTAAATAATTTTAAGATAATTGTGTCACACACATTATAACACCAAAATAGTAATTATAAATTTGAAAATCACAAATGGATGATAAACAGAAAATGATAAATAATGGGAAAGCAGCATGAGAGATACAGATGATTTTACAAATCAAAACTACAAAGGCAAGGCCTAAGTATTCTCCTGTGAGTAAGATTTTTGATAATTAAGCATAAGGACCTGAATTTGGATGCCCATCATTCACATAAAAAGCCAGGTGTGATGGCAGGTGTCTGTAAGCCCATTAAGGGGCAAGCAGAGACAGGAGGTTCCTGCAGGCATGGTGAAGACCTAGTCTAATAAAGTCAACTAATGCTGAGTTCAGTGAGAGACCTTGTCTCCAAAACCAGAGTAGAGTGTACAATTTTAGATTTAGGCTTCTAAGAGGAACACTGAGATGGTTTGTCTTTTTTGTTTTGTTTTGTTTTGTTTTAGTTCATTAAAAGTATTGTTACATTAGTAGCATAGTGGGGATTCTAAAGAATATTCAGATGAACAAGTTGGCCAGGGACAGGGAAAAAGTTTGGCCTTAGTTTTTGTGTGTTTATCAAATGGGATGTGACTTCTGATCATTTGGAATACTTAGTAAACTTTCTTTGGGGAAGAAAGAGTTGCAGGTTTACAGGCAGATTCTCAGAAGTGTACTTGCCACTTCCTTTGCAGCAACCAAGAGAGTAGAAAAATTAAAAGGGTACTTCAAGAGAACATGGCCTGTGTAATTAATGTCTAGCCCAATCTTATCAAGCAGTGACCGAAGAAAACACTTTATCTTAATATCTGGACATATACATACACTTACCCACATACATACAAGCATATATACATACAAACATATATACAATAAAAAATTAAAACACTATAAAACAAGAAAAAAAAGGTAATTTGGAAGTGATAGTTTTATATTTCATGTTTCTAGCTGGATTTTCTGCATGAAAAATAAATAACAACAAAAAATACTTTGCATGGATTACAGTTAGCCATCAAATACTACCTGTAAAACCCAGAAAGCATATGCATAAGAAGATCTTGATTCCTGTGTTAAACTAATTTTTCCAGAAAAATGATAATCTACCTAAGTAGACACACTCAGTTTAATTACATAACATGAAAAGCCAAAGTAACACCAAAATATGGTAGTCTCTTGTGTCCTAGATCGTATAGGACAAAAACAAAATAAAGTAGCTAAGCAACAAGAAATCAAAGCCTGACCAATGAAAAAAATATGCCAGGTTACATCTGAGGCCCATAACACAGATTTGCAGTTTGCTACAACCTACCTACCTCATGTTTCCAACAGTGCATTTGAAGTGTCTTGGTTTATTGCTGTTTTTTGTTGCTGTTGTTGTTCTTCTGTTACTATGAAAATTTTTTGAAAATGGTACAACAGTCATATTATAACATGAAATAAAACAAAACAACAACAACAAACAAAGTTACAAACACACAAACAAGAAACAGAGCATCAGGTTCATAGAAAGGAGCTGACCCAAGAAGAGCTTTATCAGAAAATAGGGCCCTGAGATACAGCCTCGGTGAATAGCATGATGGGTCCCTAAAGGGAAGAGTGTTCTCATCCCTAACAAAGCAGATTTCTGAGTCTTACAGGTTTTCAGATGGTCTTAAAAAATTCCACATCACATGATTTAGCCTGGACTACCTTATGTGCCAAGGGCATAGAGGCAGGCACCTGCCAGCTATTTGTCCTAAGGGACAGACTGCAGAGAAGCATGGCCTGGATTCTGGGAGAGAAAGAGGCAGTTGGACCTGTGATCTAACACTTGAAACACAGTGATTGGGGTAAACACATTTTGTTGGGTAGGGATGATCACTAATATTTGGCTCCAGAATAAACAATCACTTCTTAACTTGGTGGCCAGTGCTGTATTTCTTGACTCTAAACTAGATGTAGCTGAAATGAACACTATTTTATAAAAGGAGTGTCAGAATAAAAGCTATTTTGAAGTAAAGAAAGCAAAGTAGTAGATAAAAACATAAAGAAATAGAACAGCAGAGTGAGAGGCAGAATATATGTAGTAAAAAGGTCCAAAACACTTTCACTTTGAATTTTTTAAAGGCCACAGTTGTATAGATTGTCATCTGCAACTAGTTGGCACTTATAATTGTTTTCTTTGCCATCTTCTGTGTATTTCCTTCTGTCTTCATCAAACACCTAAGATGCTCACTGTTTTTTATGGAAAGGATGATTAAAACCTTCATTCTTGAAGGGACTGAAGTATGTGTAATACTGTCTGGACCACAGTGTTGCGATTTTCTCATAACCTTAACCACAAGTTGTAGTAGCAGTCAATGAAAAACTCAAGCATCTCCCCCATTACAGACAAGTTTTTCCTTACCTTGGAGTAGTCTAATTCACCTTTAGAATTCATGATTAATTATACAGGAGTCACAGTAACTCCCTTCTTTGCATATTAATTTAGCGACCTGAGGAGCCCACAGCGGTCAGTGGTGGTGTTCAGTTCCAGTTCAATTGACTCATTGTTATGCTTCTAATGATGCTAAAACCTGCCTGGCAGTAAAGCTTTAAACTGGGAAAATAGGAGGCAAACAGGTGTCACTAATCCTTAATGAATGCTAATAGTACTACTCTCATTTTCTCCTTTTATTCCTTAAAGCAATGAATACTGGACTTGACATTGCTTCAAGCTTTGCCTGGACCATGCAAGGCACTGCCACCTCAGGCTCTTTCAAAAGACCATTCTCATGGACCAGGTATGCTGATATGAACCCATAATACCAGCACTCAGTGGCCTGAGGCAAGAGGATCATAACTGCGAGGCAGCCTGGGCTACATAGTTAAACTTTATCTTAAAACAACATCAACAAAAATAGCAAAGCAACAAAAATAGCATCACATTGTACAATTCTATTAAACAATTTGCTTGAGAACTTTGAGACTTAGGTCAGACTGATAAAAGTTGGAAGAGATAAAATATTATGGCTATAAGTTTTTTGCAGCAAAAGGGTATCCTAGTGATGGGAGGACCAAAAAATACCACAAAATCACACTGCTCAGCAGACCTCCTGCAAGAGGATATATTGTGGGGTGTCCTAGGGGATGCAAAAGGAAGCCTATTAATGGGGACAGAAAAAAAGAGAAACCAGGCCATAACAGTATGGGCGGTGTAGGAAATATGGAGCAAGTGTTGTAAAAAGGTACCAGGTGACCTTGGCGGGTGAGGGAGATAAGCCATGCAGACGCAGTGGGTGACAGCGTGGTGAGGTGGAAAGTTACTCACTACTCACACCATGCAGACAGGGCATCAACATGGAAAGTTTTATTATTAAAGGGGAAAGGGAGAAGGGAAGGGAAGGAGGGAGAAGGGGAAAGAAAGAAAGAGGGGGAGGGGGACGAAGAGAAAGGGGGAGGGCTTTGCTTTAACATAAAACAATGTCAGGATGCTGGGCGGGACCCCAAGGGGGGTGGTGTCTGAATGTCAACACAGGGAAAATATACAATTGTAGAGACAGTGGAAATGTGTCACATTAGCTGTTAATGAAGGGGCTGCTGGCACTGTGTCACTGAAGACAGGGCAGGGAGTGAGGAGCACCTTGTTCTGGAATGTGGGTTGTTCTCATTTGATTAACAATGGCCATTATTTTATAGTACCTTGAACTAATTTAAGCTCACCAAAGAATGTGTAAAACAGGAAGTTTGGACCTCAACCTTCTGTACCACTGAAGATCTACTTATCCAAATTTCTTTCAGCTTAATTTAGAATGAAAACTGAGTAGCTGAGTGTGTGACATGTGAAAGACATCTAAAATAAGAGTCTGGAGCAATTATGTCAGGCTGACCTGTAAGGTTTTACTTATACAAAACCCTAAATAAATTAAAATCAACACAAGAGAATTTTACCTTGTAAAGGAATAAAGATATCCCAGGAAGTGTACTGGACTAGAGGCAAGATGATTGTTTCCCCCAGTAGCCAAGCAAAGGAGAAAAGCAGTTAGAGACCTATGCCCAAGACTATAAAAAATAATTCTTATTTTGTTTCTTGCCTTTTGTTCAGTCTGGAGCCAGGTTCTGCAGAAATAGAAATGAATTACCCTACTTTAAGTCTGTTGAATTTGTTACTGTGCACAAGGATCTTGTTACTCACCAGTCTCCTAGGGAAAGCCCGTGAAACCCTTGACCATGGATCCACTGATGCACTTCTACTGTAATTTATGTCCCTTGATAGCAGCAGTAATGTAATGACATCCCTCTAGGAATACAACCCATTACTTTTGTTTTACTTTAGCTTACTTATTGCAAGCTATCCTATTCTCTTTCATTTAGAGTTTCCCATAATAGGACTTGGTTTACAGGTCTGAAAGCCAATCAAGATATTCTAACAGTTAGAAAATACACCTATTCCAATTTGACATTCTGGTGGGCTACAGTGATAGCTTTGGTCTGTGACTATTAGTGCTCATTCCAAAAAAAAAGCACAGAGAAAAAAAAATCAGTTCCATGATCATGCAAGCAAGACCATCTATTTTTTATTTTTGCAAGATCATCTTCATTTGTTACTTCTCATCAACAATTTACAAAAAACTGAGGCAGAAGAAAAAGGGAACTAGGAAGTAAGGGATGGGACACAACAAGATCCTGATCACCAGGAGAAACTTTTATTACATCATTTGCAGATACTTCATGGATCAAAACTCCTTTGCTTGTGCATATTCTAAAGATCAAAGTCTTTCTGTCTGATGACCCTTAGATACATATTTTACTTTATAAGAGAGCTCTATAGCATGAATAAATCAACTTTCCTGTTTATCAAGGGAAGACAAATCACCTTTTGCCTCTTACTCAACTATTATACTTTGTTCTGTAACTATTGAAAACTACACAATCCTTGCCATTTGGATAGTGCTCTCTCTTGGACCTGCTTCTGCTTTGGAATTTTTCTTTCTAATAAATATGTTGGTTGATCTTTCTGTCTGTTGAGTCCACAGCCTTCATTAATCTTCATCCAAAGGCAAGTTCCCAGGGGTCAGGGATCAGAAACTTTAGAAAACAAGGGCATGGGTGATGCCTCACAGATGATGTTCCAATATTTTGGTAAGGCTAATGAATAAAAATGAAGTTGACTCATTGCTCCAAACATTACAGGACAGCATTCTGAAGCCAAAAAATAAAGTTATGGTTTATAGGTACCAATTCAAATACAAATTCCATGTCTTTGCTGAAACCTTATCTCCTGTATAGAAACAACAAAGTGTGAATCCCAAAGATGGGTGGAGAAAGACCACTGACCCAAACCATCATGGCCAAAATATTTAATGCAAGAAATGAATTAAAGCAAGCTTTTTTATTTGTGTACATAGACTGCCGCCTCCTAAATCAGGGTTCTAAAGGTTAGCATTTCGGTGTGAGGAAGACAAGGCTTTTGTAGTTCAGCGGTAGGGATTTTCTGGGTTGTTTTTTTTTTTTTTTTTGGTTTTTTGTTTTGTTTTGTTTTGTTTTGTTTTTTTTGGTTTTTTTTGGTTTTTTTTTTTTTTTTTTTTTTTTTTTTTTTTTTTTTTTTTGGTTTTTCAAGGCAGAGTTTCTCTATGTAGCTTTGCACCTTTCCTGGAACTCACTTGGTAGCCCAGGCTGGCCTCGAACTAACAAAGATCCACCTGGATCTGCCTCCCTAGTGCTGGGATTAAAGGCGTGTGCCACCACCGCCCGGCGGGATTTTCAAAATAAGCAAGGTTGCAGAGCATAATGTAAGCATAACAAGTTTGTCATAACAACTTCCTGAATCAAAGACATGGTTAATAGGTGGGTGTAACAAGGTAGTCATAACAACTGGTAGTCATAAAATGGTAGTCATGGGTGATCATATTAACCTTTTGAAAAAAAGGAAGGTTTCAAAATGGGTATAATTGAAACAGATGTGCTTGCTATTTTTTGGAACAGGCAGTTCAAAATCATTTGCAGCTAAAGTTAGAGGTATGACATAACCCAATCCTTGAGAAACAAGGGTTTAATCATAAATAATAATGTTAATTTTATTTAACATTGGTTGGAAAAGAAAAGGATTAAGTGAAATGGTATAGGAATATAGAGGAAGAGCTTATTTACTTGGGTATATGTACTTCTGAACTCTACGGTCAATAGGAGTGAATGTGACTTGAAACTTTTTTTTTCAAATTTTACTATGTTTTAAACATGCTGACAATGAACCACCTGACATTGGGCTCCCCAAAATCTGATTCAGGTTGACAAAGTGAATCTGAAGAGAGTTTTTATTCTCATCTCTTCACAGATCACTTCCTGTCTTTTCCTCAATTTCTTCATTTCTTCCACATTTTGTTTATCTTTTCCTCGATTTCTTTGTTTTTAAGGTCACTTTCTTCTGCTTCTTCTGCATTGTGATGTTTGGGTCTTGCTTTTGTAGAAGGACTAGGTTTGGGTGGTGCCATATTGCTCTTTATGTTGTTGTATATATTTTTCCCTGGTATTTACCTATCTCTTCTTCCAATAGGTGAGAGAGGTGCCTGTGTTTGATTGAGCTGCTATTGATCAAATCGTTGCTTGCTGTGTCTGTTTCTCAGGGGGTCCATCTGGGTCCAATCTTAGCTCTTGATCTAATTGGAGCTGGAAGATTCTATATCTCAGGGAGATGCTCTTGGTCCAATCCAAGCTAGCTGATTCTGTAGCTCAGGGAGCCTCTCTTGGTCTTATCAGGGCTCTTGGTCTTGTCAGAGCTGATGGATTCTGTTTCTCAGGAAGCCCCTCTTGGTCCAATGATAGTTGGCAGATTCTGTGTCTCAGGAAGTTACTTGGGTCACAGGCAGATGGGTATTGGGGTAGGGTGTGGGCCTTATAGATTGCAGGGTCCAGTGGGGAGTTTTGGTGGGAGAGTCTGCCTGCAGAAGTTTTCCCTGATGCCTGGCAACTGGAGCAGAGTAGGGGTTTCCAGGGACTGGCTGTGTCCCTTGTTTTTAATTTTAAAACTTCATTTTTAAATTTATAATTTGGTACAACATAAAAAAATTTAAAAACAATATCAGTGTAAACAGGCTTAGTTTGAATTCCGAAAGAGAAGTAGTAATTTAAAATAAAAAAAAATGTTTTTTTGTTTGTTTGTTTGTTTTTATTTTGACAAGTTTTCTCTGTGTAACAGCTCTGGATGTCCTGGGACTTGCATTGTAGACTAGGCTGGCATCAAACTCAAAATAGATCCATGTACTTCTTCTTCCATGAGTGCTAGGATTAAAGGTGTGTGCTACTACTACTACTACTACTACTACTACTACTACTACTACTCAGCTCAATTTTTTTAAAATTTTTCTTCTAAATAATTTGATCGCCAAAAAATACAACTATAATTACATACTTCTCAAATTTCTTTCAAGCCAAAGGAAATTAAACCAAAAATATAATCAATAAAAATAGATTATTTTGATTTTTTTATCTAAAGTCATTTTAGTACACCCTGAAAAAATCTGTTACATTACACTGTCTACAAAGTTTACTTAAAAGTAAAGCACTATAACAAGTTTTTCCTCCATGAAACTGTTATGCCTCAATATTATTCATTCATTTGTTTTCATTTGCAATATCAGCTGAATTTAAACTTTCTTGCTTACATAAAAAAAGCTCCATTGTTTCTCCTTCAGAATTTTCTGTGATTATTTTTCAGGTACTTCTAAGTATCCTGTTACCTAATCAAAGACTCTTAAGGTCAAAATTAAAATTATTCTAAATTTTAAAGGTCTCAAGTCTTATATCTGTATGTTTAAATCTTTTTTAAAAGTAATGATTAATGTTATTTAAATAGATTTTTTTAAATTTTGTACTTATCTTTGATCTGATAAATGATCAGACACTGACAAGAAAATTAATGTTAAAAAACTCAAAAACACTAACTTCTCTTAAAGACATTTTTATACAATATAAAGACATTATTTTATTCCAAGCTTCTAGTACATAACTAGTGATGAATGGACATCAGCTTGATTTCGGAAACTATGCTGTCTGTGTCTTGGACATTCTCTGCTATAATGCATCTCTCTAATTATTTAATTACAAAACACAGCCACAGGCATGGCAAGAGGCCCTAGAAACTCCAGGAAATATTATTATATCTTATTTAGAACTTGACTTTGTCAAATAACTCAATATATGTCCTTTCTAGGACTCTCATTTCAACTGAATGCTCAAATTTTTTCTGCTTAAACTACTAAATAATTTAAGAAATTTTAATATGAATCAAGTTACTAAAAGTTCTTACTATACACAGAGTAAAGTTGTTATAAAACACCATCAAATACTTATTTAACACATTTTTTTTTAAAAAATTAAAAGAGGGGGTAAGAGTCTACATCCACTTATATCCCTATATGTTATACTACATTTTATTATGTTAACTTGTTGTGCCCAGATCGTGACCCCCAGAGAGACCACCAAGGACAAGCAAGCCGGAATGCAAAAGCAAGGTTTAATCGTGGATATCCAAATGCAATACAAGCCTAGGCAGGGACTTCGTCCAACAGATCCAACGCAGTGGAAGCTGGAGGAAGTGCCCACCTGTCTGCAAGCTCAGTTTTTAAAGGGAAAAATCACAAGGTTACATCATTTAGGGGGTGCTAGTACGGGTACAATTCTGATTGGCTTGTGTCTAGGAATTCCAGAAATCACAATTCAGTTTTCCTTCTAAGGAAGTAGTTGCCCACCACCATTTTTCATTGGCTGCCCCCAGATGGGGGCATCTGGTGATTACCCAGTCACTATGGAAACTAGGGTTGGGACATTCTATGGTCAAGCAGTTGCCTAGGGGGCCAGGGAGAGGACATTCCATAGTCCGGCAGCCATTACCTCCTGACTACCTTGTGACTCTGTACTTTTACACTTCCTGGTTTCTGGAATCTGAACTGACTGGTCTCAGTAACTTCTGGCCTGTTCCAGTAACTTATGGCCTGTAGCCAAAAGGAGCAGTCTTAGGCCTTTACAGTCTTAGGCCTTTAGTTTTGGGGTGAGAGCATTTTGGTCTTATTTTGGTTCCACAAACTTTAATTTTTTTTTTTTTACTTTAAAGATTAATGCTTTTTTCCTGCTACCCTTGAGCATTTTTACCCTAAAGAAATCACATCCTAAAGTAAATGATAAATAAAATGAAAGACCCCAATGTTCTGTTAACATTGAGGAAAGGTTATGCTTATGTCTTTACAGAAAAATGAATGCAATCTCAGATGGCTCCTGATCTGAAGCATCCAACTAAGACATCTAGAGACCACTACACAAATGAAACATATGAAGGCAGATGGCAAATCCATCAAAAGGAGATACTCCAGGAGAAAGAGTGAACTGATGATTTGGGAAACATCAAAAATCTAACTCATCAAGATAAGTCTTTAGGGTAACAAAGACACTATATTATTTACCTAAAATGTGACCTTGTTATGTTTAATGACTATATTGCATGCTCATTCTCAAAATAGAATCCAAATGCCTATTGTCAGGGGAGATAAATGGCACACCTGTGATAGGAGACAGTATAATATTGTTTTCATCCTACAGGACTAATTGTCTGGATAAAAGATGGCATAAAAATATTTAATCACATGAATGGGGGACTGTTGTGGGAATTCATTTCCACCAATGGCTTTGGGGATACAAAACCTAGGATATGGCTTTCTGTCTGTGTCTGTGACTCCTCAAGAGCAGAGGGAATCAAATGGTGCACTCTCTTGGGTAGTAAAGACCCGGTCAGGCGGCATGAAGAAGCATGTGTTCAATCCCAAGCTTTCCAAGGACTCTGCGACGGGGTTTACCATATCCTGTATTTATGATTGTATTTCTTCATTTCATATCTTAATAAATCCCTGATACCCCTTAACCAGACTCTCATGGATTTTGTGTAAAAGTTATGACCAATATGGGGCAGATCCCACAGGCCCCTGCTGGGGCTCCTCACATGGCTTCTGCCTGCAGCCTCCATGACTGCTGGTGCATTTCCCATACCAGCCATCAGCCACCAGTCAACATTTCACACAACTTTCACCACCAGCAGCGGCCTGCCCCAGAGGCTCGCTTACTCCATGCATTGAACTGTGTGTCCTACCCAGAAATAGCCATGGGTCTACTGCTCTGAGTGCCCAGCGTAGCCTTGCTCCAAGCATAGTCTTGGTCTAACACAGAGCTAGCTGCTCCTGCATTCTGTGGCCCATGCATAGGACTCAGAGCCTGTACACACCTGTGAGCTGATTGGTTTTGGCTCCTGCCTTGGACTGCCTGGCACCCCCTGGGCAAGCCTGTGAGCCAACCACCTGCCAGCCCACAAGTACCCGGCCCATACCCACCCGAGTATAGCATGGCTCCACTCTGGGTACAGGCTCTTGTTCACGCCCAAACCACATACTACACACACTGCTCTGAGCTGCTTTCAGGTCTCCCAGCCCAGGCAGCTCATGCCAGGCTGGTGTCCCACCCTGTGCTCCATGACCAACGGCCACCTAGATTTCATTTTATTCATCAATGCTACTTTGTCATTCTCAGAAATTATCTATATGGCATACAAATTGCCTCCAAAAGTGGTGTTCTATCTGACAGTGAATCTATGAGGTTGTGATCCATTACAGCAATGGAATACACAGATTAACATTCCTCCAATCTCAGAAACAGACGATAAACCAATTCATGTTTCTAAGAGCAATATTATAATACACTATGAAAAACAGTCACCAAACATTCAGGCTGTACAAAAACAGGGCACAACAGCTGTTGAACTCTGAAATGTACCAATGGCCCTACCGTTAAAATGGTTAACTGACAAACCTATCTGTGTTGGGCAGTGGCCTATGACATCAGAGAACCTACAAGTCTTATAACAACTGTTTTAGGAACAGCAAAATGCTCAACATATTAAATAATCAACCAACCCTTGGAATTCTCCTGTATTTGTTATTAAAAAATAAATCTGTAAAATGGAGAATGCTGACAGATCTGAGAGTCATAAATAAAGTGATTCAGCTGATGGGCTCTCAACAGCCTGGAGTGCACTTGCCTTCTCTGTTACCTAAAGAGTGGCCTATTATAGTTATTGACTTAAAAGACTATTTCTTCACTATACCTCTACTTGAAAAGAATAGGGAAAATTTGCCTTCATGGTACCTACATGTAATAGTTTTCAGCCTGTTAAGAGCTATTAATGGAAGGTTCTCCCACAGAGAATGTTGAATTGCCCCACCCTGTGCCAATATTTTATGCAAAAACCATTGGAAATAATTAGTGTACAGTTTCCACAATATATATTTTACCATTGTATGGACCATATCTTATTAGCTGATTCAAAGGTAGACAAATTAGAAAAAAAATGTTTGAAGTAAAGTTTTACCTCTCTGGGGATTACAAATTGTTCCTGAAATAATACAAAGAGAAGATTCTATTGATATAATAGAATCTTAGGATATAAAATAGGTCTACAAAATATTAGATTCTGAAAGGTACAAATCAGGAGAGATGGATTGCGAACTTCTAATGGCTTTCAAAGATTGTTAGGAGACATTTCAACTTTATTTCCCACTATTGTGAGAAGTACTGATGAACTGAGTAATTTGTTTAGTGTCCTGGATGGGGACAAGGACTTAAATAGTCCAAGAGAATTATCAGCTGAAACTGAGGGAGAATAGTCTTTGTTGCAAAAGAAATTACAGAATGCACATGTGGATCATGTGAATTCAGAGCTTAACTGCTTTCTGTTTGTATTACCCTCTAGGCAATCCCCGACAGGGATTTTGATACAGAGGCAAGATACTATGTTGGAATGGATGTTTCTACCACACAAATAGAGTAATAAATTAAAGATATATGTGGAAAAGATTTCTGATTTGATTTTAAAGGTGTTACCATTTAGACATCTGTACTGTCCTGCCTTTAGGGTCCTGACAGCTGCAACCAGTAAGGGTACCCGCTGTGTGCATTTGCAACCCTTATAAAAGGTGGGCTTTGTACACCTCCTGTCTCTTTTTCTTTCTCTTCCTTCACTCTGTCTCTGCCTCTTTCTCTTCCTTCACTCTCACCCCCAGGCACTGGTCTCTGCCCCCTTCTCTGTTCCTTCTCTCCCCTCTCCTCAATAAACCTCCTATGTGGGCCTTTTTGTATGGTGTGTCTCCTTTCTGCCATTTTAAAAATAGAACAAAAAGGAAAATTAAGACATCATCAACTGATAGGAATAGACCCCGTGGAAACTGTAGTACCTCTAACTAATCAGGAAATTTCCTCTTTATAGAAAGATAATGAATATTGGCAAAGAACTTGCAGTAATTTTTTTGGAGAGATTAACAACAATTATCCCAAAAGTGAGAGAATTAAATTCATAAAAAGAAACAGATGAGTCCTTCCTCACATTGTATGGAGAACACAAATTTCTGGAGCCCCTATGTTCTATACTGATGCAAATCAATCAGGAAAGGCAGGATATAAATCAGGGAACTTAAGTAAAATTGTTCAAAGCCCTTAAAATTCTGTACAAATGTCAGAATTGTATACCATTCTTATGGTACACTGGACTTTATGAAACTACTCAATATAGTTACTGACTCTCAATATGCATAAAGAGCTGTTTTACATATTGAAACTGCTGAATTTATTCCTGATAAAACAGAATTAACATTGCTATTTATACAATTACAGGGTATTATCAGGAATAGGGATCATCCTATATAAATAACACACATCAGATACCACATAGGTCTGCCAGGTCCTCTAGCAAAAGGTAATGATGAAATTGATTGATTATTAATAAGAATAGAGCTAGAGACCTCAGAATTTCATTAAAATAAACACCATGTCAATAGCAAAAGTTAAAAAATGAATTTTTCCATCACTAGTCAGCAATCCAAGGAAATGGTAAATACATGTTCTACTTGTTCCTTAATAACCAAGCTCCATCACCAGCAGGAAATAATCTTAAAGGTATACATAGAAATGAAATTTGGTGGATGGGTGTGTTTCATTTGGCAGAATTTGGAAAATTAAAATATGTACACCATACAATTGATACGTTTTTAGAATTTCAATGGGCAAATGTTTTGAATTCTGAAAATGCTGATTCTGTAATTACACACCTACTAGAAGTCATGGCCATAATGAGTATACCTGTACAAATTAAGACTGACAATGCTTCAGCATATGTCTCCAGTAAAATGAAACAGTTTTTTGCATATTATAATATAAAGCACATTTCAGGTATAACACACACACACACACACACACACACACACACACACACACACACACAAATTAAGGAAACAAAAAAAACCACAGGACAAGTAGTTGTAGAGAGATCTAATCACACTTTTTTAAAAAAAATGCTTAATAACAGAATGAGGGAATTAAAACCGCCAAAGACAGATTACACAATGCCTTATTAACCTTGAATTTTCCTAATGTTAATGAGAAAGGAACAACAGCTGCAGAGAGACATTGGACAGCATAAAAAAAAACTGAATTAAATCAGCCAGTGTACTTTGAAGTTATATTGACCTGAGAATGGAAACCAGGATATGTGTTGTATTGGGGAAAGGTTTTCTTTCCAAAGGAGAAGAAATGCTATGGATACCATAAAAATTAATAAAAAAAAATTTGATTCTAAAAGGAGAAAACCCTTGATGAGGAGAAATGATAGCTCATCTACCAGTGGGACAATTCTACAAGTTGTAAGGAAAACTCACCAAACAAGGGTCATGGCAGGGTTCTGTTTTTGCCTTTACAGAAAAATATAAATACCCATCTTCAAGAAATCAAAAGACCTTGGACATCAAGACCTTTAAAGGAGAAGGGCATAATCTTACTACCTAAACATCCAGATCTCCTTACTTCTAGAAAAGTTGTAGTCCTGAATCAATTATAATCAAAGCTGGCTTTGGAGTTGGACCATGGATCTCTCCTTCTCTAAATCCAAGCATGTTGCTAAAAGGAAAAAAAAATTAAAAGTTTCTGTCTCACATCAGAAAAGCCACTTGGGGTGAAATATGAGAAAACCAAATATCTAGGGATGATTGTTGTCAAAATTCTATTTCTCCCCATACTTATTCTTGACTCTTTGTAAACTTTTTTAGATATAGTGCTATCCTATAATTTAATTCCATTTTGACATTAATAATGTTTAGGTTTTCAACACTAAATTTTCTTAACACCGATCTCTGAAGTCTCCTGAAGGAAGATAGGGTCCCACAGCAATGATTCTACCTGGTTCATAATGATGCCATTGAGGCAATAAACATCACTCAAAGATCAACATTGGACTACAAACTGTTCAGGACAGTTCCAAGGTAGCTAGCTGAGATGGTCCACCATATTACAACTCTAGACAGAACTTCAGATAAGTCATACTCATTACTCTGAGACTGGCTACAAATGCTACAGATAGTCCTAATGAGACTTAACCATTGTTTTAGCATTTTTACAGGATCCCACAGAGATACCATTTCCCCCTAAATAGCAGAAAGAAATAAAAAACATGATGCCCCCTCTCTCAACTGTTTTTTTTTTTTCTTATTTGAGACAGGGTTTTTCTGTGTAGCTTTGCGCCTTTTCCTGGAACTCACTTGGTAGTCCAGGCTGGCCTTCAACTCACAGAGATCCGCCTGGTTCTGCCTCCCGAGTGCTGGGATTAAAGGCGTGCACCACGACCGTCCGGCATTCAACTGGTTTTTGTTTCCTCCGGGTTATAGAGGGCAAGGTATCCCACGGGGTGTCAGCAGAGCCTGGTATATTCAGTTGAGGCAGGTCCAAGCCCCTCCTTCCTGCACTAAGGCTGAGCAAAGTGTCTCACCACAGGCACTAGGCTCCAAAAAGCCAGCTCAAGCACTAGGGGCAGGTCTCGATCCCACTGCCTGGGGGACCCCTAAACATTCAAGCTAAACGACTGTCTTGGTTTTCCAGAGGGCCTAGTCCAGTACCATGGGAGCTAGCTCCTCAGCTATTGGTCCACCGTTCATGTGTTTCCACTAGTTTTGTTAATTGTCTCTGTACTTTCTCCAATCATGGTCTCCGTATCTCTTGCTCATAGTATCCCTCCTCTCTCTCATCAATTGGACTCCTGGAGCTCCGCCTGTGATCTGGCTGTGGATCTCTGCATCTGCTTCCATCAGTCACTGGATGGGAGTTCTATGGTGACAGTTATGGTATTCAGTCATCTGATCACCAGAGTAGGTCAGCTCAAGCCCTCTCTCGACCATTGCCAGTAGTCTATGATCTACATGAGCAAACTGAGGGTGGGGGGGTTAATGGAGGGCAAGGGATGGGGGATGAGAGGTTAGGGGAGTAGGAGGTTCAAGCTGGAATAGGAACAGAGTGGGAGAGCAAGGAAATAAATACCATGATAAATGAAGACACCATGGGAATAGGAAAAAGCAGAGTGCTAGGGAGGTTCCCAGGAATCCACAAGGATGACTCCACCACAGACTTCTATATTTTTTCACAAGCAATCTGTTGTGCTTTTAACAATAAGTTCTTGTCATTCAGTTTCAGTGGGAAACGAAGAGTAATGACAGTAGCATGTGTCAACTTGATACAAACTAGAGTCATCAGACAGAAGGAAGCCTCAGTTGAGGCAATCCTTCCATAAGATCCAGCTATAAGGCATTTTCTCTATTAGTGGTCAATGGGTGGGTGGTGCTATCCCTGGGCTATTGAGAAAGCAGATCCAGGATCCTTCCCTTTTTGAGTTGCTGTCATGACTCCCTTCAATAATGAACAGCAATATGGAAGTATAAGCCAATAAACCTTTTCCTTCCCAACTTGCTTTTAGGTGATGTTGTTTTGTTCAACAGAAACTCAACTGTGACAGCCCTCCATGAACAATAATACATAAAGTGGTATCCCACATCTGGCACTCAGACTTTTTTTTTTTTTAAAACAAGGGCTCTAAAATCACATTCCCATGCAATTTTTGAACATTTTTCTCTATTTCTGTGAAAAATACATTGTTGAATTTGTTTGAAGTTGCATTGAATCTATAGAACGGTTCCCAGTGTTAGGCAATTTTTACATCTCAAACCACAATTATGAGGCAGAGAGCTAACTCAAAATAATGTGGGATTCAGAAGCCTCAACGCCCCCACCCAGTCGCATACCTCTTCTAACAAGGCCATGCCTAACAAGTTTTCTAAAACAGGTCTACAAACTGGGGACCAAGTATTCAAATTATTCAAATTTATGAGCCAATGGGGGCAATTCTTATCCAACCACCACAGAGCCATGTAGGACATCTACCTTCTCACCATATTTTAAGCTGTTGATTGATTGGCTTACAAAGCAATGAGTTTCAATATGTCTCTTCATATAACATTCACTTTTTAAATAAACTCTCTTCTTCCACCCTTATATCTTCTATTCACTAGCCTCATCCCTACTTAAAATTTTGCTTTCCTTGTATTTGTCTCAATTTTCATATGAGCTATATTTTATGAGGCCTCTCCTTTAACACTGCCACTAGACCTTTTCTAGTCTCCTAGCTTCTATAGAAGCTCCAAAAAATACCATAAACTAAATGTTCAAAGCTAGGGTTTACATATTAAAGAAAATATGCAGTGTTTGTATCTCTAGATCAGTGTTACTTCATTTAGTACATTTTTTTTTCTTAGTAACATCATTTCACCTGCAAACGTCATTTTGTTTCACAGCTGATTAGAATTCCATGCTGAATATGTACTGTATTTTCATTATCCATTTATATGTTGATAGATATCTGGGATCATTACATTTCTAGCAACAATGAACACAAATGAATTAGTATCTCTGTAGTAAGATGTAGAATCTTCAGAGTAAATTCCCAGGAGCAGTAAACTTTGGTCAAATGGCAGATCTGTGCCTTGCATTTTGAGGACTCTTCACTGATTTCCATAGTAAGTGTATATGTATATATTACCAACAGCAAAGTGTGAGTCTTTCCCTTCTCGTCAGCCTTGCCAGCATTTGTTGTCATTTCATTTTTATTTTTAAAAACAGCTATCTGTACTGGGGTATTTTTATTTGAATATTTCTGACAGCTTATGAATATTTAACTCCTTTTAAATGTTTATTTCCCATTACTATTTCTTGTTTTAAGAACTCTACTTTTATTGAGTTCTTGGTTTTCTTAATGTTTAGGTTTTTTTAGGTATTTTTACATTTTCGGATATTAATCTTCTACCATAATAGGGAGTTGATAAATATTTTCTTTCATTCCAAGGCTACTTTTCATTTAATAGACAGTTACTTGTGTTGTACAGAAAAAAAAATTTTTGAAGTCCCATTTGCTAATTCTTAGATATCTTTCCTTAGTTATCAGCATCCCATGCTGAAAGTTCTTATCTGTGACTATTCCATAAATTTTAATTCATATAGAGGATGTATTTTCTCCAGTATGCATTATTATATTTTGAAAAAAAAAATCAGATGGCTGTAGTTTTGTGAGCTGGTATATATTCTATTGTCTATATATCTGTTTTTGTGCAACTGCCATTCTGTATTATAATTTAAAATTGTGTGTTATAATGCTTCTAGCAGTATTCTTTTTTCTGAAGATTGTGTTAACTGTAGCATGAATCTTAAACAGTCTTATTAATAAAAACAAACCTAAGGCCAGTTATTGTAGTGAATGCTGGAAGATCAGAGAAGCAGAACAAGCCACAGCTTCCTCACCTTGCCAATACCTCAGCTGATCCTGTTTCCTCAGCCTGGAAGCCTCTGAGTCCTCATCCAGAATGTATCTCAGCTGAACTGCTGCTCAAAAGCCTAAATGCTGAACCAGCTCTAGTTCCTGGTCCACACGCCTTATATACATACCTTTCTTCTTCCCACCATCACTTCCTGGGATTAAAGGCTCTTGTTATCACACCTAGCTGTTTCCAGTGTGGCTTTGAACTCACAGAGATCCAGAGGGATCTCTGCTACTGGAATGCTAGGATTAAATGTGTGTGTGCCACCATTTTCTGGCTTCTATATCTAGTGGCTGTTCTGTTCTTTGACCCCAGATAACTTTGTTAGGGCGCACAATATTTTGGGGAACAAAATATCACCACAGTTAACTATATGAAGATAATCAAGCCCTTAGTCCATTTATATAGCAGATTATATTTATTGATTTGCATGCATTGAATTATCCCTATATGTATGGAAGAAAGCTGACATAATCATTTAGGACGCTCTTTTGCATATGTTCTTAAATTTGTAAGTATCTTATCAATATTTTTCACATCTGTGTTCATCAGGGAGAATAGCCTAAAATTGTCTTTTATTGTATATTTAATTATTATTTCATAAAAAGAATTTGGAAGCATTCTTTAATTTTCTATTTGTGAAATAATATGAGAACCATCATTTTTATTTCCTCTTTAATTTTCATAAAATTCTGCAGTGACTCACTTGAGTTCTTTTGGGTTGAGATATTTTATTTGATGTTTTAATCTTGATCCTTGTAATGGATCTGTTTAGATTTTTTTATCTCTTCTTGGCTTAATGTTGGTAGATTCTACACACTTAGAAATTTATTTATTTCTTTTAAGTTTTCCAGTTTCTGAAATATAGATTATAAAATTTCTGTATGATTTTAAATTTTAAATATATACTTATGATTCTCTGGATTTCATTGGTATCTGTTTTATATCTCCCGGTTCAACTCTAATCTTTTTATTTGTGTTTTTTTCTCATTCATTTTGTTAATTTTGCTAGAGATTTATTAATCTTGTTTATTTTTATGATGAATTGTATCTTCATTTCATTAATATTTTTGTTTGTTTCTATTTTGTTCATTTCTTCCCAAATCTTAATTATTTCTTCCATTTACTAGTTTGGGTTTGGTTTGTCCTTATCTTTCCAAGGCACAATGCATTTTCAGGTGATTTATTTCAGAACTCTCTAATTTTATAGCACTCTCTCATTTTAATACTTTTCAGAAAATTCTCATTATGAAAATGTTAGCAAATTAAATAAAAACAAAGGATAAACTCTAGTGAGAAGTACAGAAGAAATAATTTACAATAACTAAGTAGTCAATCCATGAATAAATTTGTGTCCCCTATTCTGATTGTAGTGATGGTGTCCTAAGCATTTGAATAGGTCCAAATTCATCAACTAATGCATTACATATGCAATTCTTTGCATGTCACTTGTACTTCAAAAATAGCTAAATAGAAAGAGTCTGCAGCTCTTAAGTAAAAGGTACTCAATTGAATATTGAGTAGAAATAAAACAATTAATACACAGATAAAAGCAACAAAAATAGTGAAACATACTTAGGAATGCTATAATACAAATAACCAATATAAATTCAAACAAATCCCCAAAAGAAAAATATGCAAGTATCATCTTCCAAAACATTTAAAATAAAATAATCCAGGTCAGGTATTGTGGGAATTCATCTTCTATGATAGAAAGTTAAGTGTTTTAACACTTACACATTTTGTAAGTCCCAGTGCATTCATTTAATATTAGTCAGTAGTCTCTACAAGATGACAATATGAAGATGCTTTGAAATAGAAACATCAGAATTAAAGACAACTCACAAAAATAATTTATATATACTTCATTTGTTTTCCAAAAATGTTTAATATGACACTAACTGGTATGTATGTATATATATATATATATATATATATATATATATATATATATATATATATATATATATCACATATAACACTGTGGTACTGAGGATGACCTTGAACTCCTAATCTTCTTCCTCAGTGTTATGTTTTCAGTCCTGTGATACCACACCTAGTTTAGGAAGAGCTAAAGATGAAACTCAGAGCTTTGTGCTTTCTAAGCAGGCACTCTAATAAAAAGCTACAATAACAGTGTTCCTTGACTCCGTATATATTTTTCATTAAGAAAAGTTTCAACTGATTTGAAAAAGTAGAAGATAATATAAAAACATGTTCCTCCAGAGAGTAGAAAGCGTAATGCATTTCAAAGATTCTTTTTGCTCATTCTCCAATCAGACTTACTTAGTAAGAAGAAGCTACATGACAGGTTTATGCTCCAGGAAATTTAAGTAGAAATAGATTTTCACTGCAGATTAAAGAATAACAGAGAGAGTTAAGCTCTTTATATCTGCTGTAAGGATCCTAAGGGATCTCATATTAATATGATATGATTTTAATACTAAAGTTGCTTGAATGTTCTGTGGCTTTATTGAGGACACCACATAACACCCAAGGAACTGAATAAGACTTTCTTAGAGAATGACATATACAATCACTTTATACTCTAACAATTGACCACAGTTTATTAACATATCATGAAATAGATTACTTCAATAGGAGATAATTCTGTTAAATATATTTCATACAATCTATTTCATACCAATCTACAATGATCTCTTTCACTCTGAAAGATTGTCCACTGTAAAGAGTCATTTTCTATCATTATTATGACAAATTTTCATCTTCTGTCTCATGTTCCTGTTTTCTGATTCTGTGTTATGATGCTGTAAATGCTAGAATTATGTTCAGATCTTTTATCTTCCTTACCATATTTTCCATTTGACAAAAGATAAAATTTCACATTGCAATGTTACTTTGAAGAACTTCCTATACACTATAGTTTAAAATATTTATGAATAATACATGTTTCAATTTCAGTAAAACCTATTTTTTTCATCTAGTACATTACACTTAGCAACATAAAAGATTACACATAGGTATCATCAGTGAATATTTTGGAATTATATGGATGGATTAATTAATCTCTTGATCTTAAAAACTATTTGTTTAAAAAATATATTGGTTCACTATTAGTCAGTGAGATGGCACAGTAGGTAAATGCACTTGACAAACAGCCTGGTGAGCTGAGTTGAATCCCTGAAACTCACATAAAAATTTGATTGTATATTATACATCTGTAATCACACAACTCTTGTAGCAAGATGAGAGAAAAAAACAGGACAATACACAGTAGGGCAAATATAGCAAGGAAGACCCTGCCTCAAAAAAGTTAAAGGAGATCATTCACTTCTAAAAACTTGTCCTCTGCTCTCCACACACCTGCTCTGCCACATTCATGACCTTCACACATAAACATGCACACAGATGATGCTGATGATAAATTAAAAATAATTTTAAAAATTAAAAATAGTTCAGAAATTTTGAGGGAAAACATTATAAAGTTCCTGTGAAATTATCTATAAAGTATAGTTGTAAATTGCTCCAGTCCCACCTGGCCCCATGGTCCTGTGTTTCTCCAGTCCCACCTGGCCCTGGAGTTCTGCCACCACTTATAACATAATTACTCACAGGCTTAATATTAATTGCAAACTATATGGCCTATGTTTCAGGCTTCTTGTTAGCTAGCTCTTATAACGTAAGTCAACCCATTTCTATTAACCTATGTATCACCACATGTTCCATGGCTTTACCTAAGTCTCATTACATATTGCTCCTTGGAACGTGGTTTGGCATCTCTCTCGACTTCGCCCTTCTCTCTGTATCTCTCCTTGGATTTCCCACCTGGCTGTAAGCTTTCTTGCCATAGGCAAAAACAGCTTTATTTATTATCCAATGGTAGCCACACATATTCACAGCATACAGAAAGACATCACACAGCAGTACAGTTTTTAAACCTTCACACATATACTCATAAATAAGATAACATAAATTCTTGAATGATGGACACTTTTGTCCCAATTTATATAACGCTAATCAATATAGCTATATGAAAAAAGATATAAAATAGTGATGAATGACAGATCGAGTGTTAAAATACGATTTTTGAATGGCAATATATTTCATTGGTTTTAAATGTAATGATAGGTAAATTCAAGAAGTCTAATTACTTTCTTTGCCATGTACAATTTGAATACAATATTTTTAATTTAGTATTTGAGAATTTCATGAGTGTCTAACATATTTTTGATCATATTCACACATCACTCAGATTCTGGCCCATGTTCTCCTCCCAACTTCTTCATGTCTTCCTGGTTTTCTTGTTATTAATTTTATAACATACTTAATCTAATTAGTGATGTCCATTCGTGAATGCCTGTATGGTTATGCACTGGAGTATGGTCAATCTACCAAGGACCACTTCTGGAGAAATGACTGTCTCTTTCCAATTAGCCATCAACTACCAATAGTTCCTCAGTAAGGGGTGGAGCCTCCTGAACTCCATCCCCTATCTATGATGGAATGTTGACCAATTTTATGCTCTACAGCTCTTGTGCAAACAACCACAGCTGCTATGAGTTCCTGAGTTCAACAGCCTTGTCATGTCCATAAAACACTTTTTCATAAAGTCTTCCAACTTCTCCAATCTTTCCATCCTCTCTTCTACAATGTATGTTGAGCTTTGAGCTGATAGGGTATATTTTTGATATCCCGTTTAGGGGAAAAACACTCCATAGTCACTTATTATCTATACTTTTACTAGTTAAGAATCTGTGTATTAGCTACATGACACTCTATTTATAGTCTTTGGAGGAGCCTCTATACTGATTTCAGTAGTAGCTTCACTAATATGCACTCCTACTAAGACTACAAAAATGGGTTTATTTTTCCCTGAAATCTTACCAGCATTTGTTTTCATGATGATAGCCATTCTAATTGGGATGGTAGAAACTCAAAGTACTTTTAGCTTTCATCTGTGTGGTGGCTAGTGACGTTAAACATTTTAAGAAATGTTTGTTAACCATCTGTAAGTTTTCCTTTGAGAATTCTATCCTCAGTTCCTGAGCCCATTTTTTTTCTTTTAATTTGGAGTATTTGTTTTCTTGATGTTTAGTTTCTTAAGTATTGGTATTTTCTACATACTAATCCTCTGTCATGTGTACTGCTGACAAAGAGTCTCTCCTAGTCTTTAAATTGTCTTTTAACTCAATTGACAGTTTCTTTTGCTGTACAAAAGCTTTTAAATTTCATGAGGTTTGATTTGTCAATTATTGGCTTTATATCCTTAGCAAATGAGATACTGTTCAGATATCTCTTGCTATTGCTATATCGTGGCATGTACTTCCTTCTCTTTCCTCTAGACATTTCAGAATCTCAGGACTTAATGTTAAAATCTTTCATCCATTTACAGTTGATTTTTGTGCAGATTGAGAGAGAAGAATCTACCTAGTTTTATTATTCTACATGTATGTATTCCATTTCCCTACCACCCTTTGTTCAAGTGGTTGCCTTTTTTTCCAATGTGAATTTGTGATATTTGTAAAAAAATTAGGTGTGTGTAATTAGGTGAATTTATATACTGATATCTGATTCTATTCCATTGATCAACATGTTTATTCTTGTGCTACTATCACACAGGTTTTCATTACTATAGCTCTGTAGTACGACTTGAAATCAGGACTGGTAATGCCTCTAGCAATATTCTTTTTACTTGGGACTACTTTGGTTATTAGAGTGTCCATATGAAATTTAAGATTGTATTTTCAATTTCTTGGAATAATGACATTAGACTGTTGATTGTGATTGCAATGAATCTATACATACCTCTTGGTAGGATGGACAATATCCTAGTTAGCTTTAACTGTTAATTTGAAACAGCCTAGAGTCATTTAATAAGGGAGTTTCAAATGTGGGACTACCCTGATTGAACTGGCCTATGGGAACTGACTTGATTGTTAACTGACAAAAAGGTGTCTAGATTATTGTGGACAGCACAGTGCCATGAGCAGGTGGTCATGGGTTAGATGTAAAATCTATCTAAGCATGAGCCTATAGCAAACCTTTAAAGAGTATTCCTTCATGGTATCTGCTTCAAGTTCCTTCTTGAATTTTTGCTTTGAATTCTCTCAATGTTAAACTGTAACTTATGAAAAGAAATCCCTTTCTCCACTAAGTTTCTTTGGGTCAGAGTCTTTTAACACAGTGACACAGATGAAGTTAGGACAATGATTTAAACAGTATTAATTCTTCTTATCCATGATGGTGGGATCTTTTCTTCTTCTAGTGTCTTGCTCTATTTTTTTTCTTCATCATTTTTGAAATTTTCATTATCAAGGTCTTTCATATAAGTCACTAGGTCTATATCTAGTTTTTTTTTCTTTTTGGTTTTGCTTGTTTGTTTGTTTTGTTTTGCCTAGCTTTGAGATACTTAATAAAATTGTTTCTCTGATTTTTTATAAGTTTTGGAAACAATTATTTAGTTGTTTTGATGTGCTTATAAAGCACAAGGGTGTGGTTTATATTCTAATCATTGTACAGCATGGGGCTTATAAAAGCTGTATTTTATAAAGATTTTGTATAATATAAAAAATTCAACTGATATTGATAAATGTCATAGTGTGTGATTCATCATTGACCTAGTTTTTCCATTCATGGTACCCCATACTCAGTCATCTCTATTGTTGCCTATGTGATTTTTTAAGACTGTCTCTCACAAGCACTGCAGTACATCTAGAGCCGTAGAGGGAACTCTGAGCAAGTAAAACCTAGATGGGAACTGGGTGACTTTGTCCCACTGGAGAAAAGTACATATGCGTGGGTGAAGGTGATCTGAAGTTAGAGGTCAAAGGTTAGCATTTGACATCGTCATGAAAACTTTACAGGAGATTATCAAGAAGAACCTAAAGGCATCCAGTTACTTCTCAAATTCTTTATAAAGCATTCAGAGATGCAGTTTACATTCAGTATAGATACAGGAAAGCTTGAAAACATGGCAAAAATATCTAAAACCTCTTATAAAAGAAAATATATATCTGTGCTAAATTGGAAATAGAGAGGAGTTCGAGGATTCAGAAGCTCCTTTCCTTGCTTTGTTAACATTATCATCTGAAAATCAAAGCAGAACACCTAGTACTATCCATTGTTTGTACTGCAAAGAACCTGGGAGTAATGTGATTAATAAGGTTAAATGAGATGAATACTCTCATAGAAAGAAGGTTATTACCTACTAAAGAGATGATCTCCCTGTTCTGAGTTAAAGGTGACCCTGATGTGGTAAAACGAAGTATCAAAGTTGAAAAAACAAAGTAATGAAAGCATAGAAAATAGCTGAGAAAAAACTGAGAATGAAGTTGAGGGTGAAGATGATACAAAAGGTCTCATGATGACTAAATAGGTATGAGCACCTTTTTCTTGATGATGAACTTAGCCCCCAGACACAACTGACCTTTTTAGGAAACATAAAATAAATTAAGGATGTGTAAAAGTTGTTTTAAAATTCTGTATTCTTCCTCATTCTTCCTCTTCTTTCTCCTCTCTCTGTTCCTCTCCCTATCTACCCTTCTGTAAAATAAACAAACTTGAGTGTGACTTTAGTTAGTCCCTTCTGTGTGGTATTTTCAGTAGTAAATACCCTTGAGTGATACATTATGCAGGTTGCAGAGTGAAAACTAGTTGTACACTCATATGGTACCCTTGTCATCTTTGGTTGCCTGTGTTGGAGCTTATATAAAAAATGTTGCCATGCGGCAATGGCGCACGCCTTTAATCCCAGCACTTGGGAGGCAGAGCTAGGCAGATCTCTGTGAGTTCGAGGCCAGCCTGATCTACAGAGCGAGATCCAGGACAGGAAACAAAGGTACATCGAGAAACCCTGTCTCGAAAAACCAAAAAAAAACAAAAAAAACAAAAAAAAAATAGTTTGTTTTGTTAACAATATCATTTTGCAAATGAAAAACAGAAGGATAGAGCTGTCATGAATACAAAAAACTGAAAGACCCCCAGCTGAGATCTTCCTCCGGGAGAGACCCCAAACCCAAGGAACACACCGAAACCACATATCAGATGCAAAAGCAAGAGGGTTTATTTAGACCAGGTACCTGGGGCGAAGTCTCTTGGAGGACTTGCGCGCCTTCCTAGGGCAAGGGGGACTTTTTATGGGATCTCAGGGGCAGAGGCGCGGTTACAGAAGCGAGAAGCATAGTTACAGGGTCCCTATTGGTTGTTTCAAAGAAGGCCAGGGTGAACTTGGGGTCATATGTGTGTGGCTGATTTGGCCTTGCCCAGGCCAGCTGCTTATTCCTCAAGGCCAGGGGGCCAGCCATAAAATATCCTGATTTGACTTAACTGTCTTTCTCCCAAGGCCGTCGACCACGGTTATCTCTCTCAAGGCTGGGTGGCTGGCCATAGTTATCTCTGTCAAGGCCGGGTGGCTGGCTACGGCTGTGAACTCCTGTTTTTCTGATTCCTTCAGAATGGCGTTTCTTAGGCTAAGTTATAGGGGGGGGGGTGAGCATTTCATTGGCCCAAAGCCCCATGTCCTCATAATGGAGCGGGGGTCTTTCAAAACGTTTCTCTATTTGGCGACTTTAGTCTTTTTTGTCCACTTTTGGTCACATTGACTATCACAGTAGTTGTACTACCGATAGTAATAAGCAGCTTTTGTCTCTATAACTTGCATGTTCATGATGGGAAGAGCAAAAGCTGAAACAAGTATCTTATCTTTTTTTTTTTTTTTTTTTTTTGCCGGGCGGTGGTGGCGCACGCCTTTAATCCCAGCACTCGGGAGGCAGAGCCAGGCGGATCTCTGTGAGTTCGAGGCCAGCATGGGCTACCAAGTGAGTTCCAGGAAAGGCACAAAGCTACACAGAGAAACCCTGTCTCGAAAAACCAAAAAAAAAAATCTTATCTTTAGCAGATGTCTGAACATTTGAATAGTTTCTACCAAATTATGTAGTCAAGTTATTATTTACAAAACGGGGAGGGTTACAATATAACTACTCACAATATGAGATGAACAGAATCAAATATTTTAACAGTCTGCCTATAGAGAATGAAAACAAAGATATGTTCTAATCTTTGCAACAGGATTCTACATACTTTAATTCTCATTCCATGCAATGGCAGTTCTAAGTGTGAGAAAGACCTAAAAATATACTCTTTAACAAATAAACTGTGCCTTGCTTGGAATACTATACTATCTTATCAATTTCTTAGTTGTTAATGTTAGTCCCAATGAAAGTTCTACAAAATATCTGATGGTAAAAAATGGTTTCCTGTTGCCTGCATTCTAAAATGGTCTTGTAATAAAAAAAAAAACTCAGAGCTAGATATTGGGATAAATGCTGAAAGATCAAAGAAACAAAAGAACAAGACACTAGAGAAACTTCTCACCACTACCAAATCCTCAGGCCAAAACAGAAGTGAGATTCTATCTCCACTAATACTCAAACTACAAGCCTCTGAGTCCTCAGCTGAAAAAGGTTCTCTTTCCCTGTCTCCTCATGCCTTATATACCTTTTTCCTCCCACCCATATCGCTTCCTTCCTAGTGCTGGGATTAATGGTGTTTGTGCTTCCCAAATACTGGTAGCAGAGACATAAAATCTCAAGTGCTGGGATTAAAGGCCTGTGACTCCCAAGAACTGGGATTAAAGTTTGTGCTACCATTGCCTGGCTCTGTTTCTCTGCTAGACTGAATCAATCTCATATAGTCCAGGGTGGCTTTGAATTCACAGAGATCCAGACAGATCTGTGCCTCCTGAGTACTGGAATTAAAGGTGTATGTCACCACTATCTGACCTCTATGTTTAACCTAGTGGATGTCTCCATTCTCTGATTCTCAGAAAAGCTTTATTTGATACGCAATGTATCACCACAGTTTTCTCTCCGCATTTGTATCATTATAACTCCAAAGGTAATGTGAGATCCTCTTTCATAATTTCATTCAATGACTTTATAAACTGATTTATGGGGAGATATGGCTTAGTGGCTCTTAATTCTGTTCTTGCATGGGACCCAGATTCAACTCTCAGGACTAAATACTGGTCCATAACTCTGTAATATCCGTCTCAGGGGATTTGACGTCCACTTCTGGCATCTATGGGCAATGAATGTGCATAGTATACAAACATACATGCAGACAAAACATCCATAAATATAAAATAAAAGAATATTTTTATTTTTATTGGTATGTGGATGTTATTTATTCAACTTGTGTTATATTTTTTCTTCTCGTGCTATTTTTGAGTTCTTTTATTTTTCATTTTATTTGATTATTATTATTTTAATTTTAAAAATAATTTTATATACCAATCACATATTCCTCTCTTATCTCTCCTCCCATTCCCCCTACCCCCACCTAAACCTATGTCTGTGTCTAAGGGAACCACTCTCGGTCCAGTTGGCATTCTTGGTCTATTCAGTGCTCTTGGTCCAATCGGAGATGGCAGAGTCTGTGTCTCAGGGACCAGTTGCAGGCTCAAGGGCTAGGTGAGTTTGGGCAGTGGAGTAGGGCTTGTTGATTACAGGGTCTGGTAGGGGGTGGTGTTAGTCAGGCCTGCCTGCAGGAGTCCTACCTGCTGGCCTACAACTGGGGCTGCAATAGGTGGGGGTATGGGGGCATAGGTTGTGCCCCAAGACCTAAAGCCTAGAAGTTTGGGTGATCTGCTAGGAGAACAAATATTCACCTCTTGGTCCAATCAGAGCTGCCTGAGTCTGTGTCTCTGGGAACAGTTGCAGTCTCAGGGGATGGGTGGATTTAGGAGGTGGTGGAATGGGGAGTGTAGGTTACAGGGTCTGGTGGGGGCAGGTGATAGTCAGGCCTACCTGCAAGAGTCCCACCTGCTGGCCTGCAGCTGGAGCTGCAATGGGTGGGGAAGAACACATTTAAACGTTTTGTTGTGTTATCATTTATCCATATTTTAAAAATCTTTTCTTCCTTACAAATCATAAACTATCATTAACTAAAATCATATATTTATCGCTTTGTCAGTTTTAGGAATAATTTAGACAATTGTTTCAGCTTTTAGATAATATTTTTTGTTTTCAAATCTAGTGCTTTAAAATATAGTTCTTGTAATTCCACATATTTGTAAAATGCATTGTTGTTTTATCACACAATATTGATATAGATGTGTAATTCCAAGCAAAATTCTAAACTTTTCAATCTTAAATGATGTTAATAATTTAGATATGGTAAGGACTGGGTGAGCAGGGAGTCAGAAACAAAGAAAAAGAGAGAGCTCTTATGTCAATCCATTATTTTTAAACTTTTGATGACCTTGAATTGCCCTTAGGGAAATAGAGAATAAAACCCCGTTCTTGGCTAAAATCCATCATAAAATCTGGCCAGGAATTTACCAATCTCATATGCTACCGAGCTGCTTATAATAGCACTTTTTGTGTTCTTTAATCACATGAAGTGGTTCTGTCTAAGGCCATAACATTTGCTTAACCAGAAAGAGATAAATAACGGGACTATATTTTCTTGTATTGGATTTTAATTATGTAGGTTATATATTCAGAATTATCAAGGAATCTTTCTCTTACCACCAAATCTAAATTTTACTACAGATAATCTTTATACTCACTTCCTTTTATTATTGTAGTGATACTTATCATTAAGAGACAGTTTTTTTTAAAAGTCTCTATTTGTGCATTGAGTGGGTGGTGGGAAGAAAGAGACAAATAAAGCACAAACTGAGATTATTATTGTCCCTTTCTCACATCTGAGGGGCCCAAAACCTTGCTATCAAAATGTATTCCAATATTTATATTCCCTGGAGGTGTATATAGTTGTTCCAGTTCCTCTATAATACCAACGTTTGTCATTAGTAGTTATTTTCATAACCACGGTATCATTCTACTATTGCAACATGAATTTAAAATTTCTAAACCTTAAAACTTAATGACATTGAGCATCCATTAGTCAACCTATTTGTCATCTATGTGTTTAACAGGGTGAAGTTTCTGTTCAGACATTTATTTACCTCACTTATTTAGAGGTGAAAGCTTTCCTTTTTCTGAATTTTAAGTTCTTGCTTATTATACATTTCCTTAGTCACTGTTCTATTCCTATGAAGAGACACCATGACCAAGGCAGTTCTTACTAAGGAAAGCATTTAATTGGGGGCTTTCTTACCGTTTCAGAGGATTAGCCTATTATTATCATGGTGGGAAACATAGCAGCACAGCACTGGAGCAGTAGCTGAGACCTTTACAGCCGAATATGCAAGCAGCTGACAGACAGAGAGAGAGAGAGAGAGAGAGAGAGAGAGAGAGAGAGAGAGAGAGAGAGAGAGAGAGAGAGAGAGACTGGTGTAATACCTCAGGGCCTGGTGTAGGCTATTAAATCATCAAAACATATCACCCAGCAGCACACCTCCACCAACAAGGACACACCTACTCCAACAAGGACAAACCTAATCCTTCCAGACCATTTATCAGCTGGGGACTAAGAATGCAAATATATTGAGACCATGGAGGCCATTTTCCTTCAAAACACCACACACATATACTTATGTCACTTGACATCCTGTTTTTTTTTTGTTTTGTTTTTGTTTTTGTTTTTTTTTAATTTAGATTTTGGAATTGGTTTTAGAATTTTTAAAAAAATTGTTCAACAGTATTTATTAAAAAGCTGTTGTCAAGTTATCTTTGTTTGGGTTTCTATTGCTGTTAAGAGACACCATGACTATGCCACTTCTTACAAGGCAAAGATTTTATTGAGGTGGTGGCTTACAGTTTCAGAGGTTCAGTCCATTATTATAATGGTGGGAAGTGTGGCAACTGGGAGTATGGCGGCATGTAAACAAACATAGTGTTTGCTACATCTTCATCACAGGGCAACAGGAAGTGGACTGAAGCACTCGATGTGTCTTGAACATATATGAGACCTCAAAGCCCACCCCCACAGTGGCATAGTTCCTCCAAAAAGGCCTTACCTCCTAATAGTGCCACTCTCTATGAGCTTATGGGGGCCTGAAACTACATTCAAACTACCACACAAAGGCTACATATATAGCTCAACAATAATAGAACATTTATCTAGCATGCAGAGAGCCATGGGTTGATTTGAGCATTATGGAAAAACAAAAAGCCTGCTACAATCATTAACTACCCATATCTGCTTTACAATAAATGCTCAGATAATCAAATGTGCTTATATGCTAAAATAACTTATATGCTTTATACCTTATATGCTTTATACCTTATATGCTTTATATACCTTATATGCTTTAAATACCAAGCAAAGGTTTTCTCTATTACAGGCTCACATTAATTTGAAAGGACAGAGCTTGAACTAGGAATGCCACTGAAGAGATCCCATGCTCAAAATCAACTGCCTGGGAAATTATTTTCCCAGGATAAGCACACAAATGTTGTTATTGCTAAGATCTAAAGGGGACATACTCTTTCTTGGAAACAGAACTTGACATTGTGGTTCAGGCGATAGTGATTTTGCAAGCAAAAATTTTTCAAGATTGAGGATGTCATGGAGGTTTTCACCACAGTTGCAAAGAATCATAGGGACAAGGACTGTGTGGTAGTCAGATTCTATACAAACAGGCCCTGAGAAGACACTGAGTGAAGCATGAAAGCTAAGTTTCAATGGAGATTCCAGGACAATGGTGAGGCCCCCATCAGGAAATGTCCACTGTGAAAACTACAGGCATATAGTGGAGTAGTCCACTTGTCTTAGATACTTTTCTAGTTCTGTGATAAGGCATCATGACTGAGGTCACTTATGAAATAAAGCATTTACTTTTGGTTCCACAGTTCCAGAGATTTAAGGTCTGTGATAGTGGGAACTATTCTCATTCTACCATGGTGGATGAGAAATGTCCCTTAATGTCTCAGACATCTGAATATTTGGCATCCAGTTGGTAGCACTCTTTGGGGGGAAGTTTAAGAGGTATAGTCTTGCTGAAGTATGTCAAAATGGAACAGGCATTGAGACTAAAAGCCACATGTCATCTCCAGTTGTTCTCTCTGACTTGTGCTTGCATTAAATGTACAAGCTCTCAGCTTCCTATTCCTGCTCTGATGCTTTCTACTTGTTATCATTCCTCTACTCCACCACCAGGAACTTTTATCTCTTTGGAACCATAGCCAAAATAAACGAATCTATTTCTTAAGTTGCTTTTGGTCACAGTGATTAATTACAGAAACAGAAAAGTAGCTAATTCAGCCCAAGGCTATGTTGCCACAGGAAGTATAAAAGGAAAGATTGTTCTGTTTAAGCCCCAAGTACTAGACATGGAGCTGTAGGATTTTGGTTTATTCCCCAGATTTTTGTCTTGCATTTGTCCACTCTTTCTTTGTGTGTTTGAATGATTTAGCATATTTTGAGATTTTACAAGACCTAGCAGTTTGGAGATTGCTCTGAGTTTCAGAAGAGTCTTTGGACTTTATAACAATGTTTAGACTTTTAAAGACTGGGATAATAGAAACCTGAATTAATTTATTTGTACTGTGAGATAACCATGTTGCCATGAAGGTTATGGGATGAGCATTGTAGCTTGAATAAGATATAGGCCGCCCCCCTCCGATATCATGTTACTGAACACTAGATTCCTAGCACATGAGACTGAGAAATTTGAGGAAACTTTAGGAGGTAGAGCAAGACTGGAGAAAGTGAGTTACTTGCAAAGATTTGAGGTTTTGTAGTCTAGTACATTTTATTGTCTGTGTCCTGCCTATGGATGCAATGAGACCAGAAAACTTTCACTAATATCACTGTACCTTCTACTGCATGATGGACTACACCCCCTAAAGTATAAGCCAAAAATAAAACATTACTTCCTCACACTGCTTCTGGCTGGGAATTTTGTCACAGCATTGACAAAAATAATATATAGTAGGAAAATGATACAAAATGAAAAGTTAGCTTAAAAAGGACTGCTCAATAGTTTTTGGTTCAATAGTTTCTGTCCTAAAGCAGTCTGTGATGTTCAGTCAATCATTGCCTTAATTTAAACTTAGTTTATTTTTACAAGGCAAAATCCACTCATTGATTTATTATTATTAAAGTTGCTAAGACATTATAAGTAAAACAACTACAATTTCTTAAAAGAAAATGAAGTATGCAAGACATATTTTATTGAATTTTAATTGCATCTCAATACATTTTATAATATTTCAGATATTCATGAATATCTTTAGTGGAATCTTCAAATACTGCATTCTCAACAGAGATAACCATATTTATTTTTTAAAAATAATTCATGTAGTCTTAAAATGGTTATTGAAATTTTTATTCAAGGAGGATAGAGTTTATAATTTTCTGTTTGTTGTGAGAGCAGTTATCAATTTGCCCAAGGCTGACCTTGAAGTGGCAATGAAGTGGAATGTAGCCAAATATGACCATAAACTCTTCAATTTCTCTCACCCTCCTAATTTTCGGGATTATTTTCTTGAGCCACCATCCTCAGTTTTGTTTTAAGTTTTAATTTTTCTTCAGCAGTGTTAAATTTCATTAAATGCACATACACATAAATAAATAAGTGTAATGATATTTAAAATATCCCTGTAACCTAAAATTAACACTATAAGCCATAGACATTTGGTATATTCAAAATATTCTGAAATCACCAGTTATAACAAAATCTAAAACATATCTCACTGTGAAATAAGTTCTGTATCTATTCAATTCTCAATGTTTCCTCCTCTCTCTAGACTTCTTAATTAACCTGCTTCTTAAACTTTAAACTATTTCATTCATCTAAATAAAATTATACAGTATATGACCTAATGTATCTAGCTTCTTTCTTAAAAGATTAATGCCTAAGGAGGTTACTCACAATGCAGCATTTACTAATATTCAATTTTTATAGACAAATAATATCACATGTATTTGTATACTACATGCATGCATGACTAGAATTTATATGGCCCTTTGTTTCTGAGTATTTGTTTGAATACTTGTTTTCAAATGCTTAAATGTGGAATAACAGGATCATATGGAAATACTTAAATTTTGAAATATTATATACAGTGGCTTTATCAATGGGCATTCCTGCCAAGAAAGCATGAGGTTTCCAATTTCTTTAAGATCTGTGCCATATTTTTTATTTTTCATGTTTGGCAAATAGACTCAGGTTATAGATTTTGTTTTTTCATACTATTTCAGGTTTTCTGGAATTTTTTATCAGAGTTTTTAGATTTAACATTTTCTTTGACTGAGGCATCAACACCTTATATTCAACCCCTGAGACTTCCTCTTCCATGTCTTGTACCATTTGCTGAGGTTTACCTGTGGGGTTTTTGTTTGACTTTTTAAATTTTTTCATTTCCAGTTTTATGTGTGTTTAGGTTTTCATTACTGATTCTATTTCTACTTTCATGTCTTGAGCTGCTTTCATGACTTCATTTCAATGTTTCTTTGTGAATTCAGATTTCGTTAAGCGATTTATCCGGGTCTTTGAACATATTTATAATTGTTACTTTGAATTCTTTTTCTCATACTTCAGTTATATTACATGTCTCAGTGTCTACTGTAGTTAAATTACTAAATTCTGGTGGAAGCATAGCATCCTGGATGTTACTGATTTTGTTTTTGATACCAGTGTATAAGCATCTGGCTTGGAATGATTGGGTTGGTTTTAAATGTTAATATCTGATTTTGAGTTTGTTGGGTGGGTACTCCATTTCTTGGTTACTTTTGTGTTAACTGGATATTAGGAAATATGATATCTATGGGTTAATAGAGGGTGCTTTGGTAAGTTGGTGGGTGGCAGAGAGGAATAATGGTGGTCTAAGAGAATAGAAAATGAGTGGTTTCAGAAAAGAGCTAAGGGGATCCTGTTCACAACCAGATGTGGGATGCCCAGGGAGTTGTGTGGTGGGAAAACAGGATCCTGCAAACATGTTGCAGTAAGGCAATACATTGTCTGGAGAGAGTATCTAGGGAGACCTTGGGTCCAAACTAAGAATTGTAACTCCAATGAATGGAGTTAAGAGAGGAAGGGCACCTGTAAGAAGATTGTTATCAGGCTGAGGGGAAATGGAAAGTTTAAATAGAAGGACAGGAATGATAGTATGAATCTTCTCCTTCATTCAGTCTTTGCCAGGTATGGCCACTGGAGATAGAGGGTAAAAAGTATTTCTATGTATAAGAGCTGACATGAAGGGATTGGGGGAGGGAGAAAAGATGGGTCAAAAGTGAAGTTTGGCAGAGTCCCCAAGGAATGAAGGTCGAGATTGAAGAGCAGCACCTGTAAGTAGTCTGCTACAGGGCTGAGGAGAATACTGGAGAGATCGAGATGAAGAGGAAGCAGAGTGGAAATCACCTACCTGAGACCAGGTTAGGTGTGATCACTGTACTCTTTGAATAATTTTTAAAATTGAATTCTCTCTTTGCTGTTAATTTTTATAAATGGTACTTGCTATGCTGTTAGTACTATATGTTTATCAATAAGTGATTTACAAGTATTTCCTGTTCTGTACCATTCCTTTCATTTTATTGTTAATGTATTTTGGTATATCCATCTTACAAGAATCCACTTATTTTTGTTTTCTTTTGTTGTTCTTGAATTTAATTTCATATGTTGTTGGTATCCATCACCAAATCCAATATTAGAAAAAAAACTTTCGTTATTATTTTCTTCTATGATTTCTGTCATGTGTGCCTTTATATTTAGGTTATTGTTTTACATAGAATTAAACTTTGTATACCTTATATTATAGGTCCAAGTGTGATCTTTTGCATGTCACAGAAACATTATTTGTATCAGCATCATTTCTTGAAAACACCATTTTTCCCTATTTAATGGGAATCATGCTTTCTTGAAGTCTTCATAATTTATTTTCTGTATAGCTTTATTATTTTTCATTCTTGGAAAGGTGTTTCTAAATGTTCTTTTCTTTTCTTTATTTTTTTTGAGAGATTTGTGACTCACTTACTTTTCTACATTCAATGCCTGTGTTTTGCTTCTAACCCACACTTATACAGATAAATATTTTATCTTTTATCAGAATGACTATAATCTGAAGAAATTAAGATGGAGTGAACTAAAACCAGCAGGTAAAGTACATAAAATTTATGATAAGATATGCAGTACATTTGCCCTTTTTTTTTAATCAGGTGAAAAATATTTTTATACCAGAGTTGAGTGTACTATTTTCAACCCAATTATAATTATTTAGAAGAAGCCTTAGATTATAAATATTATTCTAAGTTTTAGCTTCCATTTCTGCACTTGAATCAAGAGACAGTTCTATTTTAATTATGCCTTAATAAGAAAAGGAAAATATATGTGCACCAATTAGAGTTATTAAAACTTGTATGTCAAGGGGCTATAGAGAAAGTTCAGAGGATATAAGCACTTGCTGCTTTTGCAACAGACCTAAGTTCTATTCCTAACACCCATATCAGGAGGTTCACAATCACCTATTACTCGAGTTCCAGTCTATCTGATGCCATATATATACTCAGGTGCACACACAGATACACATACACATAAAATATAAAAAGTTAATAATTCATTAAAAATATCCTAACCTAAAACTATGATTTTAAAATTGTAAGTCTAAAGACATAGTTCTTCATAAGAGCTCATCACTACTTACTGCTTCCAAATTTAGGAACCTCCCTCCAGAACCACATTCAGGAATGATTATTTCCTGGAAGGATTTACAAACATCTATAAATTCATGATTTTCTTCTTGTTATTATAGTGAAAGGTTGAAAATCAAAGACAACCCAAGGATGAAATTAATAAGACATAGTTGAGAGATTTACAGATTGGCCATTTTTAGTTATTCAGCATGTATTACCTTGCTGGCAATAAAATGTGACAAGGCATAGTTGTGCCAACTAGGGAAGTTCATGTAAAATTTAATGACCAGTGTATTTACTAGGGTTTCATTAGAGAATGAAAACTCAGGATAAATATCCAGATGGCTGGTATCTGTCTCCATATAAATTGATACTGTAGAAACCAAAAACTCAATTCAATGTCTATCATTGGGCATTCTAGCATGGCCAGCCACAGGCTAAGTCTCTCAGATATATCTAGTTCCACTCTTGGTTCCAAAGTGGTTGACCTCTGCTCAAAACAAAAAATTTTCTATTAAATATTGTATAGATACACTGAGCAGAGGCCTGGGGTCAAAGTGTCAAAGTCTCTGTGCTGTCAGAACCATTTAACTATACAATATTTACTGGCTGTTTCTCACAGCTACATTATAGAATATTGACCATGTTTGTCTTCACAACTTCCTTTGATATAGTATTTATGTAAAATAAACAAAAAACAAATGGCATCAAGAATGAACATCACTAACATTGGAGAAGTTCAGTGAGTGGTAGGGATAGACTTAAGGTAGGCAGTATTATGTTTTAGAAAATTGGTACACACATTTGCATATATTATTTATTAATTTAATGACCTGTCCTCCATATTGAAGGAAATCACCCATCCCCCAAAAGGGTCATAAAACAGGCTTAAGTCCTCAAGAAAACTGACACCCATAGAATTTTAGAAATCAGACAATTCTCATAACACTCCTTAGGGCATGGAGGTCACAAAAATAGAAAACCTGCCTTATCTCTTACTCTAGATTTTCCAAAACAAGCTTATTCAGAAAAGTAGTTTCTGGGTGTCGTGAAGCCTAGTTCTGCCTTCCAGCTCTTGAGTACAAAAACTGTATTCAGAACCTAAGCAGGGTGTTCTCCTGTACCTTTGGTCATTGACCTGAAGTATTTGAGAATGCCAATCTATAAGACCAATCAAGCTTTCCCCTTACTGTTCTGAGGTTGAACTGAATCTATTCTTTCATTGTCCTCTACTGACTTATTTCTTATGTATCCTCTGCATTATGTTTCCTATGATAAAATTATATGGTACAAAAAATAAGAGTTGCCAGTCTAAAAAAAATACATTTCTTCTTCAGTATAGGTTTTTTTTTTTTTTTAATCAGGACTACATCAAAAGAGGTTTTAATTAAACTTTCAGTATTTTTTGATATAAGATTATTCTACCTTGTGAAATCTGTCCTGGATATTGCCTCATAGATACAAACTCCAAGGTACTTGTGGAACTTCTTGACTCTGCCTTATGAGTACTGAGATTTCCACATTTTGTACTTCAAGTCTTTAAGTTGTTTTGATGATCAGTATTAATTTTATTATCTTAACAACAATGTCAATGTTATACCATGTGATAATTTGAATGAAAATTGCTATATATTGGAATATTTGGTGTCCAGATGGTGAAAAAAATTGGAAAGGATTGGGAGGTGTGGCTTTGTTACAGTAGGAAGGTCACTGGGGGTGGGCTTTGATATTTCTGACATTTGTACAGTTGTCATGCATACATCAATCAAGATGCAAGCTCTCAGCCACTGCTCCAGCACCATATCTGCCTGCCTTTTGCCCTACTTGTTGTCATGATGGTAATGGACATACCCTCTGAAGGTATAAGCCCCCAATAACCCTTTTTGTCTATAAGTTGCCTTGGTTATAGTGTTTTGTAATGAGAATAGAAAAAATAAGACAGAAGTTGGTACCAATGAATGGGGTATTTCAGTGGCAGGTCTCACCATGCTTTTTTTTTCAGGAATGTGGAAGACATTGTGACTTTGAATTAGGGAAGTGGTCAACTGCTCTAAGCTGTAATTAACAGGCCATCCTAATAAGAGCTTAAGAGACACTAGTACTGAAATCAATATGTACTATGAAGGCCTAGCTCAAAGGGTTTCAGAGGAGGAGAAAATGTTAGTCACTGGGCTGGAGATCATTCTTGCTGTATTTGGGCAAAGAATTTGGATGATTTTTGTCCTTGTTCTGAATATCTAAATGAGACTAAATTTACAAGTTTTAGTCTAATTTCATTAGCAGAGGAGATGTCAAGACAGCCTAATAATGATGCTGTTTCTTGGTTATTATTAGTCATTCTTATCCAGCTCTATAGTGAAAAAGGACAAAAAGAAATACAAAATGTTGTTTGAGGAGAAAGAGAGCACCAGGAAATTTAATGTTGGAGTCAAGGCTTGTGCTGAAAGAGATAAGGAGAGGCGTTACATAAAATGTTTATAAGGGAGCAGTGTCCTCAGGGCAAGCCCTTACCCAGTGAATTTTGCAACTTTTGGAAGAAAAAATGCCTGATGGATTTTTGATCCTAAACTAGAACAAAAATCAAACCTTATGGAAATATAATTCAAGGAGGATGCTAGACTCTATCCAAAGGAGGCAGCCAACTTGACAGCTTCAGTCACATGGTTCTGACTTTAGAATTATAAAGGATACAGGAGAAAAGGGTTTGTAGAATCTTCCCCTATTGTTATGAGAAACTGCGAAGTCCAGGTATGTGATAGATGATTCTCTACATAGAGGAAGTGCTATCATAAAGCTGTAAAAATGAGATCTGATCTGTGTTGGAGACTCCAAGATGTTGGAGAAATCAGAGCCTTGGGATATCTGCCAGGGAAAGTTGCATACAGGGACTAGAACCAGGCTCAGAGAGAGAAGTGTGTTGAAGTCAATAATTCTGGAAGAGTAGACCCATCTAAGCCCTTGGACATGAGACACAGAATTGCAAGATTTGGAGTTTTCTTTGCTGAGTTTCAATCTTATTTAATTCACTATTTATTTACTATGTCTATGTTGCAGACTTTTGGAAAAGTAATGTATATTGTGTGTCATTGTTGGAAATTTATAATTTGCCTTTTGGTTTTACAGGAGGTTACAGTTAAGATATTGCTTTCAGTCTCAGAAGAGGTTTAGGACTTTTTTTTTTTTCGAAACTGGGTCTCTGTGTAGCTTTGCACCTTTCCTGGAACTCATTCTGTAGCCCAGGCTGGCCGTGAACTCACAAAGATCCGCTTGTCTCTGCCTCCCGAGTACTGGGATTAAAGGTATGATCTCAGTCCTTGGGGGAGGCTTTGCCCTGGAGGAGGTGGGAATGGGGGGTGGCCTGGGGATAAGGGGAAGGGGGCAGGAGGCGGGAGAACAAGGGAATCTGTGGCTGATATGTAGAACTGAATTGTATTGTAAAATAAAATAAAATAATTTTTAAAAAAAGTTAAAAAAAAACGAAGACCCTTACTAGCAGGGTATGGTGGCATATACTTTTAATTTCAGCACTTGAGAGTTGGGAGGCAGAAGCACGGGAAAAAAAAAAAAAAAAAAAAAAAGGTGTGCATCATCACTGCCCAGCTGAGATTTAGGACTTTTAACTAATGTTAAGACTCTAAAAGATTATGAGGACTTTGAAAGTTGGACTAAATGAATTTTTCATTACAGAGTGTCTACAAAGTTTTGAGGTCGATGGAGTAGATTGTCATGACCTGAATGACAAAGACCCCCATAGCTCACATATCTGAATGCTTGATACCCAGTTGGTGGAACTGTTTGGGAAGGATTTTGTTAGGTTAAAATGTATGTTCCAGTTAAAACAGTGAGGTTAGGAACAACAAAGAAGGTACATAAGATGTTTTGTAACTGAATATGAAATTACCAAACTGATCCAATAAGAGTAATTAGTGGTCTGGGGAAGACAGCAAAGCCAGTTGCATCACGATCTTGCAGGCTTCTAGTTAGCCCCTTCCAAGCCAGATAGCTTTCCCAGGTATCATTGCCATTTCCTCTAATAAAACTCTCAAATTTAGGAGTACTTGTATGTTTGCACATACATTTACTTGTAAAGTCACCTGATTTAGCAGACTAAATTGGAGTAAAGATGGTATACACATCACCCCATAGAATAGGCAATAGGAGGAGAAATAGTGGAGCAAGATTCATAAATCCTGATAGGAGGAAACACTTTTCTGTTGTTGTTGGCATTGGTCCCCCCTTTGCTCTAAAGAGACTACTTGCTTTTTACTTTTGCTTACAACATCTTTTTTGATCTACATATGGCCAAGTATGAAATCTTCTCCTTCCAAAGCACAAGAACCAAGAGTGCTGTCATGTTTGAGATTGGAGGAAATGCAGGAAGAAGCACGTTTTTATCAATAGTATGATTATTGATGAATGGGATAAAAAATAGTGTATTAAAATGTCCCCAAACAGAAAAAAAATGGATAGCATCATAGTTGAGTTCTTCAATTACTCACAATAACTTATGTCAGTTCTTCTTATTTTCCCCAAATTTGGAGAAACATAATACTTAAAAATTTACTTTTTGAGACCAAAGCCTGATACTGACCTCAGATAAATATATAATGATAATATAAAATTCCAGGCTAATGTTTACATAAAATATTCTTTAACAAAATACTAATAAACAAAATTCAATAACACATTAAAGAGATGATATGGTAAGACTCAGATTTATCATTAGGATACATAGTTTGGTCATAATGAACATGTCAGTCAATCAATATATGTTCATTATGAAAGATACAGTAAAAACACTTTTCAAAGATCAGTATCAATTTATGATTTTTAAACTCCAAGTAAAATACATAAGAGGAAACTTTAACATTTCATTTTATTGTCCTTTTATATCTTACAAATAACAATAACAAAGTCTTTGTATATTTTTCTTCTTTTTTTTACATTATACTTTTTAATTCATCCAGCATTCCCATTCCCCAATTAATTATACTTTTCAATCTCCTTGAAAATTGTCACCTGTGGTGGTATTCTAATTGTACTGAAATGTGATTTTGATTGTATGTTAATAAATAAAGTTGCCCGGGGGTCAGAGCTATTAGAGCCATAGACACAGTGTGGCGGTGGTGGCACACGCCTTTAATCCCATAGATCTCTGTGTGTTCAGGGATACAGCCAGCATTGGAGACATATGCCTTTAAGACCTAGGGGGCTGTACATTCAGACAGTGACGAGGCAGTCACGTGTTTGGGTTTACAACCAATGAGAAGGCAGAACAACATACTATAAAAAAAAAAAAAAAAAAAAAAAAAAAACGAACAGACAGGAAGTAGCTCTCTTTCGGGAAGCTGGGACACCACAGGCGGAAGGGTGAGATTTTAGCTCTGAGCTCTGACCTCTCGGCTTTCTCTTTTACATTATTTCTGTGTTTCTTATTTAATAAGACGGTTGGTTACATCAATAGTCACCTATAGGAACTTTAGTAGAGCTGCTTACTGTAGCCTCATGCTCAGCCCTTGTCAATGAGTGTTTTTGTAAGATTGGTTGTAGCGTATGTTCTGATTTGTGGAACAGTGGTCCATTTCATAATTTGCTTGTATGGTAACTGTTCCAACTTCATTCTGCATTAGTCAACAAAACAGACTAAATCAATGGACAAGTTTCAAGCCCTTTTCCTTATTTTCCATCAGCATAACCAACCTATGAGTGTAACTTCTTCAAATTTATTTGTTTTGGTGGTCTGTGTGCAAGGGAGATGTTGTTTCTACAATGTAGCCCAACGAGCTTTCAATCTGTTTTTGTGCTCTAGTTTTCCAGGTGCTTTCCCCAGGAGTTTGTGAAGTGGAGCACTTTGTGAGATAGCTTTCTCATTAACTATCCTGTTTTCTGTGCGCCTTAGTGGTGTGTTAAAATTTGTGTTCTTGTCTCTAAAAAATAAAATAAAGTGAACTCTAGCTGGTATTCAACAGTGCTCACTACTCCATAATTCTTTAGAAATGGAGGGTTCATAATCCCATTTTATCTCATGGTTACTATTCCTGAAAGACATTGTTCAGTATGTTGGTCACTCTTTCAGGTCCAAAGTTTTCTCACAACTGCTCCAAATAGGTCAAGTTGCACAGCTTAATAAAAAAAAGTTCTTCCAAACAGTTTCATGTTATATGTGACTTGAATGAAGTCCCAGGGTCACCTAGACCATACTTGGGTTTGGTAATTCATTAGAAGAGTTAAGAGAACTTAGGAAAAGCTATTATGTTTATGGTGTGATTTATCTTAGGGAAAGGATATAGTCACAATCATCTATAGGAAGAGATCTATTAGAATGAACTGGAGAAAGTTCCAAATGTGAAATTTTAATTATTCTTAGAAGTTTTTACTCACCTGACATTGATGTATGACAATATACACAGAATATGGTCAATAAGAAAAACACCTCAATTTTAGTTTACTTTAATTGAGAACTTTAATTGAGAGTATATTATATATCGATTATTCATTCAGTAAGTGCCCATGTGGTTGACCTTAGTCTCTCAAGTTGACTGATATCATGTGAAACAAGCCCCAGACAGAAACATGGAGTATAGACAGCCTCACTTTAAGATCCAGTGTGCTCAGCATTAATACCATATGTTATGTGTTTTACCAAAAATAATTAATGTATTATGCACTTTCATGTGTGTCTTTCTAGGTCAAAGTTAAGTTTAGGTGCAACTGTGCTTCATTCATCCACTATCAGTCAAGAATGTTTACTTATTTTTTTTTTTTTTTTTTTTTGCTTCTTCTTAGTTTGTGAAGTGTTTTATACTGGGCTGTGTTACTGCTTAGTAATGTTACAGCAGGTGAATTTTTTGCCTTTTATGTTTTTTTTTTTTTCATTTTCTCAGGCATTGATAGAAAAAGAATGAGAAGGTTCAACTCTACCATGTAGCCTAGCAATAATTGTCCTTACATTTTAACATGTAAATAAATGCATTTTTCCAATATTTTTATCATCTCAACAAAATGGAAGAGGTTAGTATTATTTAGTCACATTTGAACCTTAACTTAGTGCATCTAACATATTAATGGCAATCTTAATGTTTCTTCCCACTACTTCACATTTCCTCTGATCTTTATTTATATAAAGTAGTAAAAAATCTTTATTAACTTATTTTGGAATCTATTTTCTCCTAGCCAGACTCTATCAACTAATTGTTATAAAGAATATTACTGAGTCTGCAGATAATTCTTATTAACAATAGTAAATAATAAATAGTAAATAATAAAACCAATTATTTTTCACTTCCATTTGAGCATCTAAATACCACCTTGACATTCATATAAAGCAGTTCTATATGAGTTGAGAAAAATTAGAGTATGTAAATGCAGTGATAGCAAGAATTCCAAATGCACAAGCCACTGACATGGCTCACAGCTAAGTGTTTGTTGCATGAGCCTGGCATTCTGATTTTGATCCTTGGAAACCTGGAAATCACAAAAAGGTGCGAAGAGAGAGTCAGTTCTACAAAGTTGCACTCTGATATCCACATACTCACCATGAAACATACACGCCCCCACACACCCTTCTCTCACATAAAATCATAATAAATATTTTTCAAAAATAAGATTATAGCTTTCAGTAGTAATGACAAATACATTTTTTAAATAAAGAATGTAAGAATTATTGCTGCTGGTTAATATACAATCAGAATGTATTAATTAATGTTAATTTTTTCAACTTGTTCAGCCATTTGCAATTTGGACAAAATAAAACCTCAGTTTCCTGTTGAGGACAGTTTCTGAGACACATTTGTACTGGAGACTTGATCCTTTTTATCAACATTAAATGTTGTAATTCAATTAGTCGAAGGGGAAAATAAATAGCAATGTTGTGTGTTTTGTTTAATCTTTCTTCAAATAGTGCACATTCATTTATTGAACAAAGTGTTTTAATCATAATTGATACCTATAGTACTACAGTCTTTAGCATCTAAAGATAGAGTGGATTAGCATGCACTAAAAAGCATCAAAATATGGGTATCATTTGTATACAAACCAAAAAAGGAAATACAATTGTAAACATAAAAACAGTTCTTTTAAAGAAAAGGTATTGTATAAATTGTCAGAAACAATTAACATTTATATATTAAGAGCAGAGCTTCTTATAATATGGAAATTAATATTGGTAAAACACATTTTTGCTGTATTATTAAAATTTGTTCTTAATGAATATTGAACAATAGTTCTTAATATTCAGAAAATAGAAAACAATATAGAAGAATAACTAAAAAAAAATGCAAAAAAGCAGTTTACTTCAAACACGACCAATACCCAGGTATTACAAAAACAGACACACTTGGATAGATAAGTAATTTAATTCTAACCATGTAGAAATTTATTGAAATGTGTAAACTTTTGGTCTGTATAAACTAACTTGGGTGTATGACACACATTTTACATGCAAGTTTTCTTTGTAATAAGATTTATGTTTAAAAAATAGTTTGTCATTAGAAAATGATAGTGATACAAAGAAAATATTTTTTCAGTTACTTTGGTGAAAAACACAAATAATAAAGGCCTGTACCGTCTCAGAGGAATCATATCGGCAAGGAATAAGATTTGGAATTTGTTTCTATTGAGAGTTTGTTATGATGGCATAGTTGGAATGGCAGGAATGTATCCTAGTTAATGGTCTGGCCCCTGAATATAAACTAACTTCCTACCCTAACAAATAATCTGCTTGGCTATACACTGTGCGTTACATATTATTAATGTGATAACTTCAAGATCGTCCTCTCATGTGATCATTTAAGAAGTAATCACTAGCGATTTGATAGCACGTTGATGTAAAGGTTTCTGAACATGCCTTTACTGCTTTTGCAAGATAAGAAAGCAAGTATTCCAAGACACAAATTGACAGAATTATTTATTTGATATATTTGACACATTGAATCATTAAACTGTTTCCAAGAAAGGAATGATGAGAACATGATTTTGAATGCAATTAAAATCAAAGGGAAAAAGAAGTTGGAAGCCTGAAACAATAAAGTATGCAATAATACCAATCCAGTCAGATAAGGTAAAACTTCATGTAAAAACTCTGTAATAATAAAGAGAACTGTCTAGTTTTCAGAAATCTGTGTGTGCCTGAAAAAAAATCACACAGAAAATTTATTTTCCATTTCTATAGTATTTTAAGCAGACACTGGACAGACAGGTGGGAAACATAGGTGGAGTTCAAGATTTGTCATATTTAACAGGATAAGGATCTTTGCTTAGAAAGTCAGGCAATATTTCTTCTTCTGCCGGGCGGTGGTGGCGCACGCCTTTAATCCCAGCACTCGGGAGGCAGAGCCAGGTGGATCTCTGTGAGTTCGAGGCCAGCCTGGATTACCAAGTGAGTCCCAGGAAAGGCGCAAAGCTACACAGAGAAACCCTGTCTCGAAAAAAACCAAAAAAAAAAAAAAAAAAAAAAAAAAAAAGAAAGTCAGGCAATATTTCTTCTTCTACCATGGAAAACAAGTTCACATTTTAGTGATTGCTCTGGCTTTGGCACAAGCCAGAGTTAAGTAGCCTTTGGAAAAAGAGAGACACCTGACATGTGATCACCTCAAAACAAAGGATAAAAAATAGGTAATTATGCACGAAATTTTTCTCAGGAGATAGATATCCTGTCTTCCCAACCTGCTCATGACCCATTGAATTCACGTATTGCAATGCTAACTGTACTCATGAAAATTTATAATTATTGCGGTAAAGAAAAATGAAAATATATTTTAAAAGCTTATGCAGATTAAAATGCAATATTTCATAATTAAGCAATTATCTGGTACATAGAAACCAAGATATTGCATCCTTGTTAAATGTTATCAGAAAATGTATTGTAGTTTTGAATATGACTATTAATGAGTTTTCATCACCTTTAATTCAAAGATACTTTAAGCTTTATTAAAACATTGATAATAGAAATTTCTAGAACTGGATGCTGAAGGAATTATGAAGAAAATTTTCAATATATGGATATGTTTGCTTTGTTACATATAAAGCTTAAAAGTTAATATTCCAGGTTTGCTGAAATTTCTTGAAAAAAATCTTCTGTATCCATCAGCACACATTTATAATACTTATTTTCTTATTCAATATTATGAAAGGAAAACACAAAAATAATTTAGATATGCATCTTCTACAGGATGAGTTTCAAATCAAAGTAGATTAAACAGTAAGCATAGTAATGTTTCTTATTAAAATATTTATAATTGATAAAGGAATATCAAACTGAACATATTAGGTTCTAAAATAGAGAACTGCAATTTTGATTACATTTTTTTACTCAGGTGTGATCTTGAAATGATAAAAGTTTTGAATGCACTAAAGAGACTTTACATTAATGGATCATATGGAAATTTCCAATGAGCCAGGAAACCTTTTTAATTTCATTTTATAGTTTTTCTGTTTGTATTTAAAATATATTTTGACTCTTTTATTTATTTGCAATTAAAAAATAGGCAGAGGGCAGTGACATGTTCAGGTCATATACAAATCATAATGGATTTGTATAATATGTAAAAATAAAGATTTAAAGAAACTAAAAGTGTTCAGAGTGAGAATAAAGTTAATTAAGCTTAATTACATCATTTTCTCCTCCTTCTTATTCCTTAAGCAACCACTAGAATTTCCTGGACTCTTTTGCTCTGTGAGTGTGTATTATACATAAATGTATAAACACTATTGCTGAGTCTGTTTAGTGCTGCTTGTACATGTTTGTTACCACGGCTGACAATTTGGCACTGGATAATCAAAGATGAGGCTCATCCCTGGAGAAAAATAATATTCCTTCTTTTGGGAGTTTTTAATTACCTATAGCTCTTTTTCTAGAGTCAGGACCCCATGTTATTTTCTCCTTTTACATTAGTATATCTATTGTTGTTGTCATTATTGTCTTTTTTAGGCAGTTATATTGTTGAGGTATCTTTGGGTCTTAGCTAAACCTTTTTGTCAGTCTGACTACATTCAAGATCAACTTAAATGCAAGCAGATATCAAGCCTGAGAATGATTTTCTTGATTTCATTATTTGATGTGGGACCCACCCTTCATTTGAGCCACATCTTCTCGTGGCAGCCCACAGAAAAGGACATGGAAGAGAGAAGAATTTGCTTTTTGCTTGCTTGACCTCACTTTCCTTGGCAAATTCATCTATCCTGTTACTGAGGCATTTCTTCACCTGGATTAAAAACTACTTCTTCACAATTCAATGTACAGTGATGCTCAGCAGCTCACTAGGATTTACCTGAGATTCTAGCACCAGAATGGGACTGCTGAGATATCCTGTATCACGAACTGAAAAACTACCAGATTCTTTGCCTTTTCATAGGACTTTATCCACTCTCCACATGGAATACTTTGGCAAGCAATGTCCTTTTGAGATATCTATTTGATGCCATGTGTGTAGGTGCCCTTTCTACTCTTACTACCAGGAACTCAAACCATGTGCAACCTTTTGTGAGAGAAAGGTTGTTCTGATGTTCTTTCCCCAAAGTTCTTTGCTGCATCCTGGGTGGTTTCTCTATATGCACAGTACAGCTAACACTCAGTAGAAGACTAACAAATCTGCTACAGATCCCCAGAGTTCTCGATGCAAGTGGCTTACCTCCAGCCCTCCACTTTATGAATTATCATTTCAGGAAGGCTTTTGGATTTTGTTCATCTTCTCTGGGTAGCCTGAAAATGTTCTTTCACCTGAAACTGGGGCAGCTAGAAGGCTCACTTTGTTTTCTTTCAGGCAGAAATCACTGTCCTAAATTTTGTTTCATGTCTGAAATCCTCATTTTATATATTTCATCTGGTTTCTTTAATTATTTGAGGGAGAATAAGCCCAGTCCTTGTTATTTCCATCATGATGCAAAAGATAGTTGGACTTTATTTTTGATGGGCTACTGGGACTACTGTCTACAAAACACTTTAATAAATCATATATATATATATATGTATGTATTATATATTCATTCTATCATTTTTTTCCCTTAGAGAACCCTGACGAGACAGTGACACAGTGCATATAAAAATAAGTATTTAGAAAGCAGTTAGGTATTATGCTACTTTAGGTAACTGTAGTAGGTTCCTCTCTATGAGCCACAACTTCCCTAGGCAGTGTTTCCAGGGTAGGTTTACAGTACCAAGCATCATTTCCCTCCTGTTTAGTGAGTCTTAGTTCCAATTATACTGCTGCTGATTACTGCCAAGATACAAATTGCAATATTGTACTTATGTAGGGGCATAAAATGGCCAAGCTGCTTATTGTTGTGGTTCATAGGTGATTTCTACCCTCCCTTGGCAACTTACTAAGCATCTTCAGGTACTGTGACAGCAAAGCCTCAGCAAACAGGATTTCAAGTCAGATCTAGTTCCATTCCTCTAAATACCTTCTCCAAAGTGCTTGGTATCCTCAGCAATAGTGACTCACCTTCATCTCTTGGAATAACTCTGTTTAATATGAAGTTTTCCACCTAATACTTTATAATTATTCTTTATTTTTATTTTGCCTTTAATTTTTTTTTACAAAATTTAAAAATAATATTTTATTTTTATAAAAATTGTTTAATCAATGTTGGGTTGTACTTAATAATTTTAAGAGATTGCTATAGTCCTTCAGTGTCTGTGGCTTCATAAGTACTGACAGATGGCACATGCCAATAAGTTGGGACATGTTACTTTTCTCAAGTGTTATAAAAACTGGGTTTATACCTCTTTCTTGCTACTGGTCAGTCTTATGGCAGGTAGATACATATAACTCTTCTTAGGCTTATACAGTATGACAATCTGTGAAAATTTTGAAAATTTCAGTCCCATGAAAAGAAATTATTTGTGCTGCTATTAATATTGCTTTGCCTGTTTCCTTTGAGTTAAGAACCTACTCTTCCTAAAAGTGTAGCATGAACATTAGAAAGCCATTATGAGACTGTTTCTGTGTCAATGTCTATTTGACATAAAATAACAAAAGATAGTATTGGACTTCCTGTATGTATTATACCAGAAGCAATGGTAACTGACATGAATGAGAATTAAATGCAATGGGAAAATTTTGGAAAGGGATTACTAGACACATATTCTGAGGACTTAAATGGTTCATATACAAGCTATGTTTTGTGCTTGTTCTCCTCAAGCACACAGAAGCATGTCTATTTGAAAACTAACTGCTTAAAAATTAATGAAGAAGGATTCTTCTATAACCTTCATAATTGGCAACCTGGAGTGTAGCATATCAAAAGCAATGCACAGGCTGTATATATTGCACATATAAAGCATATACAAATAGTGAATGTTTATTCAGTCAAAAAGCACAAAAACATGGTACAAATGACTTGCAGCTCAAGGAAAGAGATGTTTCTAACTCAAGCTGAGACAATCTGATAAAGATGTATTTGAAACAATCTTTAGAACTTTGACAGAAAGTGAAAAAATAAAGATAATTTGTAAACATAGAATGTGGGAAAGAAAAAACATAGATGCAACTATTTTATATTTGCGTTCTGAAAATGTGTCCTTTTATATTTTGTAAGCCATTGACAGTTTACTAGTCCATCAAGTCAAGAAACTGAATTTAAAGGTTTGTATTTGAATCAGTTTCAAAGGCAGTCAGAGTTCTGTTTCAACAATATATAACCAAATAGAAGTACACACATGTCAAATCAAGATGTGCCTCAACTCTTCAAGAAAAAAATGAATATTTAATGTGAAAACTATTACATTCATAAATACTTTCTAGTCCATTATTTAAAAAATAACTTTCAAAGGGATGTAATGAGAAGAAAAGGCCAATTGAGAACATGGTATGGAAACCTTTGGTTATAAAGACCGAATTTCCAGAAGGTCATATTTTTTTAAAGTCCCCTTAAATAATTATGTAAGTATGTAATCACATTTCGGGGAGTGTTTGTTCCCTTCATATAACCATATGATAAATACGTTCCTGAATTCTCTATATCCCATAATTATTAAATTTACCATTTAGTTAAAATGAGTGATTCTTATGGACCTCAGTATACTTTTTTTAATGCAGGCTTGAAATATGATCAAAGAGTTGAAATATTAATTTAATGGAACATAGAGGAGTTAAAGCAGTCAAGAAAAATTTATAATTACTTGATAATATGTTATATGTATAGCATCACCTTCAGAAATATGAAAATTATAAGAAAAGATGTGTTGAAGATAGAAGTCAAAACAACTTATACTCCTGTGGGGACACAAACTGAGCATATGTTGTTGAAGAATTAGAAAAAAATTACTTGCTAAAATGTGCTAGTAAACTTGGTAACAAGGAAAAGATTAAAATATCATACATGTGTTCTATAGGATGCTTCCTGTCAAGTATTCACTTTTCCTTTTTTTCATTCTTTCTTACTCAGTAGTAATAAGGATTACTTTTAATTAATTATTTGATTAATTTTATTTTTCATTGACTTCCCCATGGTACCAAAATACTCTGTGTGTGTGTGTATGTGTGTGTGTGTGTGTGTGTGTGTGTGTGTGTGCAGTTGATATTTTGCCATCAGTTCTAGTCAATGTGTAGCTTTTAGTTTGTATCCCATCTCTACCTCTTATATATCCCCCAAAAATGACACAAAAAAGACTGATGTTTTGACATGATTAGCATTGTTAAATGATTACTAAGAACCAGGACATCCACAGTCTTGTCTTATCCCCCCCCCAAAAAAAAAAAACCATGGGAAAAGTTCTCTCCAATTCCTTTTTATTTTTCTTCCTTTCTTCCTTTCTTTCTGTATTTCTTTTTTTTTCTGTCTACCTAAAATTTAGAATATCTACATTTTAGGGCCAAAAAATAGAAAGACAATTGCTTTCCAACACTACCCTGTGACCTCACTAACTATTTCATAATGAAGATGACCAGTCACAACATTAAGGACTTTTCCTAGTTTTTGAAGCTCACTTATAAAAAAATGTGTAGTAGTTCCATTAATATTCCATGGAAAAAGTTAAGATCCCTTGAGACTATGTGTATTTCAATTCTCCTCCTCCTTTATAGAAAAGGATATATAATCTTCTGAATCATGTTGAACTAGTGCATAATTGCATTTTTTGATTACTCTATTCATGACTATAAATTCATATCTTCAATTAATCTGTCTTTCTTCAGTTTGTTTCAGGGAAACTTACAACTGGAACCTAAATTACTCCCAGAATCTGTGTTTAACTTTCTTGCCTGCAGATCTTGTCACAATCGAATAGCCATAGCATAAAGATAATATGGATCTTTCAAGACAATATGAAAGATGTAGAATTCATATTTTCTCTTCCTGCACCATTTCCACATATGTTAATAGGCTCCAAAAGACGCTAGTAATATATATATATATATATATATATATATATATATATATATATATATATATATATATATATAGAGAGAGAGAGAGAGAGAGAGAGAGAGAGAGAGAGAAATCTGGTAATAATGCAGTCTAATATTTCTGACCTTGTTTAGTCTTTAACTATATTAAAGCTGTGTTGGTATGTATGTGACCAATAAAATATTAATATGACAGCACACAGAACCTGAGGCTCCTAAAGGAAAGCTATAAGGGCATTTTAGCTTCTTCATGCCTTGCTCTGGGGAAAGACATCTACAATGTTCTTAAGAAAACATAAGTGGCCTTGTAAAGTGGCCTGCATAAAATTTACTAATGCAGTTCAAGACATGGCACCTCTGCATTTTAGAAAACATTATGTATAAGAAGGAAGGTCAATCTCTCCTCTCTTTTTCATTCTTAAAGCAGGTCAAGAAACTCTCATGCACAGGATGTGAGTCACCCTTTTCTCTAGAGTATGCACACTATATACTAATTACTGAATGACCACATTTTTTATTTGATAAATTGTTGTCATGCCAAGTGAGCATTATTTTACCTAATAAGGTTCTCAAAGCACAAGATTAGTAATTATGGCAATTTGTATATGCCAAACAATGAAAATATACTATTGCAAGAAAAAATAACATATTTCTTAACTTTTATTATACTGTGACTGTTATATGTATTGTTGGTAGTTTCGTATTGTGTTTATTTCATATATTAAAGTTTATTATTATTAAGTATACATGAAAATACAGAGTGCTTATTCCTGTGTTCATGTATGTGTGTGTGTGTGTGTGTGTGTGTGTGTGTGTGTGTAGATATAGAACGTAATTCAGTAATAGTTCCATTTTCAGAAATCTCTCTGAGAGTCTTGGATTTCTTTATGCTGTGCTTATGGTAGGATCTTGTGTACCTAAGAAATATGCATTTTTATTAGTAGTATGTTATGAAAAGAAAAACTTGAGATGTTGAAAAGCATTTACGCTACTTTTATGCTCCTGTGACAAACACTCTGGGCTACAGCAAATTAAAGGAAAATTAATTTAGTTTTGCTTATGGTTCCAGAGGGATAAAGAGTTTTTCTTGACAAGGCAAGCATGCTGTGGCCACAGGAATATCCTCACATTGTAAGTAGACTGAATAAGAAAAGCTACAAGGCTGTAAACCCTCAAAACCTGCCCACAGTGGCATAATTCTTCCAGCAAGGCTGTACCTCCTAAAGGTTCCAAAACCTTTCCAAACTGGAATACCAACAGGGAAACAAAAGTACAAATAAGTGAGCCTATGTGAGATATTTCTCATGTAAACCACAGCAGGTGGTGTGGTGATATATTGTATGCCCCAATAAAGCTTATCTGTGGGTCAGAGGACAAAGGCAGCCATTATATTAAACATGGAGGTCAGACAGTGGTAGCACACGTCTTTAATTCTAGCATTCAGGAGGCAGAGATCTGGATGAGTTCAAGACCACACTAAGAACAGAGCCAGGTATGGTGGCACATGCCTTTAATCCCAGCTCTGAGAAGGAAGGAAGATGACAGGGCACAGAAAGTTATATAAGGCATGAGTAAACAGGAAGTTTCTCTCTTGAGGCTGAGGATTTCATAGAGGTAAGAACATGGCTGGCTTGTTCTGTTTCTCTGATCTTTCAGCTTTCACCCCAATATCTGTTTTCGAGTTTTTATTATTATTATTATTATTATTATTATTAAGACCTTTTAAGTTTCATGTTACAAGGTGGTGTTTAACTTTGTGGGTAGTTAAGTGTAAATAAGGAAGAGAGACCTTGAGATGAATAAAAGTGAATCCATTACATTGGAGAAAAATAATTTTCTCTACCTGATTAGATACAGTAAATGAGGACCTATGGATAAAACCAACAATGTATAGACTAATAAAAGAAAAGATATGCAAAAATATGAATTTTAAAATTCACCTGGATAAGCTCCTGAAAGAAAAAAGTAAACATATAAAAGAATGAAAAGATTTAGAAATATGTATGCTATCTTAATGGGAGAAAGAAAAAGATACAAAGGGCTCATATGGGAAAAGTAATAAATGTTGAGAAAAATAGAATTTTAGAGGAACAATAGAGAGACATGCTACTTTATGACAGTCTCATTTGATGTGATATCAGGGAAACCACTCACCTCTTGTGATAAAAGTCATTATTCCCTATGATGCTTAAGAAATTGACAATTGAGCTCCTTTCTCTTCTTTGAAGACAGGATTTGAGATATATACAAAGGGAGTCATGATGAAGACTCTTCCTTCATTCATTAACTCTCAAAAGCTTCCAAAGCAAAGTTATACTTATACCACTCTAGAAAATTTTAGAATTCTTCAGCCTTAAGAGCCTTAGAGACACTCTCACCAAAACTTTGATCACTCTTAAAGCAGACGTTTTGATAAAATCTTAAAACAACATAAGGTAAGGTCTATTGAAAGATGGAGGAAAAAATGATCCTCATTTTCTGTTAGTAAAAATCAGAAACCATGCTGAATTCTTTAGCAACAGTAAAGCTATATCACATATGCAGTGAATGAGATGATCTATTAAAGTAGAGTGCTTCTTTTTCACAAAAAGTTTAGCAACAGAAAATGTTTAAAAATTGTGCATATTAGTAAAGTGCTATATAATGTTTGATAAACACACATGTATATTTAAATTAGATTAAATATTCTACCAAAGGTGTATCATTTCTACAGTAAAAACTTACCAAATCATTCATTTAGCTTTTTAAATACACACAATACATACTTGTTATCTTTAGTTACCATAATTTGTAGCAATAATCCTTAGTTTCTTGTTTCTATCCAATTATAACAGTACAGTTGATAAACATTTACAAACCTCCTCCATATTGCTACTACTTCTAGAACCACCATTATCACCACAATTTTTCTATTAAAATTTAAACATTACACATGAATGAGATCATGTGATACTTATGACACATATGGCATACTCTTGACATATACAAGATTGCATCATTCTATGCAGTCCCAACCATGGGAAACGCCAAATTTTTATTTTTTCTTCTTGCTAAATAATATTTCATTGTGTATATGTATCATGATTATTTTACTTATAAAAGAAATGACCACTTAGGTTGTTTCTCTTTCTTGGAAAATGTCTGTAAGGCTACAATGAGCTCAGGAACCCAGGTGTATGTTTCCCATGCTTATTCTATTCATTTTGGATATGTATGAAAACAGTAGGATGTCTGAGACTTACATGAATTCTTGTTTTAATTTTTAAGGAACTTCCATACTGTTTCCCATAGTGTCTGTTTAACTTATAGTCTCATCAGTGTTATACAAATATTACCTTATCTTCATGTCTCCACCAGCACTATTTATATTTATTCTCAGAAATTCTTTTTTGTTTGTTTGTTTTTTCAAGACAGGGTTTCTCTGTGTAGCTTTGTGCCTTTCCTGGAACTCGCTTTGGAGACCAGGCTGACCTCGAACTCACAGAGATCCGCCTGCCTCTGCCTCCCGAGTGCTGGGATTAAAGGCATGCACCACCACCACCTGGCTTATTTTTAGAATTCTTAATAGTGAAAAATCATTGTGGTTTTGAGTTCCATTTCCATTTGGTTACTGATGAATATAGATTTGTTAGTCGTATGTATAGTTTTACCTGTAATGGTTAATCTTGATTGAAAACATGATAGGATTTATAATCACCTTATGAATCTCTGGGCAAATTGAGTTAGTTGAGATGGGAAGACATACTCTAAATGGGGGTAGCAGAATTCAGTGTCTTGGTTTCCATTCTGAATTTTTTTTTAAAAAAAAGGTAGCTGAGCATGAACATTGATCACTCAGTACTTCCTGACTGTAGATGCAAAGTGACCAACCACCTCCTCCTACTACTACCTTGACTTCCTTGCTATGATTGATTATATCCTCTGGAACTATAATCTAAATCAGTCCTTTCTTAAGTTCCTTTTATTGATTATTTTACCTCAGCAATACAAGTGATAAACATACATACCCCTTTCTATTCTATTACATTGATTTGTATGTTTCTCTTTGTTATGACATAATACTGCTTTAAGTGCCATAGCTTTGGTAAATATTTTGAAGTCAGCCTTACTCTGGGTTTTCAGAATATTTTTCAGTATTCTGATTTCATTGTGCTTCTATATATTTTGAAAGTCTGTTTCTTTGGGGGTGGGGTGGAGTAGCACTGGAGAGATGGCTTAGCATTTAAGAATGTACACTATTCTTACAAAAGACACAAGTTTTGTTCATGCCACTCATTTCAGATGGCTCACAAGTACCTATAACTCCAGCTCTCTGGAATCTAAGGCTATTTTTTGATCTCCTCTGTTACTTTGACATGTGTTGTGTGAGCATGTATGAGCTCACACAAAACTATAAAATATACATGTTAAAGAAGTATTATTTCTAGGTGAGTCAAAAATGTCATTGGTTTGTTGATAAGGATTCCATTAGATCTAATAGTTGCTTTTGGGTTTTGTACATTTTGAAAACATTGATTCTTTCAGTAGTTGAAAATAAGATCATTTTCTGCATTTCTACATTTTTCCTTTATTTCATTATAGATATGATTTATCTCTTAGATTTAATTATCTCTGTTTTTGGTAGCTACTATAAATGGGTTGGATTTTAAAATTTCTTTTTGACACAATATACTCTTGACATATACCAATACTGGTGATTTTTACATGTAGGAACAATTTTTTTTCTATTATATTTATTTATTTTTGTATATATATATATATATATATATATATATATATATATATATATATATATTATATGTGCCACAGCATACAAGTGGAGGTCAGAGTGAAACTTGCTGAAGCCAGTTATTACTTTAAACTCTGTGGGTCTCAGTTATGAACTCAGATTGTCTGGATTGGCAGCACCTATACTCACAGAGAATCTTTTTGTCCCCTACATGCGAACTTTGTATCTTACAACTTTGTTGATCTCTTCCATTAGTTCTAAAAAGGATTGGGGAGGGCAGAATTTGGTAAGTTTTCTATAAATGTTATGACATCTACAAACAGTGACATTTGACATTTTGTTTACCAGTTTAGATGTTATATATTTATTTCTCTTTCTCAATTGATCTGAAGAGGACTTTCATCACTGTGTTAAATACCAATGTTAAAAGTAATTATCATTTTCCTCTTCTAGGTCATAGAGCTTTGAGCTTTCCTCCATTTAATATAATATTACATATTACATCATAATAAATAATGTTTAGCATGTTGGAAACATTCTTTTGATATCTAATTTGTTATTAATTTTTTTTACCATAAAAGGATATTAAATTTTATTAAATGCCACTTCTCTTTCAAGTAGGATGGCCACATGATGTTTGTTCATTTTTCTGCTAATGTTCTCTATCATATTTATTGAGCTGCATATGTAGAAGCAGTTCATTTATCATGGTAAATATGATTTCATATTATTATATTTAATTTTCTATTTTGTTGAGTCTTTTTGGTATCTATGTTGATCAAAGACACCAAACTATACTGTTCCTATCTCTTCTCTCTCTCTCTCTCTCTCTCTCTCTCTCTCTCTCTCTCTCTCTCTCTCTCTCTCTCTGGGTTAGTTCTGATTTTGATAATAATATACGTAGATGAATTTCTAAACAGTCTTATTAAATAAGAAACACAGAGCCTAATACAGGGGTACAAGTCATAGAGATCAGAGCAATAGCCACCAACTAAACTTAGCTCACCACGTCACTGTAGCTTCCCAAGAGAGCTTCTTCCTGTCTAACCTATGCCTTTATTCTCTTCCTGTTTTGCCTTCTCATTGGCTCTAAGCCCAGCCACATCCTGTAGATGTAACCAACCGTCTTATTAAATAAGAAACACAGAACCAATGTAAAAGAGAAAGCCAAGAGGTCAGAGCTCAGAGCTAAAATCTTACCCTTCCTCCTGCGGTGCTCCTACCTCTCCGAAAGAGAGTACTTCCTGTGTTTGTCTTTAATATAGTCTTTCTGTTCTGCCTTCTCATTGGTTGTAAACCTAAATACATGACTGCCTCGTCACTGCCTGTAAGTACAGCCCTCCAGGTCTTAAAGGCATATGTCTCCAATGCTGGCTGTATCCCTGAACACACAGATATCTACCTAGCTCTGTCTACCAAGTGCTGGGATTAAAGGCATACGCCACCACCGCCACGCTCTTGCTATGGCTCTAATAGCTCTGACCCCCGGGCAACTTTATTTATTAACATACAATTAAAATCACATTTCGGTACAAATAAAATACCACCATAACATCCCTTCCTCAACCCTGTCTTTCTATACAGACCTCCAGGTCTCTGTGATTGGTACTGGGATTAAAGACATGTGTCACCACATTTGGCTGTGTCATTGGATACACAGAGAGTCTGCCTGCCACATAATTGGATTAAAGGTGTGTGCTACCACTGCCTGACTTCTGTTTATGGCTGACTATGACCTCTGATCTCCACACAAACTTTATTTATTAACATACAAATGAAATATCACATTTCAGCACAAATAAAATATTACCACAAATGTGAGGGTAACCTATTAGAATGTGTTTAGAAAAACAGTTTCTCTTCTATTTTTGCGGGGGATAATTTAAAGAGAACTGCTAGTAGCTATGTGAAGTTCTGGCAGAATTCAGCAGTGATGTGGTCTAGTTCTGAAGTTTCTTTGGTAGTTTGCTTTTTATTAATGATACAGTATCATTGCTTGTTGATGGTCTGTATGGATTTACATTGTCTTTACAGTTCATTCATTTAAACTCCTTCTAGATTCATTTAATTATTTGGCATGTAGTTGTTCATAATAATATCTCTTTGTTTTAGTTTGAGAAATGTCCTTTGTCTTATTTTTCAGAATGGATCCTGTGGAGACATAGTTAGTTCTTAGTTACCTGGGAAAAGTTTTTATCCATCCTCCATTTGTGAAGCATAATTTTTATTGGGTACAGTATTTTTGACTGACAGTGTGTTTGTGTGTGTGTGTGTGTGTGTGTGTGTGTGTGTGTGTGTGTGTGTGTGTGTTGTTTGTTTGCTTTCTTTAACTACTATGATGTAACAGTCAACTTTGTTTTTGCCTACAGTGTTTGTATTGAAATGTCTTCTATCAGGCAGAATAAGATACTACTATTTATCATGTGTTTATTTTCCCTTATAGCCTGGAAAATTACCTTTTTTAACTGTCATGTGTGCAGCCTTGATTAAGAAATGCATTTGAATAGATTTTGGAATTTTAAATTCAATTTGTATTTTATTTATATTGAAATTCATTATAGGAAATTGATTCACAACACCACAAATTAAAGCAATATTTTCTGTATTATTTCCAGTCAAGTTTCCAAACATTAATTTTGTAGGCTTTTCTGTAAATCAAGGTGAGATAGACATAATCACTGGGAATAAAAATGATGGAAGCAGATAAGTCAGTTTCCTGTATGGATAAGAAGATTCTAGCTTGACTGTGAAGTAGACATGTTCAACATGTACTCTGCATGATTCTCTGACAGTGCAGTTCAGTTGAGCATGTGCCAGAACTAGGTAAGTCACTTTTATACATGTCAGCATGGTTTTTCTCCAACATGTTGGATTTGAGATGGTCTGTGACTTGAAGCACCAGAAAAAATTGTGTAAGAGCTTTGAGGAGCTGTGCTGGAAATACATCTTTAAGTTTCTGAATAATGTGCTCTACTGTCAGAACACTTAGGCTTTTTTCCAGGAATGTTCAGAGTTTAGTTGAGTTTTCACATTACCTCACTGAGCCTTATAAACTTTCTCCCAGCAGGTACATTTAAATATGAAATTTTGTGGTCAGTTTATGGTTTCTTCAATCTAAAGATCAAAATAAACTTTAATATTTTCTATTGCTTCATTGAGTGTATGGAATGTTATAAGAAATCACTTGGTTGCAAAGAAGACATTATAAATTTGATCCTAGAGATTCCCAAAGGCCCCTGTGAAACAGCAGGCATTTTAAAAATCAACAATGGAATCAATGAGATAAAAGTATATATTATTGCACTACAGAATACACATCCTCCCCCTACTGTACAGTTATGCCACCACCATTTTTCTCATTTAAGCATAAAAGTAGCACTCATAGAAGGTCCACTAAAATATCAAAATCATCATCCCCTGCCTGCCCACTGAGATCGACAATTTTCTTTTAGTTCTTTACTCCATTCTTCACTATTCTGACAAAAAACTACCAACAAACTTAGAAATGACATTATCAAGTTATGAAAGCAGCATGGGTGAATGGGGAAAACAGGTAACCTTTCTCAGTTGTTCTTAATGGAGACCAATTTTGTCAACTACAAGTGTAGATACACAAGCAAGAATGTATTTACAGAGTTTGGGGACAGCACTGGACAATTCTTTAATTTCAGGAGAAAATCCACTAGTGAAAAAAATACAAAGTTGAGTATTGCACTTTCCTGAGAATTTGTTTCTCCCAGAACACTGTCGTCATAGATCTCTAACATTTATTTCCTGTTTCCTTTTGTTCTAGAATACAACATTATGTGTAGATGTAATAGTCTTATTAAATAAGAAACACAGAGCCAAATGCAAAGTTAAAAGTCCAAGAGGTTGGAGCAGTAGCAAAAAGCTGAGACTAAAACTGCCTTCTTATCAACCGCCGCTACTGCCATAGTCCTTTCCCTGAGAAAAAGACCTACTTCCTGTGTGTCTGTCTTTTTAATTGACTTTCTGTTCTGCCTTTTCATTGGTTGTAAACCCAACCATATGACCTCCTCATCACTGCCTGTCTATACAGACCTCCAGGTCTCTTTGGTTGGTATTGAGATTAAAGGCATGTGTCTCCAAGCTGGCTATGTCTTTGAACACACAGACTCTGCCTGCCATGTGATTGGATTAAAGGCATGCGCCACCACTGCCTGACTTCTGCTATAGCTTGCTATTAGCTCTGACCCCCCAGGCAACCTTATTTATTAACATACAAATAAAATCACATTTCAGCACAAATAAAATATCACCAAATTTCCCCCTTTCTATTTTAATAAAAAGAAAAAAAGGAAAACATTATAACTAATATAAGAAAAACTATATACAAAAAGTACAAAACTATACACAATATATACAAGCAATAAATACCTAAACAATGTCTAGTCCATTTACATTTGACATATTCAGAGAAAATAATTCCATTATCTATCCTATTTTAGTAAATCCAAAATGTACCTGATTCACTTTCTATTCTAACTTATATTACTAACAGAAATATCTTATAAATGTCTTTCAAATTTATACACTTACTCTTTAGTGAGTTTTTTTCTGAAATTCTTAACAAGGAAAACTATAACTCTCTAAACTTTAACTAACTATAACTATCTAATCTTCAACTATAACTAATCTTCAACTCCCTCAGAGACCACAGAAGGAAATAATATTACCTAAAAAAATAAAAAGAGGAAGTGCACTCAAGCGGCTTCCAAAAAAAATGTGAGTTGACAGAAACAGCCAGCTGCCTGGACAGTCACTCGAGGTTTCTCCACAACATTGGGGTATCATCTTCAGCTTATATGCTTAGTGTATCTGACAGACTCATTTGTGAAGTAGGATGTACACAAGGTCAACAGTTCGACCTCACATTTGGTGAGAGCGGTCCATGTACCAGAAACACCTGAATTCCACTAGTGTCCTGTCGTGATTCAGGATTTTAAACTCTGGAAATTGTTGATGTTTTTCAAATTCAGGTGTCCATTATTCATGGCTGTGTGTGTGTCGCTTCATCGGGATCCCGTTCTTCTCTGCATCCCTTTATTAAATGTCAGTCTACCATTGAGAGGTTAGACTCTGTCAGCTTAGTTACTCTTTCAAGAATAACAGTTACAGCTGCTGTTCCACTGAACATCAGAAGCCATCGGTCTACTCACTGCCTGTTCAGCTGCCTTCAAAGAAAGAGGGAGGCACTGTGCCTTTTCCGGATTGCAAAAGCCACTTCAGGGATGGGGCCATATTGTCCTGGCCTCAGAGGATGCCTGTTGCTAAAGCCACAACCACACTTGTCTTGGCAAGAATCGGTAGTTCGATTTCATGTCCTCTCTGTCCATTTTGTCCTGTGTGTCAGCAGTCAAATCAAGGATAATTTGTTGTCCAATGGCTAACTTTTGCCACAATGAAAGTTAACTCCATATGTAGTTTCTCAATGCCCATATTTTCTCTGAAGTAGATTGGTACTGCCAGGAACTGACATGCCTCATAGTCATAAAAAAAAGAAAAATTTTCGAAGTTATTAAAATATTTTAAATGCCATATTCTGTAGATCTCTGAAGGATTTGAAGATGGCCTTTCTATCTAAAATATATCTGCTCAATCTTGAAAACATACCTAATATGAATACAAGTTCAATTGTAATATCTAACTACTAATTTTCATTTCTTTATATCCTAATAGTTGGTAATAATAACATTCAAGGATCAGCAAATTGCATTACATTGTTAAATGAATGGTATAAGTACAATATCTTGAACAAGATTAGAAATACACATATAGCATTTTCTAACAATATCAATCTCAATATATATAATTTGTATACAATATACAAAAATCCAATCCAATGTAAAGTATTTAAAACTAGTAATTGTCTTTTAAAAGTAAATTCAATAATCTATCTTTTTATCTGTTTCATTTCTATATCTTCTCTTTATTTTTCTGAGTAGATTCAATAATCTGCCCTCTATTCTATCATTTCTATATTCTTTTTTTTAAAGCAAGAACCTTAAATCTAATCTCCTTTGATTAGCCCTTTTCCTAACCCTTAACAACAACTTGTAATCAACCCTCCTAAACAATGAAAATTATCCCAGACCCAAAACCCATTAAAGACCAAAATCCACTCACCCCACACCACCTCTTTGGGAATGTGGGCGTCATATTCTTAAAATTGCTTCCTGCTGGATATGGACTAAGGTATCTTTATTCTGAAAAGAAAAATTTTGGGTTAATTGTCAAATTCTAGGAAAGGTAGCTATATCCTTTGTTGTTCAGTCTGAGCATAATGCCAAAGTTCAGGGCTTATCTCAAGTCCTTATTCAAGTAGTCTTTGAAACTGGATCATCTCAGCTAGTCATCTCAAAATTGCTCTGAGCAGTTTGTAGTCCAAAGCTGATCTGTAGATGATGTTTGTCAGCTTAGTTTAGTGGTATTATTATTGTTAACATGGAATTGTTGTTGTTGTGGGGCCCCATCTACTTCCTGGACACTTCAGTTGATGTTAGGCCTGGCCATGATTTCCTTCAGAAAACTGATGAAGACTCAAACACAAAGACATGTATAGGCAGCTAATTAAAGCCTTTTTTCTAGAATTAGTATTGTATATGACCATTAATATCTTAACAAAGTTTAAAATGTATATATATATATGTATAAATCTTGTAAATTTTGATATAAAATTCATACTTTAAGAAAAATTTAAAGAATCAGAATAGAATCAAATAATTGAGATTAGTAGTAATAGAATAGTCCCTTAATTAATTTGGTTTTTCTCCTGTCCCATATCAGAAGATGACTCTTTCTTCTGGCATGATGCAGGGAGTTTGCATTTTCCTTTTAACAACATGTATAAAGAAGGAGAGAGCCATTCTCCAACTCCAAAGCCAGCTTTAAGTTTTACTTGAACTGGGACTACAAGAAGACCAATAGTGTTAAATGTCTTTAGAGAAGAGCAGAAACAAATATTTAGGAAGACTTATGAAATTTTATAGATGATATACCAATAGGCCATTTTACTCTTTTTCTTGGGACATTTTTTTCTAGATGATTTGTCCTTTTTCTTCACATGTCTCATTTGTCCAGTGTTCTTCAGATCACCACTCTGGTCTCAAAACTCTTTCTCCTCAAGACTTCTTCACTATAATTTAACAGACACTCCAGCAGTACTCTATAATTATGAGGAGTGAAGAGAGCTAGGATCCCACCATCCTTGAGTCCATCCAGAGGTATGTTTTATTTACCCACAAGTATCAAAATTTCAAATAAAGACTTTAAGTGCTCTTTGTTCTCTTTCTCTTTAAGAGTTAAGAGTAAGATGTCTCTATCCTGCAGGAGTTCTGAACACTGTTGTTCATTTAATGCTCTGTCATTTTATTCAGTATCCTGATTTCTTTTGAATATTTTATTTTTATTATGTGTGCATGTGTTTTTATGGAGTTTTACGTTATGTGTACCATGGAGACTAGAAAGGGGCATCAGATCCCATGGATTGGGATCCCATTGAATTATAGGTTGTTGTAAATCACCAGACATGTGTATAACAATGCAAACTTCAGTCTTCTGCAAGAGAAATGTTTTTTAATCACTGAACAATCTCTCCAGTACCTAGTTTCCTGATTTCCACAATCAATTCATTTGTTTCCTGTGTTTATTATGCGCATTATCCAAATCACTGGAAAGATCTGTGTCATTATTCTTCCACGTAAAGCTGGAGAGTTCACTAAATTGCAGTATTTATTGCTTACTGCTTGAAGTAGCTTTCTAACAACTGGGCTACATGTAAAGCAGAGGCTATATGCAAAGTACCAGGGCAAGTTAAACAGCAGCAGAGGGCCTTGCCAGGAGGGAAATGTGACTGGAGGGTCACCTGGGTAATCTGTCGCAATGTGCTGTAAAAATCTGGGAATATTCACTGATTCCCCCTCCCATGCATGTTCAGCATGCTTCAGAAGTTGCCACCTCCTTTCCACCATGTGGGATTGCTTTCTCTTTGCTATTTATATGTGGGTATTTGTAGCCTTTTGCAGGTTGTGGAGTTTTTCTGTTTCTTGTTTGTTTGTTTGTTTTTCTTTTGATAAACTTCCTAAACCGTAGGTGCTGTCATTCCTCAGTATAACCAAAATTTGCTCATTACACTGCTCTAGTTACTGTAAGCGTTCTTTGTAACTTCTTTCATTTTTTTTTCTATTGACTTCTCCAAATGCTGGCTGTGGCATGTACCATGGCCAAAGCCACAATTTTCAAAAAGCTTGTCTTTGACCTCAGTAATTATTCTCTGTGATATATCACATTATTGTTTCCTTTTAATCTCATTTTTAATTTCACTGAGGATATTTTTAGCTCAATAATTTGTACAGAACTTGTTTATCTTGCTATCTTGTTTCTCAATTAGAATGTTTAAACATTTTTGTGTTTTCTTCAAGATATTGAATCACTATAGGTACTTTATCTATTTTATATTCTCTATCTGAAAATATCCCCCTACTAATTACTAACCAGTGTCTAGGAACTTATTTTGATTGGCATAGTTTCTTCAGTTACTGATTTTCTTGAGCTTGTAGCATGTATGCATCAAACATTCAGGTGTTTATTCTTGTCTTTAAAATGTGGGTTTTTTAGAGCCTGCCTTTTCATAAATTTTAAGCAGTATTCTTATTTTCTCCAAGCTTATAGTCACTTTCTCTGTTTCCACATCAGATGGTTCCTGAGTCCAAATTTTTCAGAAATCTGCTGTTGATATTTTTTTGTTACAACACTGAAGTGTATTCCAAGCCCATTGTTTACCCAAATAATTGCTCACATATTCATGACAAAGAATTAAGAGAGACATTAAAGAATTAAAAAGAGTCTTACCCAAAGTATTCTTAGAGCTAAGGTAAAACTAGATGCCTCATGTGTCTTTAATTGGCCTGTGGTCATATAATAAAAGACACTGCTCACCTTTGTGTAGGTTCTTCATGAGTGGTCATCCCTAGGTTCCTATTTCATAAAAGTGGCTACGAAAGCTTCCAAACTATGCTATAGACTGAATACATATTCTTCCAAGACCAGTTCAACACTAGGTAAGACCAAGACCCACAGTTCAATGGGATCTGAGTTTGATTAGATCTAAGACAACTGCCACAAGTCACAGATCATATTTGCTTGATAGATGTTTTGTAGACTAGAAACACATGTATTTTCAGAAGGTGAAGTTGTTCCAAAGGCATCTGTGTGGTGACATTGGAATGTGGGACAATAGCATTTTCTAAGTGTTAGTGTTCTCTGTCCTACTGATAAGTTTCTGTTTAAAGTCTTATTCTTATTTCTCTGTCTTACTCTCAATCAATGTGTCTTTGACCATACTATATTGTTCTAGTTTGTGTATTGACTTTAAAAGCCTTTTGGTTCAGTATAGGTTTGTTTCTGCCCGACTCTTACAGCCACAATGTCATATACCAAGGTCAGTGGTATAGAAAGCAGAAATGTAAGCTGTTCCATTCAACCATAAGTCTATGTCATTGTAAGAACACAGCTAGAGCCCTGGCTGTAAAAACTAGCTTAGAAATTGTTGCACCCATGGTTAGGAGGTAAAATTTGGAGGTGTACTCTTGGGTAGTAGGACTGCTGCTAAGCTGAGTCACACCTGAATCTCATAGCAAAGGGACATAAATGTCTTCACACTATGTATGGAAGTGTACATTCAATATTCAGGTCCCTCCCCCAAGCCAACCAATATCCAGATGCTTAACATACATAGGTACTCTGTGAGCTGTAGTCTACATATGGTGCTTTAAATTTTGGCCTTGGGGACAAACAACCATGAAAAGCTTTTTTATCTTCATATTATCTTAGTATTTTTCTTTGTTTTGTTGCTGTATTAAAACACTCTGACAAAACCAATTTAAAGGAGAGAGGTTTATTCAGATTCTCAGTTCAAAGGTATAGTCTATCACAGCAGAGAAGTCCAGGCAGCAGAAGCTGGAAGCAGCTAATTACTTCCCATCCACAATCAGGAATCAAGAGTAATGAATGCATGAATATGCTTCCCTTTCTTCAACTTATACAGTCAAGAACCTCAACCAATAATAAACAATGCAATTAATAAAACCAAGATAATACCTCACAATCATGATCACAAGTTCTTCTCCCAGGTGATTGATTGCAAATTCTGTCAGGTTGCCAAAGAACAATTACTATTCTATAATGCCTGAGGTTGGAGAGTGATGCAGTAGAGACAGAATCTTCACTACCTGTCATATGGAAGTTCTAGAAGTACAGTCTTAAGTATGGCTTGGTGGAACGGGTCATAGAACATTTCTTAGCACTGGCTTTCAACATGGGAAGGCTCACTAGTGCATTTAAAGTCTATCAAATGGACTTCTTTGATATTTTCCCAAGTTGGGAGCATGTCTCTCGGTATTTGGCTTCTTTTAGTAGTAAAGGATCATGGGTACCTTACTGTTTTGTGTATTTCTTCAAATAATTTTTGCATTTTACTATGCTAAATTCAAGTATTCTGTTACCTTGCCCTAGTTTATGCCAGTAGATTGGTACATAACTGGATAGACACCTTGATGTGCCTATGAAGAGAGGTAGCCATAAACCTTAATTGAAATAATATTCTGTAGATGAATTTCTAAATGGTCTTATTAAATAAAAATCATGGAGCCAAATATAGGTGTGAAATCCTTAGATCAGAGAAATAGGGAAAGCCACAGCTAACCTTACCTCACCAACTTAGCAGCTTCCAAATACAAGTTACTTCCTGTCTACCCACACCTTTATTGCCTAGTTGTTCCACCCTCTCACTGGCTCTCTTAGCCCAGCTACCTCACTTCCTACACAGCTCTGTCACTTTCTGTCTTTCTGTACAGACCTCCAGGTCTCTATAGTTGGTACTGGGATTAAAGGCGTGTGTCACCATGCTTGGCTCTGTTCCCTAGTGTGGCCTTGAACACACAGAGATACTGCCTGCTAAGTGATAAGATTAAGGGCATGTGCTACCACTGCCTGACTACTTTGTTTACTTAAAATGGTTTGCTATTTCCTCTGATCTCCAGGCAAACTTCATTAAAGCACAAATAAAATATCACCACATTGTTCCATCCCCTTTATAAAGTATATTTCTAGGCACAGTGTTAAAAATGGCTTCTGAAATCTGTTGCACTATTAAATTTTTAATATTTATCTTTATTAATTTTCCTGAATATGTACAGAGTTCTGTATCATGTATAGATGAGTTATTAATGCCTACATAATAATAATATCTTTGATCTTTCTATATGTTCCTATTCGTACCATGTGGGCAGGGGACAAATGATAGGTATGGACTGGGAAGATGGATTCCTGGCTGCAGAAGCAAAAAGACAGTTTGGGATCTCCAGCAGCCACATACACAGACAAGTATGCTGGCTCATATATGTGAATCTAGGAATTAGTAGATAGAGACAAGTATGCTTGGAGCTTTTTGTCCAGTTGATGTTGATTAATTGATGAGTTTACACACATACATGTAAACCTACATATACACAGACACAGAAATATATACACCCCACAAACATAAAGGGGAAAACAGATGCTACAGAAATGTTTAATTAGGTAAAGTGCTTGTTATACAAGATCCCTACCACCCATGTAAAAAACCAAGCAGGTTGTATGTATCTGTAACTCTAGTACTGGGAGTGGAATTTGGCAAACAATCAGATCGTGGGGTCTCAGTAGCCAGCCAGTACCTCTAAAATAGTGAATTCCAGGTCCAGTGAGAGACCCTGTATCAAAAAAATTTAAGGTGGACAGAGATATAGGAGGACATCTGGCGCAGACCTCAGGCTTCCACATGTGCACACATCAGCAAATGAACCCAAACATGTTACACACACACACACACACACACACACACACACACACACACACACACAAAACACCACAAACAACAACACCATAACTACCACCACAACCACAATCACCACCATCATACATACATGCACATCATACTCACACAAATAAAAATGATGATACATTTTAAGGAAAAGAAAAGACAGATGGAATAATCTATGTAAGTGACCAGGCTATCTGAAAATAAATGTTTGTGAAAAGGCAGATTTTTTTTCAGTTTGTATTTTGTGGAGTAAAAGAAGAGTTTCAACCTCTCTGCTAAAAAGTAAGAAAAAAACAGTTATTTTTTTCCCCACTGGAAACTAAATAGAAGAATCCCTAGTATGGTAGGCAGTTTTCTGTTACTATAAGAAGTACCTGAGCTAAATCAGCTTTGAAAGCAGGATTTGGGGCTCATGGTTTAGAAGATGCGGTCCAGGATTGGTTGTCTTCTTTCATTTAAGCATTAGTGCATCAGGTGGCAATTTACAACAAGGGAAGCTGCTCAACTTAATGGTGTCAAGGAAATGAGTGAGGAAGAGAGGATAACCTATGTCTGAGTACCACTTTCAAGGGTATATCCCAATGATGCACCTTCTTTCCACTATGCTTCTGGTCCTAAAATTTTAATCACTTCTAAATCATATCAAGGACTTTCAGCCATACCTTTAAACTATACTTTTGAGGGACATATCCGAATTCTTAACACATGGATTCTCACCCTAGACATAAAAAACAATGAAAAAACATAAATGCATCCCACTTCATGTCAGTGACATTTGAGGTTTACCTTTATATAAAAGGTTCTTAGCTCTATTATACCTTGATACAAAAAGTATATATATATATACCTTCAGAGAGTTAGGCCAATCTCTCTGGACTTCTTATCTATGCAGCTAAAAATTACCTTCTCAAGTTTGATTCTTTTGCAATCTATGTTTTTAGCAAAATTTATTTTATAATTCTCAAAGTCTTTACAAATACACAAAAACATTTTCTCTGTACTACACAATTCCACCTCATGTTTTTCTTTGTGGTTTTGGCTTCTGGCAAATTTTCCACACCATGCCACTCCACTGGTCATTTCCTTTTAATCTGACCAACAGGGATTAGGACTAACTCTGTTCGATTTTCTCTTAAACAACACTTACCCAAAAATTGCCAGCAGTAAGATAAGGCCTCTGAAGGTTTTATGAGGTCAAATATGTTTTACTGTCTTTGTCATGCACTCTAAGGATTTGGGGTCTACTCAGCTGAACAAGTCCCAATTAACCACAAAGCCCAGTGGCTTCTTCCTTAAATATTTTTTTATTAACTTTGTCTAACTAACCTGAGGCATACACCTGGGAATAGTTTGCTATATCAATAATTCTCATGGATTTCACTTTAGCTTATAAAGAGGAAGCTATAAATTAATCTGTTTACTTATATAACTTGGGTCAGAGAGGTAAAGCTGAATATTGAATGCCTTGCAGACTGCAGTGGGTTCATGATACACTTGTTGTAAAGTCCAGGGTAAAGTTCATGCAAGATCTCTTTTCTAGTGGAATAAGTTCTGTTGCAGGAAAACATCCCAAACAATATTTTTTTCTGACTATTTGAATGTCTTTGCCATCCCTAGGCATATTTTTATGTGCAGTATATTACACACCTACATACACACACACACACACACACACACACACACACACACAGCAAGAGAGAAGGATTATTTGCTCTTACAATCAGAGCATGCAGAGCATAAAACCAGTGGCTGGTGCAGGAGGAAGTGAAGCAGTGTGGGATCTAGAGATATGCAGCATTGAGGCTTCTTTCTCCTAAGTTTGTCTCGCCCTCCTGGAAATCACCTCCATGGTGATCAAAACAGACAAAGTGAAGGCGGGAACCCTGGGGACCAAGTGCAAACAAGGGACCTGGGGGCCCTGTATCTCAGTAGCAGGGACTTCAGAGTGGCTGTGTGAGAACACCTGTCAGACCCATATTGAGCACACATAATGCAGGGTGCTCAGAAACTTGAAGATGGAGTTTGAGGCCAACTTCAAATAGGAATTTGAGATCTGGTGGGAGCACAGACACCAGAAGCCACAGAAGCACCTTGAAGAAGGCTCCTTGGAATAATGTCTAATGCCAGGCCACCATCTGTCTGATCAAGCCATGCAATCTGCAGACTAAAATGCAGACTGTGGTGATATTGTGTTCCCCAACATATTGGGCATCCTAAGAACCTTATCTGGGATCAGAAGACAGAACAGTCACTAAACAGGCATCGATGTCAGAAAATGGTGGCACACACACCTTTAATCCTAGCATTCTGGAGGCAGATTTCCATCTGGATCTCTGTGAGTTCAAAGCCACACTGGAAACAGCAAGACATGGTGACACATGCCTATAATCCCAGGAAGTGATGACAAGAAGCAAAAAGGTATATAAGGCATGAGGACCAGGAACTAGGCCTATTGGTGAAATTATTAAGGCCACTCCATGTAGTTAAAAGGAAGGTTTATTTTGTGGGGTAACTTACAAGTGAGAGGATAGTTTACAGAGTCTGGGAAAGGCGTGGTGCAGTCTGGCGGTGTTCTCTGGAGAACTCGGCTAGGTCTACCTCCAGCATCCAGGGTCCAGGAACTAAGAGAGCTGGTACATCCAGATCTTGGGTCTTCAGGGTCCTCTCTTAGCCCCACCTTGTAAGTGTGACAGTTACCGAAGCCTCAGTGGGGGTTGGAACTCCAGATCAAGGCTGGAATGGCTACCCACTACATATGCCTGCTTAAGCTTTTAGAGTTTAAGCAGCAGTTCAGCTGAGAATCATTCCAGATGAGGACTCAGAGGCGTCCAGTTTGAGGAAACAGGCTTGGCTGAGAAGTTGGCAAGGTGATGTTAGCTGTGGCCTGTTCTGTCTCGTTGATCTTTCAGTGTTCACCCCCACCCTCCCCCAAAAAATCTACGGGGAACCATGACCACGCCTAACAGCAACTTTGAAATCTTCAAAATGATGACGGGACCCCACAAAGATGATTCCACATGGACTATGATAAAGCCATTAAGCTGGTTAATACAACCCAAAGATTAGCTTTGGACTATAAACTACTCATGACAATTTCAAGATGGCTAGCTGAGATGATCCAGCCTGACAGACTATTTGAACAAGGACTTAAGATAAGACCTGCACTTCCCCATTATGCAGAAACTTGACAAATGATGCAGGACTTGACAATTAACCCAAAAATTTTCTTTTCACAATCCCCTAAAGATGTCTTTGCCCTCAGAAACAGGAAGTAATTTTAAGCCCAAAAGGAGGGGTGGGTGGTTTTTGGTCATTTAGTGAGTTATGGATATTGTCATTGTTTATCATGGTTGGTTACAAGTTGTTAATTGTTAATGGTCAAAAACAAAAAAAGCTAAACAAAGGAGATTAGATTCAGGGTTCTTGTTCTAAAAAAAGAAGAAAAAGAAAAAAGAAGATATAGATGAGAGGTAGATTATTGAATCTACTCTGAAAAAAAGATATAGAAACAATAGGATAAAAAGGGTAAATTTTTTAATATACTCAGAAAAGAAAAAAGAGAGAATATGGATATGATAAGATAAAAGGTCAGTTATTAAATCTATTTATAAAAAGAAACTACTTGTTTTAAAGATGATAAGTAATGAATTTTTTGTCTGAATTTGTCAAATGTTAATGGACTGGACATTATTAATGTATATAATGAAATTTTCTGTCTGAATCTGTCAAATGTTAATGGACTAGGTATTGTTAGTATAACTCTTGACTGTATATATTGTGTATACTTATTGGATATAGTTTTTCTTGTATTAGTTATAAGCTTTTTTAAATTTTAGACAAAAAAAAATGTAAAATGTGGTGATATTGTGTTTCCCAAAATATTGTGCATCCTAATAAACTTATCTGGGGTCAGAGGACAGAACAGCCACTAGACAGATATAGAGGCCAGAAAATGGTGTCACACACACCTTTAATCCTATCTGTCATTCTGGAGGCAGAGATCCATCTGGATCTCTGTGAGTTCAAAGCCTGGAAACAGCCAGACATGGTGACACATGCCTTTAATCCCAGGAAGTGATGTCAGGAAGCAAAAAGGTATATAAGGCATGAGGACCAAGAACTAGAGCCTAGTTAAGCTTTTAGGCTTTTAGCAGCACTTCAGCTGAGATCCATTTGGATGAGGACTCAGAGGCTTCCAGTTTGAGGAAACAGGATCTGCTGAGATGTTGGCAAGGTGATGCTAGCTGTGGCCTGTTCTGTCTTTCTGATCTTTCAGCATTCACCCCCAAGCCACCCCCTAAAAAAGACCTTTTAAGATTTGTGCTATAGAGGACCAAAGCCAAGAAAGAAAAAAGAAAGGACTGAGTTCAGGCCAGTATGCCAAACAGCCAAAATTCCTTTGTCCTTACCTGGGCCTGCTAGGAGTCCCCACTTACACAGGCACAACATAAAAGTCACCAGTGCCTTTGGTCTTCTGTTAGCATTATCAACAAAAAATGCTCCAAGTGAGAATGTTACAAGGTATTTTCAGGAGTGTGAACAGTGCCACAGAAGGATTTGATTACCAGAAATCCCTTTTATTTTCCCTACCCTGATATCCACTTCAAAGAAATGAATAAAATGAACTTATTTTTTTCATTAAATCTTTTTTTTAATATTAAAGAAAACCTGAGGGCACATGTCTATTTATGGTTATTGGAGGATAGGACATATATTATAATAGCAAACAGCTCAAGTAGATCGATACTCCATTCTGATCCCAGATAGATTACTGGTTAGTAAATTTTTCACAGAGATGAGGTCTGCAATTGAGAAGATTTGTCCAAGGGCACTGCATTTCAGCCATCTTCCTTGCTCAACATACTAAATCATCAGTTCCCCAATTATTTCAAAAAGGCTCAGGCAATCTTTTAAACAACATGACATTTATCTGAGCTCTTTAATTTTCAAATCAATTGCAGAGCACATAGTTTACTAGAGACCAGAATGTGTCGCATTAGGGAAGGATTTAGAGGATTATTGTAGAAGTAAAAAGAGAAAATCTAGCTAGATCAAATCAATTATTTGTCAATAAGTGGAGGAAGGTTTTACTTCTAATGTTCAGTGGTGTAACAAAGAACACACAGTTGTCCTAAGAAAGGCTTTTTAAAACTGTCTTCACTATAATCTCTCATAATCAGTAACTTTCTTGTGGCATTTCAGCAAGCTCATATGGTACACCCCTCGGCACAGATGGATCATGGGCCATAAAAAAGAAAAAAACATTATTGTCACCTGTTTTTAAAATACCTGAGATCTATAGATTTCTTATGCAGAAAAACGGGTAAAAAGTACTGCCTTTTGTATTTTGTGAGAAGTGGTTAGTTCTGTAGTCATTTAGAATTCCAAGTACCTAGAAAGACATGGAAAGCAGGTAAGGGATTAATAAGAAAGTGAAAAAAGCTTTGGAAGATCCTCTGTAGCTCAGAGTTGTAGAACACTTGTTAGGAGTGAGTAAAGAGAAACAGTGTCTCCTTCTCCAAATGGTTGGTGTTTGGAAGAGCCATTAGCTTTACTTGCAGTTACAGAGGGATACCAATGTCTCTAGACCAGTTTATGTCCAAATAAAGATGAAAAACTCAAGACAAGTGTTTCTTTAAGTTGCCTACTCCTGTTTTGTCTTAGAAAGCATTTTGCTTTTTCTTTTTGAATGAATTTTTACATCAGTTGAGAAGGGACTATGGAAAAAACAAAGGATTTATACATTACTTCCTTGGAGCCTAAGGGACTTCCTGAGGAAAAAGATTTTCCTGGGTGTTTATATTACAGTAATTTTATGTAATATATGTATGCATATGCATACATATATGTAGTGATGCAGGATGGCCTAGAACTCACTTTGTAGCTCAAATTGGTTCAATCTCATGATTTGCCTGACTCAGTCTCCCAACTGCTAGGAATACAGATATATACACCATTACCAACTAAATGATGTTCACATTTTAAAGAATTTTACTTTTAAAGGGCTAGGCTGAAATTTGGAAAAGTAATAAGACTTAGAGGATAGTTTTCTAAGCTTTATAAACACAGACACATACATGTTTCATTTACAATATCCATAGAATTTAGGTCAATATTAAGGGACTATGGGGGAGGAGAGAATCTTACAAGAAAGGGGAAATAGAATATACTGTCATAAAAGGATAAAAGGGAAAATGGTAAGAACAGATTAAAGTGGGTAGAGGATATGATGTCAGGATAGTGGAGGGAATATAGAAAGGGATAAATAAACTAAAACCATTGTGAAAAGACATAGAAACCTACTACTATTGAAGCTTCTTAAAATACACACATATATTAGAAGTGTTTCAATGATGTTACCCTATAATAGAAGTACAATAACCCAACTAGATACTATACACTATCAAATTAAGCCCCTCTTCCCAGTACCAGGAGTGGGTTACCACTTTTTGAGTTGTTGTCCAGTAGTGTCTCATATTGCCCTGCCAAATACTATTCTGATACTATTGGCTACTTTGACAACTTGAAAGTAAGACTCTATTGCTGAAGATACTACTTATCTATAACAAGGAACAAAGATAATTCTACTTGGTACTCAATTGAAAGCTTTATTTCTACTGGCTAGTGTTCATACTGCTGGAAGATGCTGTACATGCAGCCAAGGAGAAAATTAATCAAAAATCTCTCACAGTTATGAACCAGGCAAGCTACAATAATGACCTGCCTGGAAAGATATGCCCACTAGTGTTATAGTGGCACTAATGTTATGGGAGTACACAACTGATTTCTTTATTGGATTTAAGACCTGTTCCATGAATGAGACAGAACGCATGCATGTTTCTGTCAATGAGACCAAGATCCAAAGGTGAGGTAGATCATAGACCCTAGGAGAAAACCTACTACTTTTATTCTGCTAAATGAACATAGAAATGCAATGACTCATAGATCAATGCATTGCTCAAAGCTCATAAGATAAGCCACTTCTTTCACTCTATCAAAATTAACCAAGAAAGTTACAAATGGTCAATGTGCAGAGAGAACTCTCCTCCACTGCTGATGGGAATGCAAGCTTGTACAACCACTTTGGAAATCAATATGGCGCTTTCTTAGAAAATTGGGAATCAATCTCCCCCAAGATCCAGCTATACCACTCCTGGGCATATACCCAAGAAATGCTCAATCATACCACAAGAGCACTTGCTCAGCTATGTTCATATCAGCATTGTTTGTAATAGCCAAAACCTGGAAACAACCTAGATGCCCTTCAACTGAAGAATGGATAAATAAATTGTGGCACATATACACAATGGAATACTACTCAGCAGAGAAAAACAATGACATCACACGGTTTGCAGGCAAATGGATGGATCTAGAAAAAAATCATCCTGAGTGAGGTAACCCAGACTCAGAAAGACAAATATGGTATGTACTCACTCATAGGAAGATGCTAGATGTGGAACAAGGATGACTAGACTGCTACTCACATCACCAGTGAGGCTACCTGGAAAACGGGACCCCAAAAAAAGACACGGAGAAATGGACGAGATCTACATGAATAGCCTGGTCATGAGTGGGAACAATGAAGGGCGACAGTCGAGGGAAAGAGTGGGAGATCCTAGCTGGATCAAGAAAAGAGAGGGAGAACAAGGAATAGGAGACCATGGTAAATGAAGACCACATGAGAAGGTGAGAAGGGGAGGAAGCAGAGAGCTAGGGAGGCCCACGGAGATCCACAAGGATACCCCCTCAAAAGACTGCTGGCAATGGTCGCGAGACGGCAGGAACCGACCTACTCTGGTGATGGGATGGCCAGACACCCAGATAGTGGTGCCATAAACCCCATCCAAGGACTGAGGAATCTGAAGGCAGACACCCACGGCTGGGCCCCTGGTGGAGCACTGGGAGTCTAATTAGTGAGTAAGAAGAGGGTTTATATGAGCGAGAATTGTTGAAGCCAAGGTTGGATAAAGCACCGGGACAAATAACCAAATGAATGGAAGCACAGGATCTATGAACCAAAGGCTGAGGGGCCCCCAACTGGATCAGGCCACCTGAACGGGTGAGACAGTCATTTGGCTTGATCTGTTTGGGAGGCAGCTGTGCATTGGTGCCAGGTCCTGGGCTCATTGCATGAGTTGGCTGTTTGAATCCTGGGACTTATGCAGGGACACTTGGCTCGGTCTGGGAGGGGGGAATGGACCTGCCTGGACTGAGTCTACCAGGTCAACCCCGGTCCTCGGGGGAGACCTTGATCTGGAGGAGGTGGGAATGGGGGGTGGGCTGGGGGGAGGGGTGGGCGAGAGGGGGAGAACAGGGGATTCTGTGGCTATTATGTTGAACTGAATGGTGTTGTAAAATAATAATAATAATAAAAAAAGGAAAAAAAAAGAATATTTGGGATGCTCAAAACTAAACGGAATATCTGTATTTTACTCTTTGCATCAAGGCTTAGATTTCAAGGCAAAAGATAACAAAGAAAAACTATAAGAGATAGGGGTGGTGGATGACTTCAAGAAAACATCTTGTCAGACACAATAGGGCAGATGTGCATATGAACTCAGAGACTAACAACATGGAAAAACCCAAACAGTTTGAAGCCAGGCAAGTCCCACCATGGAGAGGAGGTGGTACATATGGTATTCCATCCATAGCCATAGTCAAAGAGCTATTGAGATTTGATTGCCTAGGTCAGGGAAAGTCAGTTGTCACCAATTGAATGGCACTTGGTATTTCTATAACACTCAAGGGCACGTCATGTGTCCAAGAGAAGTTGGCCAACACAAACTATACTCCAAGTGTGTTTGTTTTAAAGGGAGAGAGAAAGAGAAAAGGCATAAAGTTGGTTAGGTAGGGAGGTAGGAGAGGATCTGGGAAAGTTAGGAGAGGGGAATGAATATAATCAAACTTTAGTATGTGAAATTATCAAAGAATAAATTAAAACAAAACTAAATTAAAAGAAATCTTATGTATTTTTTAATTACATGTATATGTGGGTATCTTTATGTAGGTTTGTGCATATATATGTGGGTGTTAGAAGAGGCCAGATGCATCACAATCCTTGGAACTGGAGTTATAGGCAGTTGTCAACTTTCTAGCAAGAGTGATTAGAACTGAACTCAGGTCTTCTGGAATAATAGTACATGGGTTAGCTGCCGACCCATCTCTATATTACCTTAAAGAAACTTTTAAGGGAAAACAGCCAAAATTTCTGAACGTATATATATATCTACTGTAATTGTGAATATTGTTTGCCCAGGGTTGGTAAGAAAGGTAAGATTTGGAAGATCCTTAGGGAGCTAAGAGTTCTATAGCCCAAATATCATTGGTGCCATAGACAGCAACTTTTCCATACTGTTGCTATTGCTATGCTACAATTCAAAATAAATTAAATTTATATTTAAATTTCATAATGAAAATATTTTATTTTGTATTTCAGTTTCATTGTTTTTATCATACTGCTGTTTTGCCACATTGATTTGGGCCCATAATCATGATCAGAGCATGTGATACCTCAAGGTCACTAAGAGAATAAATGAGGAAAGAAGAGAGACACACACACACACACAGTGACACAGAGACACTAAGAGACAGAATGACAGAGAGAGTGGCAGAGAAAGAGAAAGAGAGAGAGAGAGAGAGAGAGAGAGAGAGAGAGAGAGAGAGAGAGAGAACAAAAACGTTTTTACTATCACCAAAGGCATTCTTCTAGTAACTCAGAGATCTCTCACTAGGAGCCACCTCTCAAAGTTTCCATATTTCCAAATAGCTTCAATCAGAAGGACAAGAATAATAGCAGTGTAAGGAGAAAAGATAAATTAGTAGGCTCAATGACAAGGACAAATTTATTTCAGAATAAACTTGCGAAGGCCTCTTGTAAAGAGATGGTGAAGAGAAAACTTCCCTTATTATGATAGGGTTTTCATTAGGGGTCATGAGGGTTATTCATGGGACCAGGGATTATTCATAAATAGAGGAATGCCTATTGGTCAGCTGAGATAATATTAATGGTTAAACCAGGAAGGAAAGGAATAGAATTTGCAGGTGCACTTCAGAAAACTAAAGATTTTATTTGTAAGAAAGGAAGGCTGTTTCAGCTTGGATGAGGGTAGATCTTGGGTCACAGTGTTGTTCTCTCACCTTGGCTTTTTGAGAGACAAAATACAGCATGAGTCAAAATACAGAGTCAAACACAAATTCCAGAGTCAAAATGCAGCATGACATAAACAGCAATACTTTTTATTATTTATAAATTTATTTAAGAACTATGCTAGTTTTATACTCTTATGTTTCTATTGTAATAAAGTCCTATGGTCAAATATGAGTTATGGAAGAAGTTTATTTTGCCTTATGGTTCTAGAGGGAGAAGATTCCTTCATGGTGGTGAAGCATGGCAGCAAGAAGCAGTTACAGTAGCTGTGAACAGGGAGCTGGGGGCTCACATGCTCAGAAGCAAACAGGAAGAAGCAAAAATGAACAGAAAGTGGGGGCAAGGCAATAAACACCAGAAGCTTCTCTGTTACAGGACAAGCCAGTGCAGAGGCTCCTCCATCTTGTGTTCTTGCTAAGCCATTTTAGGTTTAACTAGCATTTGATCTCCTTGACTCTATTCTAGGAAACTGAGGTTAAGATGCCCTAGCTAACTACGTATCATAGCTTCTGTTAAATTGCTTGCTTGCCTGAAGCTCCCCACCCTGCTCCCTTGCAGCTCGCTAGCAAGATGCCAAGATGTCGATTTTGCCTTCAAATGCCCTATGTTATGGGCACATGGTGGTACACTTGGGTCCTCAGATAACTGGATGTTTGCCTAGGTGACTGGAATAAAGTCTTTCAATAGGCTATAAATAGTGTCTGAATGGTAATCTTTCCATAGGCTCCATGTAACATACCCCAAATGAAGTCCTTCATTCAACAAGTCTGTACCTCCAAAATCTTCCCAAATAGTGTTTCCAGTTTGAATGCAAGTTTTCAAATATCTGAGTTTATGGGAGACCTTCTCATTCCAGCTACTGCATATGCTCATCAACAAGGTGAGAGAAAAGTATTCTGTCTCAAGATGTGCTTTATCTCACAGATCACATAAAAAACAGACCTTCACTGCTAAAAAAAACAAGAAAGGTTAAAATAAGTTTCTGTTGTTGGAAAATGTGTATTCCATTGTATTTTATTCTACCCCTATGATATTTTCCAGTTATCCTCTATTTTCATATTTATGATAACATTAAATAGAAGAGAAATAACATATTTTTTCACAGAATATTTTAATGTGCCTGGGTAAGAAGCTATCTATCCACCCAGACAGGGACAGTGATAACACATATAAAATAAAGGCACATCAGGCCCAAGGGAAAGACTGAATCTCAATTCTGATTTTTTTTTATTTTTAAGAGATTGTGTGTGTGTGTGTGTGTGTGTGTGTGAGAGAGAGAGAGAGAGAGAGAGAGAGAGAGAGAGGGAGAGAGAGAGAGAGAGAGAGAGAGAGAGAGAGAGAGAGAGAGAGAGAGAGAGAGACTAATATATATCCAGAGGGAAGATTAGCATTAACTTAACACTGTAGTATTTATTAATTAATCTCCCTTACCATTATTGTGTGTAGTGGGAATTATTACTTGGGTAGAGAGACACTATCACATATTTGTTTACTAATTTCTTTCAGAAATGACACACATTTTATATTGCAAGTAGATCCAATATAGAAGAGCCCAAAAGTAGTGAAATACCCTTGAGGGTACATAGAAATTCTTATTTAATTTACTCACATAAGAGATGTGGAGGAGGATGTAGCTTCTCCCTGGCAATTTGGTCCTCTCTGACCTTTCAGCTTTGTTAACAGTTGCTAGACAGGAATTACACTGTCTAGATGAGCAGTGGCTTCATAAGAGAATAGCCTCTCCTGCAGGCATCTGCACGGAAGCCTGCTAGTTCAACCAAGAGAAGTCATTCAGTTCTCCAGTTCAGGAACCCACAGAGGGGTGTCTTTTAATAGTTGCAACAGACTAGCGCTGCCTCCTGAGAGCCAAAGCATGCAGGCTTTCAGTTTCAAAGTTAAAAACCACAGCAGGCAGCACTGCTTCAGCCAGACTCAGGCAATTATAGGAAACTTGTGGTTTCTAGGATACAAAAAGCCAACCAACCAAGTGAACCACACCCTAAAATGTGGCACTTATTTACTTCTGAAATCAGAAGGGATAATTATCACTCTCATGCAAATCTGAAACCATGCTGAAATGCAGTAGGTTTCTATATCTTCTTCCTCTTCCTCTTCTTCCTCTTCTTCTTCTTTGTCGTCGGCATCTTCTACAGTCCCCTTTCTTCAATTATTTTTGTTAACTCTCTTCCAAATGGGGAAATGGTGGTCTTTTTTTCCACAAGGTCTCATGATCAAGATGCAAAGCTATGTTTCAAATACTCACATGTCCAGTACTATCTCTGAAACTCCAAGTATATCTGTATCTGAAGTTTTCTCCCTTCACCTTGCTGTCTTCTTTACATGTTACCCTCTTCCTGGAATGAATCCTAGCAAAAATACATCAATATTTTACCCCTCCCCCCTCATCTCTCTTGGTGCTAAGGATAGAACTCCAGAGAAATTAAGTGATAACATTCCTCAAAGAGGGTATATAGTAGCTTTTTCTCCATTAAAACTTCTTTTTGAAGTTTTCTTTAATGGTTAGGGATACATCTTGATCACTATAACAAGGATGCACTGGAAAATATCAGTGAACGTTGTCCAACCACAAATATTGGTAAATAGACAAAATAATCATGAAAAAGTAAGTAAAAAGAAAAAAAAATATCAAGCTGGGCGGAGGTGGCTCATGCCTTTGATCCTAGTACTTGGGAGGCAAAGGGAGGCAGATCTCTGTGAGTTAGAGGCCAGCCTGGGTTCCAGGAAAGGTGCCAAAGCTACACAGAGAAACCCTGTCTCGAAAAAATCTGCCTCATTTTTTGCAAGCTTTATTTGCATAGTAGATATTTTCACTTTTTTGTTGTTGTTGTTTTTTTTTTTTTTTTTTTTTTTTTTTTTTTTGGTTTTTCGAGACAGGGTTTCTCTGTGTAGCTTTGCGCCTTTCCTGGGACTCACTTGGTAGCCCAGGCTGGCCTCGAACTCACAGAGATCCTCCTGGCTCTGCCTCCCGAGTGCTGGGATTAAAGGCGTGCGCCACCAACGCCCGGCTTGTTTGTTTTTTAAGACAGGATTTCTCTGTGTAGTTTTTGTGCCTGTCCTGAATATTTTTACCTTTTTAAAGGGTTAAAATTAAAACAATGACCAAAGCTGTTATCTTTAGCTCTAGCTCTGGGAAATGCGGATGTGAGGTGCATGCCCCATGTTGTGAAGTCTTTTAAAATTCTTCCCTGACCTACACAGCATTTGATGATCAGCCTTTGTCACAAGGTTTCAGAATCCATTCGTTAGCCTTTTTTCATACTGCTGTGGTTTCACTCTATAACAACCCATTCACCCATTTCTCACATCTTTTCCTCATCTGGCATACAGGGGACAGTGTCTAACAGAACTCTCCCACATAAATACAAAAAAAAAAGAAAGAAAAAGAAAAAAGAAAAAAAGAAAAGAGAAAAACCTTCTCACTTTACTGAATCAAGTACAGTACAGGATCTGGTCATCTACATGTGACATCAAAGACCCTGAATGACACATTTGAAAACAGCAGGGGTATAGTTCTCTTACTATCTATGAACACAATCTCCAACCCTTCTAATTCATCAGCTTCTTTATTCCCTAATTTCAGGCTTTAGTGGCTTACAAATGACAGTATATGAAGTCCAGACTAGGTATTTTACAGCACTGAGGATTTTTATTTGACTTGCACAAATTACTCTAGAGCATGCTAGACTACCTGCTTAAGCACAGTTCAGCAGTATGGTAGTGATGGCTTCATGTAAAGTGTAGTGGTTTCAATAAGAAATGCCCCTAGCAGGTTCTGGCATTTGAGTAGTTGGGACCCAATTGCTGGCACTGTTTGAGGAGGTCTAGGAGGTGTAGGCTCACCAAAGGAAGTACAACACTGGATCCAAACTTTGAAATCAGAATACTCTGATCGACTTCCAGTTTCATATCTCTCTGCTTTGTGCATATAGTTCAAGGTGTGATTTCTCTGCATCCTGGTCCAGTGACCATTCCTGCCTGTTGTGTCTGTCCTGTCAATATTAATTCTATCTATCTGAATTTAAAAAAAAAATAAATTCTTTCTTTTATGAGTTCCTGGGTTTGATGTTTTATCACAGCAACATGGAAGCCACTAATTTATAGAGGAACTAGGGGCATCTGCCAAAGATAGTTTCAGTTTGTCAGCCACATGATTGAATAATTTTAGAACTGAGTCTTTTAGCACAAAGCACAACATTTCTCAGATATTTTGATTTTAATCAACATTCATCTTCTTCTACATGGGAGCCAGGACAACTCTGCCAAGCCACTCCTGATTTCATGATCCATAGGAATGATGAGAAAACTAAAGCTATCAATAGATGACAAATGAACCACAGAATGCTGTTGTTTTAAGTATTTTGTATGCCATCACTATGCATACAAGTATAGGCAGTAGCATTGAATATAAGTGATAAAACCCTCACAATAGACTGTTGGCAAATGGTCGAGAGACAGCCGGAACTGACCTACTCTGGTGATGGGATGGCCAAACACCCTAATAGTCGTGCTAGAAACCCCATCCAATGACAGAGGGATCTGGATGCAGAGATCCACAGCTAGGCCCCGGGTGGAGCTCTGGGAGTCTAATTAGTGAGAAAGAGGAGGGTTTATATGAGCAAGAATTGTTGAAACCAAAGTTGGATAAATCACAGGGAAAAATAGCCAAACAAATGGAAACACATGAACTATGAACCAAAGGCTGAGGTGCCCCCAACTGGATCAGGCCCTCTGAATAGGTGAGACAGTTGATTGGCTTGATCTGTTTGGGAGGCACCTAGGCAGTGGTACCGGGTCCTGTGCTCAGTGCATGTGCTGGCTGTTTGAAACCTGGGGCTTATGCAGGGACGCTTGGCTCAGTCTGGGAGGAGGGGACTGGACCTGCCTGGACTGAGTCTACCAGGTTGATCTCTGTCCTTGGGGGAGGTTTTGCCCTAAAGGAGGTGGGAATGGGGAATGGGCTGGGGGGAAGGGGAGGGGGGCAGGAGGGGGAGAACAAGGAGATCCATGGCTGATATGTAGAACTGAATGGTATTATAAAATAAAATAAAAGGAAAAAAAAGAAAAAGAAAGAATTGATTATGGTTTCCTAAAATAGGTGATAGTGTACTCTTCTACAAAGACTTATGTGGAGTCACAGACACCTAGAATACAATGAGGGCCAGATATGAATTTGATCAAATAATTGATTCTTCTTAGTCCTCTTGTTTATAAATACGCTTGTCTCTTAACAGAAATAAGAGCCAAATGTGATTGACAATAGCCTAAAAACAGAATCAGGTTGCCCCAAATACCACATTTGAACATGGTACCTGAAGTTTTTATCATAAGAGAACAAAATTACAAATCAAAATGATTTTTAAATACTTTGGTATAAACATTAGGTAAGCAGATTAGAGCAAAGCAGGGAAGTCTCCACTAAATGCATTTTTAGCTTTTTTTGGGTGGGGGGTTCAAGACAGGGTTTCTCTGTGTAGTTTTGGTGCCTTTCTTGGAACTCACTCTGTAGCCCAGGCTGGCCTCGAACTCACAGAGATCCGCCTGGCTCTGCCTTCCAAGTGCTGGGATTAAAGGCATGTGCCACCACTGCCTGGTGCATTCTTAGCTTTTGATTTGGTAAAAAGTAGTTTATTCATACAGTTCAACAGATTTACCTAATGTTAGGATACACACTGAGGTTGTAAGTGAATTTTCAGTAGGTCAAATAGTACAATGATGTTTGTAAGAGGTTCTGAAACTGCAACATTTTAATTTCTTTACTATTGTTGAAGTTATCATCAGGGATCCAGACTTATAGAACACATGATATAGATGAATATTTTTCTCAGAACTTCAGTTAATACTTCTGTGTGGCTTCATTTGTATAATTAACAAAGAGTTCCTTTTTGCTACAGTTGGGAAAAATGTTTACCAAAGACCCATGTGTTCACAAGTTAGTTACAAATCTCTCACACTTTTGTTAACTAAGGTACTTTTTGTTGAGTGATACTATACCTGAGGTGACATGAATGAACATCTATATATCCTAGATAGGGAACTGATGAAAGACTAAAGAAATGGTTCCACTGAAATCTATTTTGCTAAACAAACAAGGTTATTTGAACTTATTCATAGGAGTATGGGAGACAGGATACTTAAAGGAGCAGGGATAACTTAAAGACACCTATGGTGATATTTTATTTATTTTATTTGTGCTGAAATGTGATTTTATTTGTATATTAATAAAGTTGTCTGGATATCAGAAGTCATAGCCGTTAAGCAGAAGTCCAGCAGTGGTAGCGCATGTCCTTAATCCGATCACATGGCAGGCAGTTTCTGTATAATCAAGGACACAGCCAAGCAAGGTGACCTGAACTTTTAATCCCAGTATCAACCTGGAGATCTGTATAGACAGGCAGTAACAGAGAAGTCATGTGGTTGGGTTTAGAGCCAATGAGAAGGCAGAACTGAAAGGCAATATAATTACAGGTCACACAGGAGAAGGTCTCTCTCTCAGGGGAAGCAATGGTAGCGAGTGGTAAGCTAAATGGAGTCGTGGCTCTTGCTCTGATCTCTTAGGTTTTAACTCTGCATTTGGCTCTATGTTTCCTATTTACTAAGACAATTTAGAATTGCATTTACAGGCACCTTCATCCCCAATAGCCAACCCAATCACTGGGTATGACTCGTGAAAGCTGTTCCATAAAATCTCTTCCAGGTATGTCATCAGGTCTTAGTCTCAGCCAGGAAGATTGGTCTAATCCTTCTTAATAGTCATTACTGCTTAAATGAATTGGGAGAGGGGGAATTATGCATCTGGTAAGTTTCAGGGCCTTCGTGAGAGTTCTGAGTTGTTTTTGCGTGAGTATAAATGAGCCTTCTATTAGAACTTTCTGCATCTTAATGAACCTCTACACAACATTTTTAAGAAGTGATACCTTCTTAGAAGAATTAAGGTCACTGAGAGAATTCTCTTCAATGGGGTTATTGGAACTACAGTCTCAAGCTAAGTAGCATATTCCTTCACTACATGTCTGGGCCATGATTTACTGGCTCACTAGAGAACCAGAGGTAATGGAACCAAGAATACATAAACTGAAATCTCAGAGCCAAAATAAACTTTATTTTTCACCTTAAGAACTGATTTTCTTGTATATTTAGCGAAAGTCATGGAAAACAACAGAAGACATTATCCAATCTCCTAGTGTTGTTGGAAAGATTATTTAGTTGATTAAAGCAATAGTTATTTTCTTCTAGATATTTGGGGGTCACAGATTCAGAAGTAGTTTATATAGAGTCTTTCTCTAGTTTGCATTTAGATGTTATCTGGACTGGTGTCAACTCAGAGCTTTATTCTCTTACATGGCAAACACCTATCTTGAAATTAACTAAATAGATACAGTATTGATAAGCTAGGACTCTCAGCATATTTCTAATTTTAAGCTATTTGATCTTTCCATGTGGCTTATTCAATGTGTTAAGTGTGGCTGAACTTCTTCTATAGAACACAAAGATTCCAAGAAGTTCTGAAAGAAAGCCTGGGAGTTATAATAATGCCTTTTAGCGCAGCTTTCAAAAGTCATGCATATTTCTATATGAAGTAATAATATTCTCATTGAGTTATTTTTTTAGATGATCTCTCTATATAGCACTGTCTGTCCTAGAACTCAATATATAGATCAGCATGGACTTGATTTCACAGAAGTCTTCCTGTCTCTCCCTCCCAAGTGTTGGGATGAAAAGTGTATGTTACCACATTCAGCTGTATATGAGATTTAAGGAAATGGAATATTGAATATGTGAAATGAAGGCCATTAATATGAAGTGAAAATGAAGCTTGTACCCATTATGGAATTTTTAGAATTATTTCTTGCAATGCACTGTTATGAAAATATCTCCTATAATCAAAGAAACTGGGATATTTGCTAGACCTTATAGTAAAGCTTAATAATATAACTTGAGGTCACTTGATACTTAAAATCGATATCCTACTGCATAGTCAGCCTGATTGTTTAAGCTACCTTTAATAGAACAATACAATAACCAGCATTACTTGCCTTGGATGTTCCATGTAATCAATGTTTACAACTTAAGCTAAAGCATAGCTGTAATCTCAAATTATGTACTCTCACATGCACTGAACCATGAATAATACATATTTATGTGGTTATTATGTATTATATGACAAAAAAGTAGGGTAAAAGTTGCTCTATAAGATAAATAGCCACCATAAATGTTGAAGACAACATATAGATATTGTTTGATAAAAAAAGAAGTTTGTAATATTTTTTGATAACCTGGATCAGTTGGAGTCATTAGGAATCAGGGGCTAAGTGTCTTACAAAACTTGGTTAAAGATTTCTATAAAATATCCCGTTATCTCAGGTGATATAATCTGTGCTATTCAACAAAAGATAGAACAAAGCCCTTAGGGACAGATTAATAAGACAACATTCAAGCTGGCACAGATTCATACTCATACAAAACATAGAAAAGGATGATGGAAGACACAGGTTGCAAGAAGTAGAAAATTCAAATCTGGACTCATTCCTGATTAAATTACACCAAGAGGCATTGCTTTATCAATTTCTTTTCTTTAATGTGACACTGGCACATTATTGGTAATTCTGAGTTCATTATTAATACATTTAAAAGACATCAACATCACCTGAAAATCCCACACTGCTAACATCAGAATTTTCTAACCTGAAACTAATGCATTTAATCACTTTGCAACCTAATAGATTGACAAGAAGTGGCCTTATTTTAATTATCCATATTTGCTTGGATGCTATTTGTATATGAGAAATTGCTAAGTAGCTAATGCCCAGAATTCTACACTGGGTATATCTGCTCTCCTTTTTTACATGGTTTGAATTACATGTCAAGAAACACTCTAACACTCTAACTCTCAAATTAAGTCTTTGCCATACCACTGCTCTGTGTTCAAGGTGCTGCTTTCATTACTATACAGCCTGCTGCACTCCTTCAGGGTACTGAATAAACTATTCCTTCTCTGGAATATTCATTCACTGTCTGACAGTACCTTCTTTAATACTTTTAGTGACTGATTTCCTAGTAGACTGTAGACCTGTGATGGCTGTTTTTAGCTGCCATCTTGACCACATCTGTAATTAACAAAAACCCAAATTACTGGGCACAGCTGTGAGAGGTTTTTTTTTTTTTTAATTAAATCATTTGAGGTGGGAAGATGCACTTCTAATTGTGATCTTTTGGAGTGGGAAGATAAACCTTTAATCTGTACCACAATCTTCTGTTGGCAGCCTATATAAAAGACATGTAAGAAAGAACCACTCTCTTTACCTACATGTTCTCACACTCACTAGCAAATCAATCCCTTCACTGACATTAAATCCTTCTTCATCAGGATTCTGGGATATACTGAAGACCAGCTGAGACATCCAGTTTTGTGGATTGAAAAATTACTGGATTCTTGAACTTTCCATTCATAAGCAGCCATTGTTGGATTAGTTGGACCATATTCTATAAGTCATTCTAATAAATCCCTTTTCTGTATATAGAGAGATTCATTATGGTAAGTTCTGTTGTTTTAGGGAATCTTAACTAATACGTGATCCAAATTGTAAGAAGACAATATAAAAATGAAAACTGTATTTTAGAATTGGTCCATTTGCAAAATATGGTCAGAACAAAGGGTTATATGAGAAAATACAACAAAGTACTCCTAAAGTTGACATTTAAGGAACTTCTAAATAATCACTGCTACTTTATTATAAAGAAATTTGTGTATAATGTGGTATAGCTATATGCTCTGGCCATAAAAAGATCATCCCCTCACAGACCAGATATTGCTGTGGTAAACTACAATGTATCTTGATCCCAAATCATTGTAAAAAAAAATAATCAGGACAATATGTGAAGAGCTAGCTCTATAGTAATTGTAATGGAGTTTTTTTCTAATCCTTATGGATGTGGTCTTGAGAGATTCTAGACTATATAGATTTTGAAAGGTTGACTGAGGGTGAGACTACAGTGAAGCAGCTTTTGTATATATAATTTTTTCTGCAGTGCAGCTTTTCATGATGCAGATTGTTGCTGGAGGGCTTCTCTCCAGGTTCCACCAAACCCCGCAGTCCTACAATCCACGTATAAAATAATCACTCAGACACTTATATTACATATAAACTGTATGGCCATGGCAGGCTTTTTGCTCACTGTTCTTATATCTTAAATTAACCCATTTCTATAAATCTATACCTTGCCACGTGGCTGTTGGCTTACCGGCGTCTTTACATGCTGCTTCTCCTGGCGGTGGCTACAGTGTCTCTCCCTCCTTCTTTCTGTTTCCCCAATTCTCCTCTCTCCTTGTCCCGCCTATACTTCCTGTCTGGTCACTGGCCATCAGCATTTTATTTATATAGAGTGATATCCACAGCACTTCCCCTATTCTTCTTTTTTTTAAAAACGAAGGTTTTAACTTTAACATAGTAAAATTACATAACAAAACAATTATCGAGCAAGAATTGCAGTTACAATATTAAAGAAGATGTCCTATCTATCTTATATTTGTGAGTTTAAGGTTTTATATCTACCTTATCTTTTATCATAACTGAGGGAATTACAACTATCCAGTCTTTAACCACATCAAAGACCTCAAAAGGAACATAATGGTACCTGAGAAATGGTAGATGGATGCAAGCAACTTTCTGGAATCTTGGAAGAGTAGACCAAGACAGCTGGCAGCCTGGACAGTCACCTAATGTTTCTCAGCATTGTTGGTGCATTCAAATTGGCTACAGGCCTAGAGTATATGACAGACCATTTTTAGAAGCAGGAATTCTTAAAGACCATCTTACCCTGTCTTGGCAGAGTACAGTGGTTGCTTTCCTTGTGTCCTGCTTGTCCAGGAAGGACAGCATTTTATTTGTACTGTCAGACGTCAAGGCAAGGGCAGTTCTTTGCCCAGTAGGCCATTTTGGGCCAAGAAGACAAACTTCCAAATGGAAATGTCTTAGAAGCCCAACATTCTCTCGGGATCAAATTGGTGCAGCCAGGAGCAATTGTGTCTCATGTCAAGAGAATTCTAAGTTATTTAAATGCCATATTCTCTAGGTCTATGAAGTGTTTGAAGATTACCTATCTATCTGAAATATATCTATGTATACCTAGAAGACTTAACTAACATGGCTACAAATACGATTATCATGGATGACTAATTATTAATCTATTTCTTAATTATCCATTACAATTTTAAATGAGTTACATAAACATAATACCTCAAACAAGAATAGAAATATATATATATATATATATATATATATATAGTATAACAAAATTAACTTCAAGTTTGTATCAATAAACTAAAATTAATACCAATGTAAAACATTTTAAACATAAACTAAAATCTATACCAATGTAAAACATTTTAAACAAGTCGTTCTTTAAAAGTAGGTTCATTAATCTACCCTTTTATCTTATCATCTCTATATCCTCCTATATATCTATATCATATCCCCTTTTCTTTTTTAGAAAGAGATCACATTTATAATCAACCTGTTTTAAATAAAAATATTGGTTTTTCTCTGTCCCACACCAGAGGGCTCTTCTGATTTGGGACACAAGAATCTCTTAACAATTTTTTAAAGCAATATGTCTGGGTTTAGAGGGGGAGTGAGTCAATTCCACCTCTAAAGCCAGCTTGGTATATTTGGGAATTTGGGCGTAGCATCTCTTACTACTTCCTGCTGGAGGGGGGCACTGTATCTTATGGGGACACAAAGAAAATTTTAGGCCTATGGGGTAGTCCGTGAGGCTGTATTGTATGAACCAGTTGCCTTGAAACCGCTCTGGATGTTGGATCATCTGGGCCATGGTGTCATCAGAGACCTTTCAGGGGGTCTTGGCTGGTGAAACCTGATGTATCTTAACCTGGAACAAATCCATATCCTCTGGCTTTCTGTGGAAACAAAAGCAGAACCTCTTTTCCAAAGCAACATATCCTTAAATCCAAATTTTGAAGTCAAGGTATCTTTAAAATATACATTTTGGCATAACTCAACAGCTTTTGAAATCAAATGTTTTTCTTCAGTTACAAATATCAAAGAGAACATAATCCAGATTCTCTGTGTGGTAGCCATCTTTACGTGGCTTATTTTTTATATTACCTTGAGCCTATTGCTTTAAACTGCACCATTCTAAGACTGAAAAGGTGCTGTGGCTGTTGGCTCTGCCCATTTCAGCTTACCAACATGGCATTTTCCGCCAGTTCTGTGAGTCATCAAGTCTCAGAAATAGTGGGTCTAAGCTTTTATCAAAGCAGTGTGTAGCCCAGAAACCTTTTTTTTTTTTTTTAAATACTAGTAGAGACTAAATCTACCACACAGCATAATGTGTTGCTGGCAGACATCTCATTTCCGCCATACTGCTGGTCAAACACAAACGCCAGGAACCCGTCAGTAGTTCAAACCCGAGTTTTGTGGTGTCTAGCTGCCCTTTTGAGACATGAAGCAAGAACCTTGTTTTGGCTCTGTTTAGAACTGGTTATTAAATATTGTCAGGTTTAAGGTGGAAACTCGAGCCGTTGGGCACCATTTGTTGCTGGAGGGCTCTCTCCAGGTTCCACCAAACCACGCAGTCCCACAATCCACATATAAAATAGTCACTCAGACACTTACATTACTTATAAACTGTATGGCCGTGGCAGGCTTTTTGCTAACTGTTCTTATATCTTAAATTAACCCATTTCTATAAATCTATACCTTGCCACGTGGCTGGTAGCTTACTGGCGTCTTTACATGCTGCTTATCCTGGCGGTGGCTGCAGTGTCTCTCCCTCCTTCTTCCTGTTTCCCCAATTCTCCTCTTTCCTTGTCCGGCCTATACTTCCTGTCTGGTCACTGGCCATCAGTGTTTTATTTATATAGAGTGATATCCACAGCAGCAGATACCTTTGACTCTTCCATGTTACTGTAAGTAGCTGCTTACTTGTCTAGGTCATTCAAAAGCTAATTTGGAAAGATTTATGCTGTGGAATGGTCTTTCTGTACACCTCTAAATATGTTTTACTACTATTTGTTAATAAAGAAGCCATTTGGCCTATGGCAACACAGCATATAGCCAGGTGGCAAATCCAAGAGAGATACCCAGAGAAGAAAAGTGGAGTTGGGGAGACACTACAAGCTACCAGGGGGAGCAAGATATAATAGAACACAGGTAAAGTCATGAGACATGAGACTTATGGTAATACATAAATCAACAGAAATGGGTTAATTTAAGATGTAATAGCTAGCAAACAATAAGCCTAAGCTATAGACCAAACAGTATGTAATTAATATTAAGCCTCTGAGTGATTATTATTTTTTTTAAATCAGCTGCTGCCCAGGCAGGACCAGGCAGGACCAGGCAGGACCAAGCACGACCAAGAAACTTGAGTCTACAAATTTACTTAAGGCTGGGACTCCTAGGAAAAAGTTTGACAGGGGTCAGATGCTATGTTGTGAGACTTGGGAAGACTTTAAAGCCTAAATAACAGTTTACCAAGGCTGTGGGAGACAGGGAGGTGCCTATGAATCCTACTAAACCTGACACAACTGTGAAAAAGGGAGTTCTCAAGTAATGGCAACACTAGTTGCTCTTGCAATAAGCTTGCCAAGGTTTACTGAAGGTGAGAATAAGACAGGATAATCAGAGTCCACATGATGAATTATGGATTTGTTGGCTTCCTCCTAATATACTAAAATGGTGGGCTTTAGCAGATATTTGAGTTGAATGTTTAACTCCACAAACACTGACAGCCATGGACAGCAGCAGATGGACTATAGGAGAGAATAGTGCAGGAGAATGATTAAGCTAACCTGAGTATGAGCAGTTATTTCCTAAGGGTGTATTGTGAACACTTTTCCCATCTAAGTACTAACCAAGTATAGTCTTGTATACTTTACAAGATTAGAGTAGATCAGGCACCATCAGGGTTGTGTGTCTGTAGATGTGAATATTTCTCATTTGTAAGAAAATATACTATGGCAGATATGCTATTGGGGGCATACCATGTATATTACTTTTGAAAAATTTGGCTCAGGGTATGAACCTTACAGGCAGTCTTGTGTGGTTGGCAAAAATGAGAGATTGCAAAAGTCTCACAACCCATGTATTTTGTGCCTTTCTTTCAAAACAATCAACAAATGTAAATGAAATTCTAAACAGTCTTAGTAATTAAGAAACACAGAGCCAAATACAGATTTAATAGCCAAAGAGATCAGAGAGCCAAAATTACCTTATCTTATCACCTCACTGCCAAAACTTCCCCAGAGAGACCTTCTTCCTCTGTGACTTGTGTTTTTATTGCCTTTCTGTTCTGACTTCTCATTGGCTCTAAGCCCAGACACATGACTTCCTTGTCACTGCCTGTCTATACAGACCTCCAGGTCTCTATAGTTGCTACTGGGATTATAGACTTCCTGTCAATATGCTTGGCTGTATCCTTGACCACACAGAGACTCTGCCTGCCATGTGATTGGATTAAGGGTGTGTGCTACCACCACTGGACTTCTGTTTAATGGGTATTTGACCTCTGATCTCTGGGAAACTTTATTTATTAACCTACAAATAGAATATCACATTCCATCACAAATAAAATATCACCACAAACAAACTATTATTTAAGAATTTTATTGTAGTTCAGTTTTAAATGGCTTGGGGATCAGTGAGGACTGCCTTATCTATCACTCTACTTAGTTTTCACTAACACTAACCTTAATAGACTATTAATAATCAGGAAAGGAATTATTGACTGAAAGAACTAAAGGAAAATGGCTATTTTCCACATTTCACATACAGATTTTTTCTTCATTTGTTTATTTGAGACTGTCATTCACCCTGTCTTTGTACTCACTATATAGACAGGCTGTCCTTAAACTCAAAGTGATCTACTTGTCTTTGCATGCTGAGTACTGGGATTATAGATGTATGTTACCACACCTGGCATTTAAAATTTTTATCTAACATGAGTTAATCACACATTTTTTCCAATTTAAGCCTTTTATTGATGTAAAACACCTTTTTTATGTAATCTCTATTGAACTTTAGCTGAGCACTTGACCAAATTTAAATATTTATAATGGTGTAATTAATGCTTATTTATGTAGGAGCTGATTAAGCAGTTCACAGATGATTCTGTCCTCTGCTCTAATGCTTCTTAAGTATTTATCTCTTTACTTCACCTGAAATATCTTCATGAGCATCTTCTAGTGATGGTGCCTAGGATTACTAAATTGAAGAAAAACAAAATTAAAAAAAGTAAATTGGCCATATATTTGCAATGGTCTTAAAAATATGATAGGAAGGCCAAGACAGAGGCTCACTGAGTGATAGAACTTGCTAAACAAGCACAAGGATCTGAACATCCTTTAGATCTTAGCATCCATGTAAAAAGCTGAACATGATCAGGCAAGTGCCTGTAATTGCAGGACTATTGGAGGTAAAGACGGGAGAATTGCTGAGATTGCTTGGCCCTTATTTTAATGATAGATCTTGTCTCAAAGGAATGTAGATATGAATAATAGAGGAAGACATTCAATGTCTTCCTCTGGCATTCACAAATGTGCAGGGGCATACCCTTACACCCCACATATACTCACACCTTCACTACCCCCATACACACAATTGTAGCAATGTAGATATGTTCCTTGCTTTGTTAATATAGAGAAACAAGAATTTCAGGTATGAAAAATCATGAAGAAAAAATGAGCTGCCAGAATTTGTGAAGTGACAATTCTCTTATGGAACAAAATATAACTCAGAGTGTTAAACTAATGTCTTAGTTAAGACTTCTATAGATGTGGTCAAACACAATGACTGAAAAGAACTTAAATATGAAAGGGTTTATACAACTCTCAGATCTTGTGCCACCATTGAAAAATAGCAAGGCTGGAACAGAGGGTAGGAACCCAGTGGGAGGAGCTTTAGCAGAGGCCATTGAAGATAGTTGCTTACTGGCTTCATCCTCTTGGTTTGCTTAGCTGCCCTTCTTACAGAACGCAAGGGTAACTGCCCTGGGATGGTATTGCACACAGTGGACAAGGTTCTTCCACATCATTCTTATCAAGATAATGCCTTACATACTTGTCTACTTGTTCAAATCTTAGATGGTCTTATAATTAAAAAACCCAGTGCCAGATATCAGGGCAAAAGCTCAAATATCAGAGAAGCAGAATAGCCAGCAAGTAGTTCTCACCTAGGAAATCCTCAGCCTAAAGAGAGTGAGTTCCTGTTTCCTCATGCCTTGTATACCTTTTTCTGCCTAGACATCACTTCCTGGATTAAAGGCATGTGTGCTTCCCAGTACTGGGATTAAAGGTGTGTGCCCCCACTGCCTGACTTCTATGTCTACTCTGGTGGCTAGCTCTGTCCTTTGATCCTCAGGCAAGTTTATTAGGGTACACAATATATCACCATACCTACTGGCCCATCTGATGGAGGCATTTTCTCAATTCAGATTATCTCTTGCCTCATGTATAGGTTTGTATCACACTGACAAAGACAAAGCAGACAAACAAGCAAAAATAGCAAAACAACCAGGACAACTACTTTAGCTTTCTTTCAAATTCAAGTTATTTATCTATAATGAGTCCTTAATCATTTCCTCACCATGAACTAAGTGTATGTATTATATATTTTTCATGAGAACATTCTCATCTGAGACTATAATTACTACATGTTGTGCTATAAAATACATTGGGGGAACTGGCACAAGCAAATGGGTCATTTGGAGTTACTTGCTTCATAAGATTTGCTGTAGGATAGACTTTCATATCAAACGCCATGTGACAAGAATTTAAATTTCAAATTTAAAGAGTAATATGTATTGCCTTCTTTGTGCTCTCTGAAAAGCCTAGAGACTGTCATGTATAAAAGAAATCACTAACTAATACTGAATTTGAGCTGAGAATGCTAATTAAAAATCTGCTAATATTCCCTGTTCTGTGATAAACAAAATGGGGTCTAAATGTTTGTACTAAAGTAACTTTATTGATGAAAGTTTGGCATCTTAATGCCAAAACGTCAGATTTAGTGGAAAGTTTACAGTATTTTGAAGAATTTTGAAATGTGTCCAAATAGTTAATTTTGTAAAGCATCTGCTACAGACCAACTCCTGGAATGCTAAACATTTCTGTGTCTGTTTCACTCCATTTGGTAAAAAGTTCATTTTGTTTTATTTAACATTTTTGTTGATATGACACTCTGGTAAGGCAGATTTTTCAAAGAAGACACTGTGGCAAATGAAAACATGTCATACTGTGTTATTTTTACATTTTTCAGAAATCTGGAAGTGGATTATTGTTTAACAAAATAACATTAAAAACTGAGTTACTATTTAACAAATCTATATTTAAGTTTTAGTAAATGATTATCAGTTATATATTTAAAACACATATTTTAATCTCCCTATAAGGATAAGCATGCAGCAGGCGAATTTTTCATTTGTGGGAGGAAACTGTGAGACATTCTGGTTTCCAGGCATGTGTTTACTATTTTTATATCATTATTCTTAACTGAAAAACCAAATAACATGTACATAATTCCTTTCAAACAAGCCTCACAAACCCATGAAGCCATTATTGCACTTCAAATTATTTTTTTAATACTGACCAGGACAAAATTCCTGAGCAAAATCTGTTCTACTGAAGATATCAATTAAGGATATTACAAGTACTTCTTGAATTTAGTCTAGTTTCCTAGACAATGAAATATTCAAAGCTGGTGAGGAACTTGGGTTTTCATTTGACCTAATCAAGCATGTGCATGTAATTACATATCTGAAAAACTTTTAAAGCTAATAGGATCCATGTTTTCTTCCATTATCAGCTATAGAAATGTGTGTACTGACTGTCAATATTTGATATTCTTTACTCTGTTTTAACTACATTTTTAGTATTTTTTAATCTCTGATAGCACTAATAATAGTTTGTTATAGTCTTATCAAAACACATCCTAACTTTTAAAAACAATTGTCTCTAAACATCAACAATGTACTGGCACAGCCTCATACTATTTATAATTTTACATGTGAATTAATCATTCTTCTGATGGTATATCATTCTATAAATAACCACCAATCTTCTAATCCTACACATAAACATATAAAATGGCATAGGAATTCATAAACATATAATACATTTTAGTTAATCCAATTTATGGCCATTTCAAAGACAAATAAATGTGATTCATACTAATATTTTTCAATAATTGATTAAATAAGAACTTCCAATTTCATTTCCAAACATTTTGGAGATGAAAATAACTACATTAATTACATAGGAAAAGTAAAATATGATTATAAACTTTTAATTCTTATGAGTATAAATGCAGGTCCAATTGATTTTTTAAAAAATAATTCAAATGTAGTGAAATTTAGATAATATACTATTGTCTAAGCCATAATAATTTAAGCTAAAGTTCTTGATATGGACACAGATATAGATATAAATTGTATATCTGCATCTATATATTTCTCTCTATATAAATCAGTATCTCTATCTATCCATGTACATCACATATTTTATATATTTTTTTTCTCTCTCTCTATCTCTCATCTATAAAGAGATGAGGAGAGAGATCAGATGCAGATGTAGATGAAAGGTCAACCAAAAAGAGAAGACAGACAAGAAAATAAGTTATGTCAGCAACAGAAAAGATTTAATTCAAGAATAAAAGCTGTGGGATGAGGTCTCTAGATTGGGAAAGCAGAGAGATCAATGCTAATTTATAAATAAGAAATAGGTATGATGGAAAAGTAGATGTAAGGTGGGTATTTAAAAACTTCCATTTTCTGGTCAGAGATTGGTAGCTGCTAAGAGTAAACAGTGAGCATTGAGTGGGGAGTTTTAAAATCAGGTTAACAATAGATATGTCTTCTCGGCAGTATGGTAGTAGTAGGAATCTTAGAAAATAAATTAATTTTGTCCTGGGACTATTAATTCCTGTGGTTTGGGAAAATTAATACTATTTAACAAAAGCACACCAATGGTCCTGATTAAAAATACATGTAAACATAGATATAACCGATACTCTAATTATTTATTTATTTATTTATTTATTTATTTATTTATTTATTTATTTACTTATTTATTCATTCATTCATTTATTCTTTTGTTTTGTTTTGTTTTTTCATGACAGGTTTTCCCTGTGTGGCTTTGGAGCCTGTCCTCGAACTCACTTTGGAGACCAGGCTGGCCTTGAACTTACAGAGATCCACCTGTCTCTGCCTCCCAAGTGCTGGGATTAAAGGCATGTGCCACCACCCCCTAGCTAAAATTAATACTATTTAACCAAAGGAGACAAATTTTACAAAAATAGAGCAAAAAAAAAATTAAAAATAGAACACAGAGAGAAAATAAAGGGTTCCTGTAGCAGGGTCCTTTGCTGTTGTTCCCTTTGGGGGCGAGGGCCAAGTAGACGCAGAGACAATACAGACTCGGGGAGAATGTGAAAAAAAAAATAAGCTCAGTTTATTCAGGAAGAGGCAAGCCTTATATGCCCTCCATCCCTCCCTGGGGGGATGTCTGATGAATATGCATCTGCTGGTGTGACATGACTGTCTCTCATTGGTCCAGGTCATCTCTAGATCATGTTTCAGGTACTGTTGCTAAGACCATCAAGCAGACCCAGGCTGGCTCTCAGAAGTATCTTTTTTACTTGTTCGGGCCTTCTGGCCCTCAAGCCCATTAGGAATGAGTCATCCCACAGGCTTTGGCTTTGTGAGATCTAATACATACATTAAATATTGTTGCCACATAGATCTTCTGGGTAAAGTTGCTTTTCATTTGGTGTGTATATATGCAGAAATGGATTAAGGCTTTTTGTTTGCCATGACACCCTGGTATTGGATAGACTTCTTCAGAGTTCTAGAGAATAGAGTTACTTCCATGATTCTTAGCTCACAACTTTTAAAGTCTAGTTTCCTCCATTTCCCCAAATTCTCTAAAATCTTTTTTTTTTTCTTCCACCTTTCTAGTCTAGTGAACTACTTCATTGCAAATGCCTTAAGAGGACACAAATAGTATTATATTTCTCTATCACTATATTATAAATATAATGTCAAAGTTCATTGTCATTTTCTTTTGAATCTCAAAGGCCTATTTTGGAGGCTGTAGATGAATAAATAAATCTTATTTTTTAATAAAACTCAAACATCAATTTTAATAGATGTGTACAACTTCATTAGCTAAGGGAAGAAATTTTAGCAATAGTAATACAGAAGTGAGAGAATGAAATAAAGCTAAGTAGATTTTCAGTTATCCAGTTGTGTTACTGAAATATAAGCCAAGCTGATTTTTTGTGCATGCACAAACTAAAATAAATTATGCAGCAACCCTTCTTTGTAGATGTAACCAACTGTCTTATTAAATAAGAAACACAGAACCAATGCAAAGAAGAAAGCCAAGAGGTCAGAACTAAGAGCTAAAAACCTTACCCATCCTCTCACTGTGGTCCTACCTCTCCAAAAGTGACCTACTTCCTGTGTCTGTCTTTTTTTTTTATAGAGTTTCTGTTCTGCCTTCTCATTGGTTGTAAACCCAACCACATGACCTCCTAGTCACTGCCTGTCTGTGCAGACCTCCAGGTCTTCTATGGTTGGTATTGAGATTAAAGGCATGTGTCTCCAATGCTGGTTGTATCCTTGAACACACAGAGATCTACCTAGCTCTGCCTACCAAGTGCTTGGATTAAAGGCTTGCACCATCATCACCCAGCTTTCCTATGGCTTGCTAATAGCTCTGATCCCTGGGCAACTTTATTTATTAACATACAAATAACACTTTAGTACAAATAAAATATTACAATACTTCTTTGTTCTCATGTTCTTCCTTCATTATGTAAATTGATATTAAATAGGCCTTTAATCCTTGTGGTAGGGACATAGTAGCACTTTTTGTTTGATTTTATAATAATTGTTCTATTTTTTGCTATTTGGAGGTTAATAGAAAGGCTAATGTCAACCCATATATAGAGAGGTAGATTCTCTAGTGCCAATAATACAGAGCCATCTCAATATTTAGAATAAGGATGATTTGCTTGTTTTGGTCTTGAGACTTGATCGAATCCAAGTGGAAGGGAATTTTAATAAGGAAACAGTATCTTGTTTGACTTTTATTTTTCATTTCTTCCTTGAAATTCAATTCGGATATTCATAGGCTCATGGGCAACTTGCATTCCCTTAATTTTCTTGCTTGTAATTACTTCTCATTGTTATTTTCCGTCTACTGATGTTCATTTTGAATTATTAACTTTTACAACATTCCGCATTGGTATGATGTGTCTACACACATGCTATATTCATGGAAAAACACAAAAGCTATGTCATCTGACACAATTTGTCTGCCTGTCATGGGAATAAAATGAGAAGTGAACATCAGAATTAATTGTCTTCAGAAAACGAGAACTACTTTTCAACTCCAAAGTGTGGATATCTGAATATAGGAAAATGTGTAATATTTTGGAATGGCTAATGAGTATTCAGGATAGGAAAGGTGGCATCATCACATTTACAGTCTAAGATGTTCCTTTTCACCTCCACCCCAACAAAATTCTATATCATATTTTCCTGTTAGGTAAATGAGGGTTTAGCTCTTCCTCAGTCACCAGCACATGCTTCTTCTAATAGCACATTGAATACAATTTCTTTTTTATTTTTCTTTTTCTACTCACTCCTCATGCTATCCATAGACCCCCACTCCTCCCTCCTCCCACCCCAACCCTTTTTCCCAAGTCACCCTGCATCCCCACATCCCCCAAATTGAGGTCTCTCGTGGGGAGTCAGCAGAGCCCAGCTCACTGAGCCTAGGCAGGTCCAAGCCCCTTCCCACTGCACCAAGGCTGTGCAAGGCATCACACCACAGGCACTGAATTTCCAGAAGCCTGCCCATGCACAAGGGACAGATCCTGATCCCCCTGCCTGGGTGCCCCACAAACAGTTCAAGCCAAACAACTGTCTTCCATGTCCAGAGGGCCTAGTCCAGTCCCATGGCGAATCCACAGCCACCAGTCCACAGTCCATGGGTTTCCACTAGCAAATAACCTAGCTGTCATCATAGAGCCTTTGCCCAGTGACAGATGGAGGCAGATACAGAGATCCACAGCCAGGTACCAGGCTGAGTTCCGGGTATCCATTTGATCAGAGAGAAGAGAGATACCGCAGGCGAGGGACATCAAGTTCATGATGGGAGGATGTGCAGAGATGACGGACCACACTAGTGAATAATATTTCTGTACAACAGTGGCAACAACAAAAATTTTATGTATGTGAGATCAGATACTTAACAATTGTCTCCATGTAGATCTTCTAGGTAAAATTACTCTTGGGAGAAACTGTTGTGCTGAGGGATATCCTGTATGCTGTAAATATATGTTGTTATAATTGATTGATAAATAAAATGTTGATTGGCCAGTAGCCAGGCAGGAAGAATAGGGTAGGTGGGACAAGGAGAAGAATTCTAGGAGGTGGAAGGCTGAGGCAGGGAGACTCTGCCAGCCGCCACCATGAAAAGAGAGATGTAAGGTGCCTGTAAGCCAGGGCCACGTGCTGACTTATAGACTAATAGATATGGGTTAATTTGAGATATAGGAACTAGATAGTAAGAAGCCTGAATCATTAGGCCAAACAGTTAAAATAATATAAGCCTGTGTGTTTATTTTATAAGTGGGCTTCAGGACTGCCAAGATTTGGTGAGAGCTGGAGAGTTTCTCTCCAGCTACACTATTGTGTCAAGGAAGATAAATACAGAACATGTTCTACATTCAAGCTCTTTGTAGTTACTCTGGAAGATTTGGTTGTTCTCATTCCAAATCTTTGAACAAATGTGTACTGTATCTTTTGTAGATCGTTTTGCACATAAAGAAAATAAGAATGGAAAGTCGGAAATGGCTTTGATGAGAAAAGAAGTGAAAAGACAACCTGAGAAAACTTACACTAAAGCAGTACTTCAGTAGAAAGTTATAAGTATAAACATTAGTATTCAAGGAGAGAATTATCACCATTCAATAATCTAGGCTTCTACCTTAATAACCAGGAGAGAAAAAACAAAATCCAAAGCAAAGACAAGGAAGGAAATAATAAATATTAGAGTAGTTATAAAGCAAACCAAAACCCGAACCAAACCAACCAACCAAAAAAAAAGAAAAATAATGAGAGATAAACAAAACCAAAAGTTTGGTCAGTTCAGTGAAAATATTTGAATTATTTTTTTTAAAAAAAGCATTAGCTTGATTAATCAGTAAAAATGAAAGAAGATTCAAGGCACTAGAATCAATAATGAAAAATGGGATGTCAGTGTTAAAATTAGCTAAAAGAAAAGAAGGCTAATGAAAGACAGCAATATATGGACAATCCTACATTATATTCTAACATACTGAGATTTTCCCCAGGAATGTGAAGATGGCAAAAAGATATAAGTGGCAAAAACATGTAGCACATTGTGATGGTTTGAATAAAAAGTGTTCCCAGTAGCCTCATATCTTTGAATACTCTATCCCTAGTTAGTAACACTGTTTGGGGAGATTATGGAGAGGGGCATCCATTCTGGAGGAAGTCCCTCACTGGGAAAGGATGTTGAGTGCTTATAATCTTGCCCCACTTCATTTTCTGTCTCTGTTTGTGTTTATGGTTCAAGATATGATCTTTCAGCTTCATGATGCTGCTGCAATGATTGCCTTTTGTTGCCATGTTTCTTTGCTTGTCGAAGTGGAGTCTTAGCCTCTAGAACCATAAACCAAAATATTTTTTTTCATAAATTGCTTTTAGTTAGGGAGTTTTATCACAGCTACAGAAAACTAACAAATATACACAATATAGCAATAAAGTAATATAAAAGAATCAATAGTTCAGAATGATCAGAAAAAAGTGATACAGTGCACTAGCCTTTCATTAAAAAAAAAAAAAAAACTGGAGTAAACTGAGAAATAGCAAGAAAATACCCTTAATACCATAAGGAATATCTGTGAAAAAATGACTGTTCTTTCAAATTGTGAATAATCTTTATATGGCTTTTAATATTGGGAATAAGGCAACAATATTACCTTTCAGTATTGGAGTAGAGTTCCTTTCAAGGGCAAGCATTCAAGGTAGAGAAATAGCAAGTGGCTTGTCATGGGCAAAGGGGAAACATATCTTTACTTCTAGAACATGGGAGGTGAAAACACAAGGATTACAAGTGGAGGCCAGTCTGTATTATTGTGAAGTTTAAGGCAACATTAACTACAAATTGAGACACTGTTTTAAAAATACCAATAACTGATCATGTGAATCATTGGCAGTGGGATTTTATTGCATGTGCAAAGTTCTATAGTCAACACTCAAGACTAGAAGAGTAAAAAACAAACAATGAAAATACCAAGCAAATCAAGAAGAAATGCAACAAATTTACATATATTAAAAAGAAATACATAATATTTAGATATGTGATCTCATATTAAAAATTCATCTAGTCAAATTAGTAAATTTAGATAATAATTATCATTTTTAACAATATTTCAGATTATTAAATGAGTTCTCAAGATTTTATCAATTGTCTATATATCAGAAATAAAAATCTGAAAATTAAAGAAAACATTTATATCACACAAAAAATAAAAATTCCTAGAAATATACATTACTAAGGAAATGCGACATTTGTCCATTGATAACTACAAAAAATAGTTTTCAAAGGAATGAAATATTTAGTATATGAACTGCATCATTTTTATGGCATGGAACATTATTAATATTTGAGTGCTAGTAGTCTATATACTGCTCTTGAAATGAAAGGCATTAGTACTAAAATTCACATGTAATTGCTAGTTTCATCTAATAATCAAAACCACTTTTACAGGCCAAAAAATTTGTGTGACATGTATTTTGAATTAAAAATTTAGTACATGAAAAAAAAAATAAAAATAAAAATTTAGTGTATGGCTAGCATAATATAGGATATGAGCTACTAATAAATATATACACATACATAAGAAATAGATATTACTAATAGTTAAGAGATAAACCAAAACATTTAAATTAAATTAAATTAATTGGTGGCAATAATGCTTAGTTTTGGTTCTCTCTCCCTCTCCCAACATGGTGGCCTCAGCAACAAACAAGACTAAGAATGGCAAGACCATCTCCCTAACAGACTTTCTAGCTGAGGATGGGGGTACTGGTGGAGGAAGCACCTATGTCCCTAAACCAGTCAGCTGGGCTGATGAAACAGACGATCTAGAAGGAGATGTGTCAACAACCTGGCACAGTAATGATGATGTGTACAGGGCACCTCCAAATGACCGATCCATCCTTCCCATTGCTCCACGGGCTGCTTGGGAACCCAATATCAACTGGAGCCATCTTCCCAAGTCGCCACCCTACACTGCTTTCCTAGGCAACCTGCCCTATGATGTGACAGAAGACTCCATTAAGGAATTCTTTAGAGGACTAAATATCAGTGCTATATGCTTATCACGTGAAACCAGCAATCCAGACAGGTTGAAAGGCTTTGGATATGCGGAGTTTGAGGACCTGGATTCTCTGCTCAGTGTTCTGAGTCTCAATGAAGAGTCTCTAGGTAACAGGAGAATTCGAGTGGACGTTGCTGATCAAGCACAGGATAAAGACCGGGATGATCGTTCTCTTGGTCGAGATAGACATTGGGATTCTGACAAAACAGACAGAGACTGGAGGGCCCGTCTTGCCACCAGACAGCTTTGATGACTACCTGCCTAGAAGAAGTGATGATAGCTTTGGAGACAAGTATCGAGACCCTTACGATTCAGACCAGTACCGGGAAGGATACCGGGACAGCTCAAGCCAAGATATGAACTGCTATGGGTTCTGGGATCGATATGATGACCCAAGCAGCAGAGACTATGACCGAGGCTATGACTCCAGAATAGGCAGTGGCAGAAGACCATTTGGTAGTGGGTACCGTAGGGATGATGACTACAGAGGAGGTGGGGACTGCAATGAAGACCAGCATGACAGCAGGGACAATCAATCATGGAGCTCCAGGGATGATTACTCTAGGGACGATTATAGGCATGATGACAGAGGTCCCCCTCAAAGACCCAAACTGAATGGAAAGCCTCAGAGTACTCCTAAGGAAGATGATTCCTCTGCTAGCACCTCCCAGTCCAGTCGAGCGGCTTCCATCTTTGGAGGGGCGAAACCTGTGGACACGGCTGCTAGAGAAGGAGAAGTTGAGGGACGGCTACAGAAGGAACAGGAGAAGTTGCAGCGGCAGCTGGATGAGCCGAAACTAGACCACCGGCCACAGGAAAGACACCCAAGTTGGCGAAGCGAAGAAACTCAGGAAAGAGAACAGTTGAGGACAGGAAGTGAGTCATCACAGACTGGGGCCTCAGCCACATCTGGCAGAAATACATGAAGGAGAGAGAGTGAGAAGTCTCTGGAAAATGAAACCCTCAATAAAGAAGACTGTCACTCTCCAACCTCCAAACCTCCTAAACCTGATCAGCCTCTGAAGGTAATGCCAGCCCCTCCACCAAAGGAGAATACGTGGGTGAAGCGAAGCTCTAACCCTCCTGCTCGATCTCAGAGATCTCAGAGCTCAGACACAGAGCAGCAGTCCCCTACAAGTGGTGGAGGGAAGGTGGCTTCAACTCAGCCCTCTGAGGACGGACCATCAAGGAAAGATGAAAATAAAATAGATGGGATGAGTGTCCCAAAAGGCCTAACTGGGAACTCCAGTTGTGGTCCTGGAGAAGGAGGGAACAAAGACCACTGGAAGGAGTTGGATAGGAAAGATGGCAAAAAGATCAAGACTCCAGATCTGCACCTGAGCCAAAGAAATCTGAGGAGAATCTAGCCTCTAAGTTCAGTTCTGCAAGCAAGTATGCTGCTCTCTCTGTGGATGGTGAAGATGAAAATGAGGGAGACGACCACACTGAGTAGACATTCACATGCTGTGCTTTCTTCTAGTCTCCACCCCGGAACATTCAAGAGCAAATCAAACCTCTATCCAGACAAGAAAAAATTAAACTCATCATCTTCTGAAGACCTTTCTTATTTTTTTAATGAGATGAAATTGTTTTACATGCTACTGCAGCCTTTTAAAGTATTGAAGTAACTGGAAAATCACCATTGCAGCCAGAGATGTGGCTACCGCTTTTGAATGGGGAAGTTGTGATGTGTTCTGATGATACCAAGCGGCTACCTGTGTGACTAGTGCCTGGGGGTCCATTCAGCAGAAATGTAGTGACAGTGAGGCATTAGAGAAAGGTACAAGGAAGAGTGCGATGTCTGCCTTTTAATTCTTATCCTGTGGTGGTACCTATGAATTCCCGAACCTCATCTGAATAAATTTCCCATCCTTAGAAAGGTAGATTTAATCTCTCAAGTTCTTTTAGTCTCCAGGAGTCTGCTAGTCCTTCTACTTTAAATCTGACTTAACTGGAGCCAGCATAGGGGAAATTGTTTTTTGTTTTTTACCCCCCAAGGGGGTAATTGGGAGTGAGTCTACAGGCCACTAACAAGTAGTACCTCTTGGGGACCAAAATGAATGGGAAACTCAATTGTGGTTCGAAAAGCTTTGAGGGAGTGATCAGTTATACCAGGTAGCAAGGGAAATGGCATAACCTCCTATAAACACGTGAATAGAAGGATCGTTTCCTGGATGAGGAAGCACTTAGCGGGTGTGAGAAATTCATCTTCTAAAATCTGTCCTTCCTAAGGTTCGAATATATCCACATTTTTTCAAAACCTTGTCACTCTGGTCGTCTCATGTTCTTGATGACACTGTCAGCCTTCCAAAAGCAGTCCCTGCTCTCACAGGCATTTTATCATGGTCACCAGAAGCTGTGGCCTGAGGCTCTGTGGTATCATTGATTCCTGCCCCTGTCTCCTCCTGCTGCTTTCACCACCCTTGGAGGTCAGAGTATTTCAGTTGAGGGACTTGGGTGGTGAATAGGGGTACATAAATGGGGAGAGTTGAGTTAAACGTTTTCAGCCTGGATTGAGGTTGTTTCTATCCTTTTCTTTTCCTGGAAACCCACGCTAGTGCTTGGGTTTGTAATGTGACCTAGACTGTGGTTTTCTGCTTAGAGGAGGGTTGGTTTCTCTTGACTTCCCTCAAGAATAAAGGATAATGCAAAGAACTATTGAATAAGGTCCCAGCTTCTCTTGCACAGTAGCTTGACCACACGCTTGGTCACAAAGCAAATCTCAACAGATACAAAACAATTGGAATAACCTCCTATGTTCTATCAGACCACCATGGATTAAAGTTAGATTTCAACAACAATAAAAATTACAGAAAGCCTACAATCTCATTGAAACTGAATAATACCCAATTGAATCACAAATGGGTCAAGGAAGAAATAAGAAAGAAATTAAAGATTTCCTAGAATTCAATGAATAAGAATGTACAACATACCCAAACTTATGGGACACTATGAAAGCAGTGCTAAGAGGAAAATTCATAGCTCTAAATTCCCACATAAAGAAGTTGGAGAAATCTCACACTAGTGACTTAACAGTACAACTGAAAGCTCCAGAACAAGAAGAAGCAAACTCACCCAGGAGAAACAGATGCCAGGAAATAATCAAATTGAGGGATGAAATCAATAAAATAGAAACAAAGAGAATAACACAAAGAATCAATGAAACAAAGAGTTGGTTACTCGAGAAAATCAACAAGATAGACAAGCCTTTATCCAAATTAACCAAAAAGCAGAGAAAGAGAATATCCTAATAAACAAAATCAGAACTGATAAGGTGGACACAACAACAGACACTGAGGAAATCCAGACAACCATTAGGTCATATTTCAAATACCTGTATTCCACAAAATTGGAAAATCTGAAAGAAACGGATAATTTTCTGGATGGGTGCTACATACCAAAGTTAAATTAAGACCAGATAAACTATTTAAATAGACCAATAACCCTTAAGGAAATAGAAATGGTCATTAAAAGTCTCCCAACCAAAGAAAGCCCAGGACCAGATGGTTTCAGCACAGAATTCTACCATATTTTCAAAGAGCTAATACCAATACTCTTCAAATTGTTCCATACAATAGAAACAGAAGGAGCATTATCAAACTCTTTTTATGAGGCTATAGTTACCCTGATACCCAAACTACACAAAGATCCAACAAAGAAAGAGAACTACAGACCAATCTCCCTCGTGAACATTGATGCAAAAATACTCAACAAAATATTGGCAAACCAAATCTAAGAATACATCAAAACAATTATCCATCACGACCAAGTAGGATTCAACCCAGGGATGCAAAAATGGTTCAACATACGAAAATCAGTCAATGTACTACACCATATAAACAAACTGAAAGAAAAAAAACACATGATCATCTCCTTAGATGCTGAAAAAGCCTTTGACAAAATCCAACACCCCTTCATGATAAAGGTCTTAGAAAGATCAGGAATACAAGGAACATTTCTAAACATAATAAAAGCAATTTACAGCAAGCCGACAGCTAACATCAAATTAATTGGAGAGAAACTCAAAGTGATTCCGCTAAAATCAGGAACAAGTCATGGCTGTCCACTCTCCCCATACCTATTCAACATAGTACTCGAAGTTCTACCTAGAGCAAGGTAACTTGAGTTAATTAATCTTTTTTTCAAAATGTATTTTAAAGAAAACATAAAACAGGAGGTTTCCATGTGTGATTGTCAAACAACCTCTGTGTTAGATAGCCCCCTAATAACTTCCTCTGCCATCCTGTTCAATCAGTTACCACTTAAATCTTTATGTTGTATTACTCTCTTTTCCTCATTCATACCACTTACATTCTACTATTTCCCTCACTTACATTCTACTATTTCCCTCCCTTAGTAATTTGCTCTCTGTAAGAATAACAACTTTTATACTTCTTGGCTTTTATAGGTACTCCAAGGTAAGCACAGAAATCAAAAGATCCAAAGCTGAGGTTTATACCTGTGATAATGTCCTATATCTCTCTCTAAACCATAGATATAGCATTAATCATAATTTTTCCAGTTTTATCCCTTTACCTACAATTTTAATAATTTCATTTTTAACAAGTAAATAACCCCCCTTTATATATACATATACATATATATACATATATATATATATATGCACTATACTTTCATTGTCTACTCATCTGTTGATAAACACCATATTAGTTACTTTTCTATTACTGTGAAAAAACACCATGACAAAGGCAACTTTTGAAAGAAAGAGTTTATTTGGAACTTATGGCTTTACAAGTTTGGAATTTATGATGGCAGAGCAGATGTGGCAAGCAGAAAGCAGCTGAGAGCTCACATCTCCATCCACACACAGGAATCAGAGAGAACACTGAGAAGACAATGAATGTTTTGAAACCTCAAAGCCTACTCTTTTTTTTTTTTTTTTTTTTTTTTTTGGTTTTTCGAGACAGGGTTTCTCTGTGTAGCTTTTCACCTTTCCTGGAACTCACTTGGTAGCCCAGGCTGGCCTCGAACTCACAGAGATCCACCTGGCTCTGCCTCCCGAGTGCTGGGATTAAAGGCGTGCGCCACCACTGCCCGGCTCTTAATGACACACTTCCTCCAACAAATTCTCACTTCTGAATCCTTCTCTAACAGGTCTACCAACTGAGGCCAAAATATTCAAAGAGATGTGTCTATGGGAGGTATTGTCATTGAAACCACCATATACTACTTACCTTCTGGGCTTCATACAATTGTGTCCATATAACGGTAGAAATATATTTAATCTAAGTTGAAAAGTCCATGTAGTCTTTCAGTCTAAAGTTCAAAATCTTTCCTCCAGGATGCAAGGCATTCTCTTAATAACAAATACCTATAAAAATAATTAAAAACAAGTCACATACTTCCAGCATATAATGGCCCAAAATACACCTTACTGTTCCAGAAGGAAGGAATGGAGGTATACTGAGGAAAAATCAGATCGAAATAAAACCAAAAGCTAGCAGGGAAAATTCCAAATTCCGTAGCTCTTTGTGTGACATCAAAGGGATTATATTGCTCTTACCATACAGCTTTGCTGACTGTAACACCTGTCTCTCTCTAGTACTAGTTCCATTCACAGTATGTAGCCCTTCCTGACATATAGCCCAACAATCTGGAATTACCAACATCTTGGGATCTCCTACATATTCCAGACTTCATCTTCACAGTTTCATGCTCTGGCTTCACGGCATCCCCATGCAGTGACTCCCTGCAATGAGCCTAACCTCAGCAACTTTTTTTTTTAATTTAAGAAAGTTTTCCACTCATTCTACATGTCAACTGCAGTTCCCCCTCTCATCGCTCCTCCCACACCCCAACAGTTTTTCCCCAAACCCACCCTCCATCCCTTCCTCCAAAATGGTAACAGGAGTCAGCAAAACCTGACACATTCAGTTGAAGCAGGACCAAGTGCCTCCCCCCTCCCCCTGCATCAAGGCTGAGCAGTGCGTCCCACCATAGGTAATGGGCTTGAGAAAGCCAGCTCATGTACCAGGGATAGATCCTGATCCCACTGCCAATTGCCCCTCAGTCCAAGGTATACAACTGTCTCCCATACGCAGAGGGCCTCGTCTGGTCCCTTGCAGGTTCCACAGCTGTTGGTCTAAAGTTCGTGAGTTCCCACCATCTTGGTTCAGTTGTCTGTGTAGATTTCCCCATCATGATCTTGACCCTCTTGCTCATATAATTCTTCTCCCCTCTCTTCAACTGGACTCCCATAGCTCTGCCTGGTGCTTGGCTGTGGATCTCTGTATCTGCTTTCATCAATTATTTGATGAAGGCTCTATGATGACAGTTAGGGTTTTCACCAATCTGATTACAGGAGACTGTCAGTTCAGGCACCCTCTCCACTATTGCTAGTAGTCAAAGCTGAGGTCATCCTTGTAGATTCCTGGGAATTTTCCTAGCACCAGGTTTCTCCCTAACCCCATAATTCTCCCTCTATCAAGATGCCTCTTTCATTGCTCTCCCACTCTGTCCCTCCTGTTCCCTCATGGTCTCATCCCCCATCCCTTCCCCCTCTATTGTCCCCATCCTCACCGCCAGTTTTCCATGGAAATGTCATCTACTTCCCTAGGTAACAAGGAGGATCCTAAGAGGGATGCATGGATCCGCAATTTTTCTTAACTGCAGTTGAGATTTCACAACCCCTTTACGGAGTTACACTTCATGACTCCAAAGCAAGAACTATATTGCCAGTATTTTCAAGTTCTGCTGTCTGTTTGCAGTGGAACCTGAACCCTTCCTTGAATTACATTTGCATAAGTTTTGATTTGTTGATGCTCTCATTTGTTGAATAAATTTTTATTTGCTTATGGAGCAGAAGATTTTTTTAGCCATTTCCTTTTTTATAAGTTAGAAGCTTACTTAAGTGGGATCTTGTCCTGAGGATACCACTCCCATCATTGCACTTTGAACTGGCCTTTTATTACACTTCTCATCTTTTTGAGAACAAGGCTTGGTACCAAAATTTCCCAATTAAATTCCCCAGTGCTCATTTTTCCTTAAACTACACATTGTGTATTTCTTTTTGCACCATTCATTGTAGATCTATGTACTGGTAACTTGGAAATGACCATTTCTCAATAATGATGCAAAAATATTTTTCACATTGTTAAAATATACCATGGTCACCCTGGATTTCTAAATAGCCATTATTGTATTTCCCTTTCCTTTTTTGTTGTTGTTGTGTAGATGGGGGGGAGTATTGGAGAAATTATTTTGGCCACTCCATGTAGTTAAAAGGATATTTATTTAATGGCGTAACTCACAAATTAAGTAATGGGTAGGTCGCAGGGTCTGGGGAAGGTGTAACTCAGTCCAGCGGTGTTCTCCGGTGCTCTGCACAGACAACCTCCACCGTTCAGCGTCCCAGCACCAAGAGAGCGCAACGCACCGAGAGAGCGCTCGCCCATCCAGCTCTCGGGTCCACAGCGCCTCCCCTGGCCCTGCCTCGTAGGCGTGACAGTTGCCAGAGTCTCAATGGGGGTTGGAACTTCCAGATCCAAGCTGGAATGGCTACCCACTACAACATAAGAGTAATCACTAATAACCACACAGCAGAGTCCATAGTTGGGTATCTTTTTTCTTTTTTTTTTTTTTTTTTTTTTTTTTTTGGTTTTTCGAGACAGGGTTTCTCTATGTAGCTTTGCGCCTTTCCTGGGACTCACTTGGTAGCCCAGGCTGGCCTCGAACTCACAGAGATCCGCCTGGCTCTGCCTCCCGAGTGCTGGGATTAAAGGCGTGCACCACTACCGCCCAGCTGGGTATCTTTAAATATCCTCTGGCAATGAATTACTGTGCATGGTGGCAGGGTGGGGGTGTGGAGTGGGGTGGGGTGGATCAGGGACCGCAAAGGTATCTCATGTGTGCAGGGCAACATGCTGGGAAGATGCAGCAGAGTGCTGCACAGACACATGCCATGTGGGCATGGCGGCCAGTAATTCACAATCCAGACGCTGCATCCATGTGGAGAGTTTATTATGATAGAGAGATGAAGGAGAGAGAGAGAGAGAGAGAGAGAGAGAGAGAGAGAGAGAGAGAGAGAGAGAGAGAGAGAGAGAGAGAGAGAGAGAGGAGAGAGACAAGAAGGAGAAAGACAAAGGTGAGGGTGTGCACCTCATGAGAAGAAAAGTGGAAGAGAGGAAGGGGAGGAATTTTTTGTTAGAATGAGGCTTTTATGTCAGGATGCAGGGTGTTGCCTCGGGATGGGATTTCTAGGGGTGGATCAGAATATTAACAGTTCCTTTCTGAAACCTCTTGAGCTGGGTCTCCATGGTCCACATTGTTCTTAGTAGTAGTGCATTCCAAGCTCCTACCAAGATGCCTAATTAATTTGCTCACAATGTTCAACAACTTTTCAAGTCCAAAGTCCCAAAGTCTCCCCAGTTTGTCCAAAACATCACATGGTCAGACTTATCACAGAAACATGCCACTCCCTAGTATCAACTTCTTTCTCTTTTTCTATTGATATGAAAAAAATACCATGACCAAGACAACTTATAAACGAAAGTATTTAATTGGAGTCTTGCATGTACTTTCATAGGTTGAGCACATGACCATCATGGCAGAATGCATGTCTGTAGGCAGTGAGGCACTGAGTAGTAGCAATTAAGAGCAGTAGCAGTTAAGAGACAGTAGTCATGAGGGAAAGAAAGAGAGAGAATGCATAGGTGTTAGGGACTACTGGGTATATAGGAATAATTACTTTGGTCATAATTACCTTACACTAACAATCTGACACAAAGGTAGACTCACCTAAGAAGAGGGAACAAACGAAGAATTTCCCCAAGCATATTGACCTGTGGGTGTGTCTATGGATCATTTTCTTAATTTCTAATTGATATAGGAATCCCCAGACAACTGAGGGCAGTGTCAGCCCTAGGGAGGTGGCCTGGACTGAGCAAGCCAGAGGTATCAAAGCCAAGTAAGCCACATTTTCTCAGTGGTTTCTACTTTAATGTCTTTCTTTGAATTCCTGCTTCGTCTTTCCATAGTAATGGACTGTAACCTATAACCCAAATAAACTATTCCTCTGGCCATGATGTTTTACGACAGCAACAGAACACAAACTAAAACAGCTTCATTTATAGTATAACATTATAGTCTCCATTATACATTTTAACAGCCAACACTAGGGTATTACAGGTGACTGGAAGGGAATTAAAAGCCAATAATGGAGGAATTTGCTCATTACAGGTTGATTCCTACTACAGCTTTAGGTTGGAGAAAATATTGTTTATGTTTTAGAGAATCTTAATGGTCCTTTAATATGAGTCTGGAATTGTCCTACCTGCTATGATAGTCACACATAATTGTGGGTTAATGTGTAGATAATAAAGACTGATTCATTGCATCTCTCTTAGGAAAGGTGAATATGGCCAGTATTGTGTATTTATACAGAAAGTTTAAGAAAACTTGAGGCTCCATTTTATCCAATAGGTCTTTGTCCAAGGGAGGAAGAGGATTATATTATTCAAAAAGTAGTAAATTATTCCATAGACAACATAAGGGAAAGTTAAATGTTTTGCAATGGGAGTCCCATTGATGCCCAAAATGTTGCACAATTTGGGGAAAATTGTTTGGAATGTGAATTAAGGATAATGAAAACAGTGAAGAGGCTTCATTATCAAGGGAAAATATATGGTCCTATCTAGAACTTTAAGTATCCAAAACTCTGTGTCATTGATAGTGATTGTTGAATCAAAATCCAACTGAAGTTGAGGGTTTCCTCATTCCAGAAACAACATGTACAGTACTAATCAGTACAGCTTTTGATTCTCAGGGCAACATGTATACTGTCTTGTCAAACTGATGGCCAGGAGTCTTATGAGGACATTCAATATTTGGGCAGTTTTTTCTTCCAGTGACATGACTGTAGCCATACATAGCATTTTTTTTGCCACTTTACTTTGAATATATAATTAGCTATGCGATAATGATATGATGCTGGCAGTGAGCCACAGTTTCCATTCAGCTATAAAATCATGAGGACAAACATACTCTACAATATACTGGATTAGGTAAGCTATTCATTTTATAAGATTGATTTTTTTTTGAGAATGTTTTCCATTTCACATTTTGTAAACCTAGGTGTACCTAAACAGGAAACACAGAAGGAGACCTGTTTTATTTATTTCTACTCATCTAAACACAGGGCCATAATTTATCCATTTGAAAAACTAGCCTTTACCAGGAAGATTTCTACTCCAGGAGACAACTCATCTCATGAGACAGTTATATTCATAACACTATATCTCTAATGCATATTGGCCTCCCCTCATATTTAGAACGCTCCGCTTCTCCACTCAGGATCCCAAAGCTCCCCTTCCTTTGTCTCACTTAAGCTAATACATTGATTCAAATTCTTACCTCCTCCTTGGATCTCATTTATTCCTTTATCTTTTATTAATTTTCTTTCATAAATTCCCCAGCCACTGAAACTAGGATGGAAGAAGAAAAACAGTTCATTTTGTTCCTCTACAATCACATTTATAGACAGCCTTGAAATCTTTAGAGAAATTATATATTATCTGACAAACACAGTACAACAGCAGTAATCAGGTTAATATACAACATAGAGTTTGCTTTTATTAGTTCCTTTACTTTTTGTGGCATTGAACCTAATTTCATTTATTCAATATTTGCCTGACTAAAGTAATAAAAATGTTGTTACCATGTCTTTGCCAGAAAGTTACATTTAGTGTTGAATTTTATTAATTAAATGATAAAAAGGAACTCACTATTAAGAAAAATATATTATACATGGTATTTCAAGACACTTACAAATTCCCTTTAGAAAGTTAACTGAATAGATATTGTAGTTATTATCTAAACTTCAAAAGTAGAAAAAGTCATCAGTTTCTGAAAGATAGGGCTAGTTTTTCCAAAAACAACAACAAAACCAAACAAACACACAAACAAAAACGTGGAGCTAGAGAAATGGTTCAGCAATTCAGAGTACTTTGCCCTTACTCCAGAGGACTACAATTTAGTTCCAGGCACACACATAGGCAGCACACCATTGGCCCTATCTCCAGCTCCAAAGGATCTGATGACCTTTTCTGGTCTCCACAGGTAACTATATCCATATGCACATATTGTCCATCCACATATGTACATTTCTAAACTAAAACATTAAAAAATGAAAAAATATAGATAGTTGCAAATATGTTATTTCAAACCAAGAGACGTGCTATTTCTGTCTTTGTCTGTGGCTCCAAGAGGGTGAGACCATAGAAACATAATGCACAAACATGTCTTGAACCATGAAAATTATCTTAGAACTTATTTTTGAACAAAGTCCTAGATGGAACTTAAGTCTATGCTACAGACATGAGAAGTTCTTTAACACTTATATACCTTCATTATTTGATTATAAAAAAGAGATTTATATGGATTTGGCTTTACATATATAACTAAAATACTCTAACAATACTACAATAAAAAAGACACATATTCAAAGGAAATATGTAGTAGCTATCACTGTATCACCACAGAAATTACCTCAGAAAAAAATTTCCTAATGTATTGGACTTAGTAAAATGAATAAAATTTTCACACATACCAATACTACAAGTGATCATAATTATATATTCATTATAGGAATTAAGCCAATGTTGAATTTTTTACAATATGCAAGAAATGTAAAGTAAGATTGACTAAGCTAGTGATTAAAGTAATAATCTTAGAACAAAAACAGTGAGCTCGATCATTCTTTGCTAAGGCAAATCTTTAATTATTATCTTAAGCAGAGTTGTAACACAGAAAGAAAATTGCCCTGATCATGATCTGGGACAGAATTTTTGGTCTCCTGTGATTAGCTGCTTCTAGGAAGAAATTAACATCCCAGATAAAATGTTAGTTGACTTTAATGAGTTTTAGACCCTCTTCTGGGACTCCCACAGAGTTGACTATCAGCCTCTGGGGGAGACCCAGTGACCGGTTTCACAAAAAATCTAATTCCCTGTAACTGTCTTTCTTTTATTTTTTATCTTTAAATTCTAATTTAACCATTTCCTTCTTATATAGTATTCTTACCATAGGAAATCCTTAATGTTCATTTTGATATATATTTTTTTCTTTTAGAAAACTTCAACTTTGATGTGTATGTTGTAATATTATCTCAGTGTCATGGAAAACAGACTGAACATGAAGGGGTATTTTATCTTTCACATTACTGGAAACTATCATTTGTACCATAAAGTTGAAAAATGGATAAACACTGGCAGTACAAAACATGAATATTAATTTGAACTGTTGGTGTAACCTGCATAAATTCCACTCCCAATAAAATACAGCCTAAACCTCTCTATTTTTGAATGAGCAAATACAACTTAGAAATGGTTAAAACTGACAATGGAAAATTAAAAATTAAACCAGGCATGGAGCTACACCCCTTTAATCCTAGCATTTTGCATGCAGAGGCAGACAGAACTCTGAGTTTGAGGCCTGCCTGGTCTAGATAGTGAGTTCCAGGCCATCCAGGGTTATATAGAGAGATTCTATCTCAAAAAAGAAAAATCAAACAAATTATATTTATGAAAAATTGAGAATTGTCCTTTCAAATATTATATAAAAATGTAAGTATGACTTAATTAGTTTAAATTTAAGGGAAAAGCATTTGATATTTTAAATGCAATCACCCCTTGGTTTTCTCTCATATTTGACATATAGGTTAACAAAAAGGGTATGAAAATTCAAAGGAGACAACAGTGAAATAGAGAGGAAAATGGAAAGGGCATACGATAGGGTAAAGTGGGTTGAATATGTTCAGATTATTCCACTAAATAGATATCAAATAAACATCTTCCTCAGCATCCACAGAACATTTTCTAAAATTGTTTACATTATAGGCCATGAAGTAAGTCTTAATAAATATTAGAACTCAAACTGATCATATCTCTTGTGTCAGATTATACTGGGATAAAATGAACAATAAATAAGAAAAGTAGCCACAGAAACTACATAAATACTAAATAAAATATACTTGAGTCACAGTAGAGTCACTGAAAAAAAAACACAGAGGTGATTTCTTTAAAACCTTAAAATCAATTGAAAATGAGACTACAACTTACACATACCTTTCTTTCTTTTTTGTTGTTTTTGTTTATTTGTTTTTTTGTTTTTGAGACAGGGTTTCTCTGTGTAGTTTTGGTGCCTGTCCTGGATCTCACTCTGAAGACCAGGCTGGCCTCAAACTCACAGAGATCTGCCTTGCTCTGCCTCCTGAGTGCTGGGATTAAAGGTGTGTGCCACCACCACTTGGCTTTACACATAACTTTCTGTCATAGCTGATGCAGTCTTAAGTAGAAACTTTATATTTATAGGTGCTTAAAATTTTAAATTTGTATTTTTAACTTAAATTCAATTTTTTTCAAATTTAAATTTGGAAATTTTCAAATAAACAAACTAATAATAAACTTTGAGGTCATAGAAAACAGAACAAAACAAACCAAAAATGTAATACGTGGCATGAAATAATAACTATTAGGGCAGAATTAGTGAAGTACAAATTAAAATATAAATAAAAATAAATGAAAAGCAATAAAAAATAATTAGTTAAAGAAATGGCTCCTTTATAAGATACAGAGATTTTCTCAATGCCTGGCCAATCTAAACAAAAGAAAGAGATAAGACTAAAGTTAAAATGGTAGAACTGAAAAGGTTGTGATATAACAGACTAAATGACTAAAATGAAATCTAGTGAATCAGTAGGGAAGGTTTTGAAAACCCATATAAAATAGGAAGTAAAGGAGAGCTTCTTAGGCACTTATGATTTACCAAAATTAAATTGATAAAATTTAAGTAGATATCTAATAAGCAATGAGATTGAAACAATAAATGTCTCCCCATCAAACAAAACAAAACCAACCAACCAAGAAAACAAACAAAACAACAGGATAAAACAAATTCACTGTAGTGGTATTGTGTTCCCCAAAATATTGTATACCTTAATAAACTTATCTGGGGTCAGAAAACAGAAAAGCCACTATTTAGGCGGTGATAGCACAGGCCTTTAATCCTAGCATTCCAGAGGCAGAAATCCATCTGGGATCTCTGTGAGTTCAAGACCACATTGGAAACAGCTAGGCATGTTGACTCAAGCCTTTAATCTCAGGAAGCAAGACTTTAATCCTAGGGAGTGATGGTAGAAAGCAGAAAGGTATATAAGGCGTGAGGACCAGAAACTAGAAGCATTTGGCTGGTTAAGCATGTGGCTGGTTAAGCATGTGGCTGGTTAAGCATTCAGCTGGTTAAGCTTTCAGGCTTTGAAGCAGCACAGTTCAGCTGGGATTCATTCTGGATGAGGACTCAGAGGCTTCCAGTCTGAGGAAACAGGACCAGCTGAGGAACTGGTGAGGTGAGATAGCTGTGGCTTGTTCTGGCTCTGATCTTCCAGCCGTCACTCCAATAACTGGCTTCGGGTTTGACTTTATTAGTAAGAACTTTTAAGATTCATGCTACAATTCACTGATGAATTCTACTAAACATTTAAGTAAGTTCGCCCTCAAATACTTCTCAAAATATCCCACAAAACAGAAAGGGGAAAAAATGGCCCGAATCATTCCACAAAACTAGTATTATCTTAATAGCAAAACCAGGAAACAATACAATCTAAATGGACAATTATAGATGAATTTCCCCAATGAACATAAATGGAAACTTTTTTAGCAAAATACTTCCAAATCTAATTCAAGAACACATTAAAATAACTATGGATCATGTATAAGTAAGTTTTATTCCAGGAATGTAAGGATTGTTGAACATATGAAAGTCAATAAATGTAACAAATCATTTAAATGAGCTGATGATAAATAAACAAATGAGCATCTCAATACATGTAGCAAAAAGCCTTTGAATAAGTGCACCATTACTTCATGTTAAAAGTCCAGAAGAAACAAGGAATATAAGAATCATATCCCACTTCAATTAGAGCTATATGAAATAAACCTATAGCCAACATTATATTAAAGGGACAAAACTGAATGTAGTTCTTTTATGATCAGAAATGAGACTAGGATGATCATGCTCTTTACTCTTGCTCAATATATTACCCAACACAAAATTTAAAGGGACATGAATAGAAATAGAAGAAGTCAAAGTAAAGCTACTTCCAAATAACATATACTAAAAAGACCTTAAAGACTCAAGCAGAAAACTTCTATATCTTATAAACACACCCAAAAATTAGGGAGATATTAAGTCAGCACACACACAAAAAAAAACCCAGAAGTTTCTTCTGTACATTAAATGAACTTGCTAAGAAATACATTAGCAAAAACATTCCATTCATGCTGGGTTAAAAGAAGTCTCAGAACAAAACTAACCAAGGAGATAAAAAGAATTCAAAAATGAGAATTTTAAGTCATTGAGGAAAGAATAGTGAAAGACATTGGAAGGTGGGAACACCTTCTGTGCTCATGAATTGGCAGATATAATATGGTGAGAAAGTACTTTGTTACTAAAACTTGTCTACAGATTCAAATTCTCACAAAATGTCTACAGATATTTTTCACAAAATTGAAAAGAAAATAATTGAAAAGTTCTTGTTAAAACACAAAAGACACTAAATATTCAAGGCAATCCTAATTATGGGTAACAATGCAAAAGGAATCAAAATTTCAAACATCATACTTTCCTATAGAATCAAAGTAAATTAAATTGCATCCTACTAGAATGAAAATAGACATATATAGCAATGGAATAGAAGACTCATCCAAGCTGTGGTGGCCCTTGCCTTTAATTCCAACACTCAGGAGGCAGAGGTAAGTGGAGCTCTGTGAGTTTCAGGACAGCATGGTCAACAGAGTGAATACAAAGCCAGGCAGAGCTACAAAGAGTGTCCTTGTCATGAAAAACAAAAAATAACAACAAAAAAGACTTAGACATAAGCTTTCAAAGATATAAGCACCTAAATTTTAACAAAGGTTTCAAAACCTATAATGGAAAAAATATAGCTTCTGAAACAAATGGTACTGTAAAAAAATAGATATCCACATGTAGAAATATGTATTTATATTCTTATTCCTTACCTTGCTCAAAAAAAATTCAAGATGGAAAAAAATTACGTTAATATACAACTTGAAAATTTGAAACTGCTAGTGGAATTATGTAGAAAAATTCAAGAAATGAACAATGGCATTGACTTTCTGAAAAGAAATCCAGTAGCAGATGAACTTAAGCCAACTGACAAATAGAATTTTATAAAATAAATAAATAAATAAACCTCTATACATCATCAGAAATTACCAACATAGTGAAGAGGTAACTTATAAAAAGAGCATAATTCATTGCCAACAATATTCAGTTTTAAGATCTAGACTTTAGAAAATTACAAAAATAAAAATCAATAAAACCATACATTCTAATAAATAGTCTAAAGGACTGGATAGATAGTTTTCAAGATATGAGCCAAACAAGACAAAAATAGACATGCTAATGTGACTGGGGGGAGTCCAGGAGACCTCAATAGTACATGAAGAACTACAGGCAACTAAGGAATCCTAAGAGCTAGAGAAATAGCCTTCCACAGGGAAGAGCATAAAAATTGCTTATACAATACTAAATGGAAAGCCCTGAAAACATACATATAAGGAACATTATACGTACTGAACAGGTTCTACTCATATATTTAGGGATATGTACATTTATTTACACTATATATGTATGTATAAACAACAGTTGATGGAAAAGTAGGCCATGAATTTGAAAATCAACATGGAAAGAAGTATGGAGGGGTGGGTGGAGGAAATGGAAGATGGTGAAATTACATCACAATCTCGAAAAGTGAAAGAAATAATACCAATAATAAAAGAAGAAATACAAATAGTCAACAAATTTCAAAAAGTAGTACACTCCAAAGCCATAATGGAAATTCAGATTTAATGTACTTTGAGATTTTATCTTATCACAATCAAAGTGCAAACTTCAATAAAAATATTCAAGAAATGTTGGTGAGGAAGAGTGGCTTTTATTCAATGATAGTAGAAATCTTCATGTGTGAAGCTACTATGAAAGTCATTGTCGAAGATCTCTATAACCTAGAAATAAAATTACCATATAATCCAGCTATATCTTTCTTTGTCATTTAACCTAAAAACTCTTGTTGAACATAAAATGTGTATCCATGCACTTTCACATTTCTTATTGAACTAGTCACAAAGGATAAGTAATGGAACCATTCTAGATGACTAGATAAAGAAAATATGGTATGTATATAAAATGAAATTTTATTCACTCATACAGAAAATAAATGAAGTGAGGAAACTTGCAAAAACTGGAAATTATTGTTAACCAAAATAATTCAGATTATGAATGAAAGATATATTTCTTTCATAAATAGAACTTAGATTTTTTTCTCTCTTTTTATTATTATTATTATTATTATTATTATTATTATTATTATTATTATTTTATTTTACAATACTATTCAGTTCTACATAACAGTCACAGATTCCCTTGTTCTCCCCCTTCCAGCCCCCCTCCTCTTACCCCCAGCCCACCCCTCCATTCCCATCTCCTCCAGAGCAAGGCCTCCCCCAAGGACTGAGATCGACCTGATAGACTCAGTCCAGGCAGGTCCAGTCCCCTCCTCCCAGATTGAGCCAAGTGTCCCTGCATAAGTCCCAGGTTTCAAACAGCTAACTCATGCAATGAGCCCAGGACCCGGTACCACTGCCTAGGTGCCTCCCTAACAGATCAAGCCAATCAACTGTCTCACCTATTCAGAGACTGATCCAGTTGGGGGCCCCTCAGCCTTTGGTTCATAGTTCATGTGTTTCCATTCGTTTGGCTATTTGTCCCTGTGCTTTATCCAACCTTGGTTTCAACAATTCTCACTCATATAAACCCTCCTTTTTCTCGCCAATTAGACTCCCGGCACTCTACCCGGGGCCTAGCCGTGGATGTCTGCATCCTGATTCCTCAGTCCTTGGATGGGGTTTCTGGCCCAACTATTAGGGTGTTTGGCCATCCCATCACCAGAGTAGGTCAGTCCTGGCTGTCTCTAGGCCATTGCCAGCAGTCTTTTGAGGAGGTATCTTTGTGAATTACTGTGGGCCTCTCTAGCACTTTGTTTCTTCCTTTTCTCATGTGGTCTTCATTTACCGTGGTCTCTTATTCCTTGTTCTCCCTCTGTGTTCTTGAGCGGGCTGGTATCTCCCACTCTCTTTCCCTCGACCCTCGCCCTTCATTGCTCCCACTCATGTCCAGGTTGTTCATGTAGATCCCATTCATTTCTCCATCATTGGGCAACCCTCGTGTCTTTCTTGGAATCCTATTTTGCAGGTAGCCTCACTGGTGATGTAAGTAGCAGTCCAGTCATCCTTGTTCCACATCTAGTATCCTCTTATGAGTGAGTACATACCATATTTGTCTTTCTGAGTCTGGGTTACCTCACTCAGGATGATTTTTTTTCTAGATAGAACTTAAATTTTAATGAGTGTGTGTGTGTGTGTGTGTGTGTGTGTGTGTGTGTGTGTGTGTGTGTTTCAGAATGTGTGGGTTATGAAACAATAAAGAGGACCAAGAAAGAAGAAGAGGAAATCTTAAGGAATTCAAAATGTGCGAGGGAATAAAAAAGAAAATAGAAAGAGGGAAATGCACTATGTGTGATATAAAAGCCTAAAAAGGATACCAGTGTAGAAAAAAAGGACCAGCAAGAGCAAGAGGGAAGCAAAGATACAGTGAAATTTAACAGGGCAGTGTATTGAATAAAAACACAACATGCATGAATTTCCACAATGAGTCTGATTATTTATTATTTTTAAAAGCAAAACAAAACATTCAGGTATGGTTGAACAGAGAATACAGGGAATGCTGAAAAACAGCTGCTAGAAAAGCAATGAACTCTCTAAATACCTGGGTTTGGGGTCAGGGAGGCCCTACCTGGGGCAACACCTGCAGTGGAATAAAAAGCTGGAGATTTTCCATTTGTTGTTGGGTGCATGGTCTGGCAACCACAGTCATTTGAAGGACTTGCTCTGTCATGCTGTCTTGGCATCCTGAGACCCTCTCAGTACCATAATCTTGGGAAATTTGGATCAGTTAATACAGGGTTGCATTCATTCCTGTTTCTTCTTACTGTGATTAAAGACCCAATCAAAATTTCAACACTGTTCTTCACAGAAATAGAAAAAAATAACAATCTCAAAATCCATAGGGTAGTACAAAGGACCCCAAATAATGAAAATAATGCTGATTACTAACAATAATACAGAAGAGATCATTATTTAAAATTTTAATTTATAGCACAAAGCCATTGTAATATATGCAACATGGTAGTGGCACACAATATACAGATTGATGGAACACACTAAAGGATTCAGACATAAACCCACACAGCTACACCCACCTGATTTCTTGATGAAGATTACAAAAATATGTACTGAAGAAAAGAAAGCTTCTTCAAGCAATGGTGCTGATAAAACTAAATATTTACATGTAGAAGAATGAAACCAGATATTATCACTGAGCTGTACAAAAATCAACTCCAATGGATCAAAGGTCTTAATATAACACCAAAAACTCTAAAGTTATAACAGGAAATTTACGAAAAGACTTCATATTTAGGATGCCACTTACTCAATATATGATAACAAGTCAGTGGAAGCTCATTCTATGAGCTGCCTTTTCACTCATAGGAGATAAGCTCTGTCAGTTATACATTTGGTGTGGTGTTGATAATCTAAAATGCATACAAACTTCAAGAATCTAAACAATAAGACATCAAATAACCCAATCATAAAAGTAGATTTTGGAATGGAATAGAAACTTCTGCAGACACAAAATGTTACTAGCTAATAAATTTTTTTTTTAAAAAAACAAAATGTTCATCTCACCCCTGTCAAAATAGTTGCTATAAAAAAAGTCAAATGACATTAGATTCAATGAAATTATGGGGAAAGGGAACCCTTATTCTGTTGGTATAAAGTGTAAAGTGGTGTATACCCTATGAAAATCAGTGTGGAAGCTCCCATCAAAACTGGAAACAGTTCATGTGTTTCCATTCGTTTGGCTATTTGTCCCTGTGCTTTATCCAACCTTGGTTTCAACAATTCTCGCTCATATAAACCCTCCTCTTTCTCACTAATTAGACTCCCGGAGCACCACCCGGGACCTAGCCGTGGATGTCTGCATCCAGATCCCTCAGTCTTTGAATGGGGTTTCTGGCACGACTATTAGGGTGTTTTGAATAGTTGAGAAAGTTGATTGGCTTGATCTGTTTGGGAGGCATCTAGGCAGTGGTACCAGTCCTGTGCTCATTGCATAAGTTGGCTGTTTGAAACCTGGGGCTTATGCAGGGACACTTGGCTCAGTCTGGGAGGAGGGGACTGGACCTGCCTGGACTGAGTCTACCAGGTTGATCTCAGTCCTTGGGGGAGTCTTTGCCCTGTAGGAGGTGGGAATGGGGGATGGGCTGGGGGGAAGGGGAGGGGAGCAGGAGGGTGAAGAACAAGGGAATCCATGGCTGATATGTAGAACTGAATGGTATTGTAAAATAAAATAAAAGGAAAAAAAAAACTGGAAATAGAGCTAGTTGTAGATGTAACCAACCATCTTATTAAATAAGAAACACAGAACCAGTGTAAAAGAGAAAGCTGAGAGGTCAGAGCTCAGAGCTAAAATCTCACCCTTCCTCCTGCTAGCTCCTAGCTTCCCGAAAGAGAGCTATTTCCCTGTGTGTAAGTCGATTCATAGTCATTCTGCCTTCTCATTGGTTGTAAACACAAACACGTGACTGCCTCATCACTGTCTGTATGTACAGCCCCCCAGGTCTTAAAGGCATGTCTCCAATGCTGGCTATATCCCTGAACACACAGAGATTTATGGGATTAAACGCGTGCGCCGCCGCCGCCGCCGCCGCCGCCGCCGCCGCCGCCGCCACCACCACCACCACCACACTCTGTCTATGGCTCTAATAGCTCTGACCACTGGGCAACTTTATTTATTAACATACAATCAAAATCACATTTCAGTACAATTAGAATATCACCACAGCTAATAGCTCTATTATATGTATATAGTATATGACCCAGCTGTTAGATTTTTAATCTACATAAAGAGCTATATCCTACTACAGAGATACTTTCTTTTCCATGTACATTGATGCTCAATATACAATAGCTGGGAAAAGGAATTAACCTAGATATCCATCAACTGATGAATGAATAATGACAGTGTGGTGCTGTAGTGTGAATTCTAATTGGCCTTTATTATAAAACCCTGGAGCCAGATAGCAGGGTAAATGCTGAAAGATCAGAGAGCCAAAGGAGCAAGCCACAGACACCTCTTACCTCCCCAACTCCTCAGCCTTTGAAGGGGTTAGCTCCTGACTCCTCCCACCTTATATTCCTCTCTCTGCCCAGGCTTATCACTTCTTTTCTCTACCTACCTAGCTCTAGGACAAAGGGTGTGATCCTCCACCCTCTGCTTGGCTCTATTTCTCGTTTTGACTTGATCAATCTCATATAGCCATGGGTGGCCTTGAACTCCTGATCTTCCTGCTTCCTCCTTCCAAATGCTGGTATTAAAGTATGTGCTCAGTGCTTGCTCTCTATTGTTAACTAGTGACATAAACAAATATCTAATATATTTTAGACCATAAGCAAAATATCACCACATGGTGCATATGTACATTGGAAACTGACAGAAAATTACTAAATTGACAGAAAAAATAAATCATGAAATTTTCAGGTAATGGATAGAAGTAGAAATATACTGAGTTAGGTAACTCAGGCTCAGAAAGACAAAATCTTCTTATTTTTACTCATATGCAGATCAGAGCTTAAAAGTTTCAGAATTGTGTGCTTTATCTGGGGTGACTGCAGAGACCTACAAACTTTATAAAGCAGCCATTATGAAAAAAGGAAGGATTGTAGATGTAACAGTCTTATTAATAAAATCAAACCTGGAGCCAAGTATTGGGGTGAATGCTGAAAGATCAGAGAAGCAGAACAAGCCACAGCTAACCTCACCTCGTCAATTCCTCAGCTGATCCTGTTTCCTCAGACTGGATGCCTCTCAGCTGAACTGTGCTGCTCAAAAGCCTAAAAACTTAACCAGCTAAAAGCTTCTAGTTTCTTGTCTTCATGCCTTATATACCTTTCTGCTTTCTGCCATCACTCCCTGGGATTAAAGGTGTGAGTCACCATGCTTAGCTGTATCCTTGAACACACAGAGGTACAGGAAGATCTCTGCCTCTGGAATGCTAGGATTAAAGGCGTGTGCTACCACTGCCTATCCTCTATGTTTAATATTGTGTCTGTTCTGTTCTCTGACCCCAGATAAGTTTATTAGCATGCACAATATTTTGGGGAACACAATACCACCACAAAGGATCTTTGAGGAAAGAAATATTGTGGAACACATATATGAAAGTAGAAGTAAATAAATATTGTTAGTGGAACAGTTTAAGTAGCATTGGGTGGGAAGATAGCAGAAAAACTTCTTAGGGGAAGATTAATTTATACTAAAAATATCGGAGAAAGCCTTGTAGGGACCTACTACTTTCTTAAAATTATGACTAAGATTATTTCGTATGGTACACTGCAAGGACAGATAAAGTTGCTTCCAGAGCCATAGAATATTAAAAAATATATATATATCCTACATCCGGGTGTGGGACACCTAAGAATTTTTGCGGGAAGAACCTAGGAGACTCCAAAATTATACAACATACTGCTATTGGTCTTACTTGTCCAAATAATATGTATGCATTTAAAGACCCTATTGCTGAAGATATCACACATTCTGACTGCAGGACAGAGAAATCCAGCTATATTAGCAGGTCTGTGTTCATTTACTGTCCATCTATAACCTTACATTTTACTCATACTCACAATTTCGAGGTTATGATGTTTTTATATCACAATTCATATCTTTTCATTGAGATAGGATGAAACTTGTTTAAATATGTTACTCACATATAGATAAGTTACCTAATTTCTATCAACCTTAACAATTGTATGAAATTCTGTCAATATGACAAAACACATGTGTTTAAAATGACCACATTCTACATAGAATGAATCAGATACAAAATCATAGTACTATATCCTTCTCTGAGGTATTTTAAATAAAAATTAATTCAATATCATCCTGATCTATTAAACTGATCTATTCTGCTGACCTTTTAAAATATGACTCTATTACTTAGGGGTGGATTTTTTTTTCTGTTCTTCTACCATCATTCCAGACTGAACTAGCACTTCTCTGGAATGCTTCTTGAGATGAACGTTAAAATTTTCTAAGCACACAGAATTCCTTTGTATATTTTCCTAAGCTTGAAATTTATTTTCCTTCATTTAATTTATGTTTCTGATTAGAAAAATGCAATGCCTTAATTCAAACTTTAAAATCTTGGCAAAGTTTTCTTTTCCTAATTACACTTTTTAAATTTTATATGTCAAAGAGCTTAAAGTCAATGATCTTTGGGAGTAACTTTAGGTCATCTTACCATTCTACATGCAATGATTAGCAATCATTTGAACTCCAGCCTTTCAAAACTACTTTATTAGTATTCAAAACTACTTTGTTAAGTAGTTTCAAATCATTACATACCTTTGTATTCAAATGAAAATCATTATGTTAATGAATGTAGCTGGGTGATGGTGGTGCATACCTTTATTTCCAGCACTTAGGAGGTAAAATCAGGTGAATCCCTTGAGTTCAAGGCCAGCCTGGTCTACAGAACAAATTCCAGAACATCAAGGGCTACACAGAGAAACCCTGACTCAAAACAACAAAAAAATTGACTCAGAATAATGAATACTACCTGATTGTTCTCATATATGGAGCCTAGATTTAATATTGTATAGGTGAATACACAAAAATTATAAAATTAATGTTTTATTACTGAGGCTTAAATTCTGATGTATAATGATAATAAATTTACATGAATATTTTATAAGACCTCCAAAAGAGAACTATTTGGTCTTCCTCTAGCAATAAACAGCGATTAACTTCACTACTTGTTGAAAATCTATATTCTTCTTCCACAGTGACAAGGTTTTTCTCATTACCATTATGTCCAATAATTTCCTCTTACCCATTTTCCTTTAATCCCTAAAGTCTTGTTTTTCTTCTGTACTTATTATCAACATCTATCATTTATTTTTGACTCAATTCATTTCTATAATATTACATATTCAAAATTAGAGCATGCATGAAGGTAAACAATTTGAAAGTAATATAATATCATCTAAAGAGTCAGTATCTTCAATGTTTAGCTGATATAATTTATATTTATATTTTGTTAAATAGCTTGATTTAATTAATATGATGTTTTTAAAAATAAGATCTGTGGTTATCATGAAGCCATTAAAAGTGTCTTTATGGCACTTTATATTTTTATTTTTTTTTGTCTTTATTGGCAGTTCCATTACCTAGTAGAATTTGTTTAATAGACTATTTTTATTCCAAAACACATAGCTATAGTTAGATATGGTATATAAATGACACTTAAAGACTTACAAACTACTTGCAAATTAAAACAAAGACAATTTTTGATAAATAATTTTCTTTCTAACTTTTTGAAATAATTTTGCATCTACTCAGATCAGACATCCATTTTAATGAAGTTTCACCAATAAATCATCATGTTTTTACTGAGGAATACTCTGCACCTAGATTATTTATTTTTTATTGCATCTTTATTTATTTTATTCATTTCTTGCTGAAAATATATTTCTTTATGCACATTATTTCCTAGTACCATGGAAGACTAAATAAACATGTGGCATTGTTTTATTCAGAGTATATAAAAAAAGCCAAGAAAGCTTTGAGTGCTTATGAAATTCAAAGAACTGTTTTGTATACACATTAAAGTAATTGGAGGATATTCTAAGGAGCTGATGGGGAATGGCATCCACTATATTATTCTGTTTCTCTCATTTCTGATATTCACCAATAACTGCTAAAAAATTTCCTTGACAGGATTCCATTGGGACAAGATATAACAGCAAGTCTTGACAAATGAGATTGCATAAAATTAAAAAGCTTCTGCGCTGAATAGGAAAACAATCAATAGTGAATAGACAGCCTATAGAATGGGAGGCAATCTTTTATAGACATACTACTGATGGAAAATTAATATGTATAATCTATAAACGACAAAACAAATTAAACACCCCCAAATTGAAATTATTTAATCAATGAATGTTAAAAGAAATGAATAAACAGTTCTCAAGAGAAAATGTACTAATAGCCAACAAGTATAAGAAAACACAGTGTTTAATTCCCTTTGTCACTTGTGAAATGCAATTGAAACTATGTTGCATCTTTTCTCAGTGTGAACAATTATCAAGTAAATAAATAACAACAGACACTGGAGAGGATGTGAGGAAAGAGGTGCTATGAAGTCCCACTGCTGGTGATAATGCAGACTATTGCATCCAGTAAAGCTATATGTTGAAATGAAAAAACAACAGAATAAAAAGAAAGAATTGATTAAAAGTATTCAGCTCTCTAAAAAGCACACATGAAAGGATATCTTTTCATACACATAAAATTATGGGAAACGCAAAATTAACTAAACTTGAAAGTTGGTCTAAGTTTCAAAATATTTTTATAACTTCTATAATAACTGATATATGAGTCTTAAAGCCTATTTCATGAGTAATGATAATCAAATTCAATGAACTATAGAATGAAATTCTTTTGTTATAGGTGTTTAAACCAGTTCTTGAAAAGTTACTGGATTCTGTTGAATTGCATTTCTCTCAAGTTTTCTTTGACTGGTCTTTAAAAAGCAGCAAGAACTGTGGGGGGAATCCAAAGGGAAACATGTGCTTTTATTTTCTCTCTATTGCAGTCCTCCAGCTCCTATTCTGCAGAATACAGAGCATATTACAAATCAGTATTCGTATTTAGCTGACAGATCTTAAAACCTATAGTCAAGTCTTAAGGGATGGCATTCACTATAAATGGATTACTTTGAGGTATACAGTTTGCCTTTTATTTGTCTGGAGTCTGGAGAGAAACTTGGATAATTTTTTAAGTATATAATTTTAATTTTACTGAAATTTTAATATCAGTTATTCATTTTTTCATATGGAATATTTTCCTTATAAACTGTCAAGTCCTGCACAAAACAGCAGAACCTTAAGTCAATCCCTAGTTTTTGGCTATTGATATTTATTGTGATGATAACTTTACTCAGTCTTATTTATTACTGAAAATGCAAAATTAACATCCTTGGCTGTCAATGTCTTATATATGTAAGAAATAAAATCTAACCTTGCATTACACAATGTGGAAATAAACTTTGTCAAAATGAATGTTATGAACCAGTTACTATCCAATGTCCTGACTGGATTTTCTTTGCCATAGAAATGTGAAGACAAAATCCTCATGGACACACAGCAAATATCCAGTTCTTCATGTGGTTTTGCCTGCCTACCTGCCTATCTTCTCTCCTTCTGTTCTTTTATCTTCCTTCCTTAATTTCTCCCTTCCTCCCTTCCTTCCTTTCTATTGACTTAGGTAATAGCAACGAAGACATGTTGTTTCCTACTGGCCACTTTTCCTTACTCTACATGTTAGTTCAATGGAGGTGTTTTGGAAATATTACAGCCAAGGAACTTGAACAAAAATTATAATGGCTTCCTTAACTCTAGTTGCTATGGAGCCATACTATCCTGCTTTATTGACTCAGCTTTGAGTTCCAAATTTCTCTCAGTTCTAGAAGCATCTCAGTAACTACCATCAAATTTCTCTGAGATTTCCTTGTCAAAATTCAGATTCTTGGTGCTGTGGTCTGAAAGACTTATTGTTTCTTGAAGGCTGCCTAAAACGATCTCAAACAGCATTTTGTTTATTGTTATATTTTATATTTCAATTTATATTGAGGTGTGACCATCATTCTGAGTATGTGAACACCTATGTTGCAAAATACCCAATTGTTCTACACTTTAAAATATTCAACTGGATTTTTTTATTTCTGACTACTATGGATTTAAAAAATGGAATTTCCAAAAGTATATTTGATATATTCCAAATGAGTCATAGACACAATAAAATGCAGAAAAAATCAAATAAAAGAAAAACCTAGGACCTAATTCTCTTTTCCAAACAGTTCATATATTTCCCATTAAAAATACTTTTTCCTGTAATAAAAATATAAACTATTAAGACATTGTTTGCATTACTTCTGCTATGATGAACCATCATGAGCAAAGCAACTTGAGGCAGAAAGGGTTTATTTGGATTACACTTCCATATCACTAAACATTATTGAAGGGGGGTTAGGGCAGGAATTCAAACTTGGTAAGATCCTGAAAACAAGAGCTGATGTACAGGCTTTAAAGCAGTGCTGCTTACAAGCTTGCACTCTATGGCTTGCCCAGGCTGGTATTTTATAGAACTCAGAAACACTAGCCTAAGAATGTCCCCATTCAAATTCAGATGATCCCTCCCACATCAATCACTAATTAAGGAAATACCCTACTGCCAGATCTTATGGAAGCATTTTCTCAATTGAATTTCCATCTATTCAGATAACTCAGCTTGTGTCAAGTAGACATAAATGTAACCAACATACCATCATTCACAGATTTCTCCTAGAATAATTATATTTAATTAACACTTAGATGTTTATCGTTTCACAATATAAATAATACAAAAGTATTTCTGTTTTATTGTTATTTTAAACACCCATGTTTCCACTTAAGACCAGGCTACATTTACAAACAAGATATATCAAAAACTTATTAATGTTATTATGCAAAAAGGTTTTTTAAATAGGACTAAATATAAAGCACAAAGCAAAAGATCTGAGAACATAGAAATAAAAAATCAAAAGCAGAAAATATTTCTATTTAAAGCTCATAATTCCCCTTATATAAAATTTTGGGATAACCATAGAAAAAAAGGTGATACTGACTTTTATTAGTCAGGTTTCTCTAAAGGAACAGATCTTGGAATGAGAATGTAGATATGTGTGTGTATCTAACAAACCCATATATGAGGTCTATTTATTAGACTGGCTTATTTTGTCACAGCATAGGAGCTGAGAATCTCCAGGTTGTTCAGTCCATGAGGCTGAATATCTCAGCAGTCTCATTGTAGTTGAAAAGTCCTGAAAAATTCCTGCAAAGCCACTGGCTTTCAGTCTGTATTGTAATTCTGAAGACATTGAATATAATACTGACTGTAGCAACAGCCCAATACAGTCAAGTTGACCCAAAAAGATTAGTCATCACACCCACAATAAAATAATAGTTGTTAATCTACAGTATGTTTTTCTAATATGAGGCCCACATTCCTTTAAACCAACTCCATGGTACAACTCTTCTATTTCAATTTTGCTGTTGTTGAGAAGATATAAATAGCTTCATCATTCTGCCTGTCACATTATTGTAGATGTAAAGCTTTTAGCCATTGTTTCCTAAGATTCAATGAACACCTTAATGAAAAATGAAGACTGAGCTTTATTTATCTAACTTCCTGTCTACTATACCAGAGCTCTATGGACAGAGTTGATCATTAGAAACTCCGTTAACTCTCATTCTTCTTAAAGTGCAATCAATTTCCTCCAGAAACTGTTCTATCTCTATCAAGTTCATAGTCCAAAGAAAATAATGTATTCATAGAACCTTGTTAACCTCTGATTTCAAAGAATGATTTGTATTATTTATATTGATTATAGCAAACAGCACAGATTCTTAACCAAATGACTTACATCAGGTATCCTAACAAAAGTCCATTCTATATTAATAAATAATACTTACCTAGTATTAATCCTTGCCTTTTAATTATGCTACATTTAAACCATTTCCTTTGTTGTGATCATATTGAATGTAATAACATAAAACCTGTAAATCTAAGAACAAGCCTGTATTACATTTAATGACTGATACCATGCTGTTAAGATTTTGAAGTCATTTACACACACACACACACACACACACACACACACACACACACACACACACTGTAAAACTCTTTGCAATATCAATACCCACTAGCTCATTAGAACTGTTTAAAGTTTGTTTGGAATACAGTAGCATGGTACATGCAGTTTCTTGATAAAATTATAATATGCACAAATGCTCTTTAGTGTTGCTAAAAATTGGACTCGTTTTCAGAATGTGTTTGAAATGAAAAGCATTCTGTTGTTCAATGTAGGCTATGGAATAATAATTTGTAGAACTAGATCATGGTATATGCATGTCAAAATTCTAAGTGACTTCCATGTCTATTTCTGCCTTAGTCCTCTCAGATGTCAATAATGAAATGGAATGTACAAATCACTGTAAACATATCACTTCACATATCACTTCCTTTCCTTATGGTGGCAAACAGCAATATTTTTCTAGCTTTAAAAATAGTTAGTACAGCCGGGCGGTGGTGGCGCACGCCTTTAATCCCAGCACTCGGGAGGCAGAGCCAGGCGGATCTCTGTGAGTTCGAGGCCAGCCTGGGCTACCAAGTGAGCTCCAGGAAAGGCGCAAAGCTACCCAGAGAAACCCTGTCTCGAAAAACCAAAAAAAAAAAAAAAATAGTTAGTACATTATTATCTATGCCAAACTTATCATGTAACAAACACATTGTTCATCTAACTACAGCTAATCCTTTTTTAAAAAAAAATTTTATTTTAAATAATGTGTGTTTGCCTGAACTGATGCATGTGCACCACATGCATACAGAAGCCTGCATAGGTCAAAAGATACATCGGATCCCCTGTAACTGGAGTTATAGTTTGTTGTTACCCACCATATGAGTGGTGGGAGATGAATCTCAATACTCAAGGATGACAAGTGTTCTTGACTGCTGAGTCATCTCTTTAGCCCCTTAAAGTTAATGCTTCCTAATTAAACTTTTAGTGTTTTACTTTATTCTCCATGGCATGTGACCAGGATGAGTACTAAACATCTATAAAATTTTGAGCATTTTTAGGTTCCACATGTGAGAGCCTCTATGTGGTACTTGTCTTTTGGTACCTGGTTTATTTAACATATCATTCTACAGTTCCATCACTGTGCTTTTAAATTACAGAATTTCTTCCTTTTATACAGTTGAATAATTTTCCATTGGGAATATGTACTAAATTTTTTCCTTTGTTTTCAACTGATGAGCACTTCAGTTGTTTGTATGCTGCTATCCTGAATAGAATAGTGCTGCCATAAATATAGACTTAGTCAAATGTGAAAGAATTATTAAATTTACTTTTTAATTATTGCTACACCCAGCAGTAGTGACAATCCTAGATCTCATAGTAGTTGTATTATTTTATAAACCTCCATATTATTCTCCATAATGTCTGTAATAATTTTTATTTCCACCAACAGTGTGAAAAGGTTCCCTGGTATCTACATCCTCATCAGTATTTGTTATCTTTCCTTTTCTCTTATTGTACTCATTCTAATGAAAGCAATGTGGTATTTCACTGAGGTTTTATGCAACCTCCATAACTGGTGACTTTCATAGTCTTTTATATTCTTGTAGGCCATTTGTGTATTTTCTTTTAAAATATGTGCTGTGGGATGGTCTGTATGTCAAATTGCTCTGAGTGGTCAATAAATAAAACACTGATTGGCCAGTGGCCAGACAGGAAGTATAAGCGGGACTAACAGAGAGGAGAATTGAGAGAACAGGACAGCAGATGGAGTCACTGCCAGCCGCCGCCATGACAAACAGCATGTGAAGATGCCAGTAAGCCACAAGCCATGTGGAAAGGTATAGATTTATGGAAATGGATTAATTTAAGCTATAAGAACAGTTAGCAAGAAGCCTGCCACAGCTATACAGTTTGTAAGCAATATAAGTCTCTGTGTTTACTTGGTTGGGTCTGAGTGGCTGTGGGACTGGTGGGTGACAGAGATTTGTCCTGACTGTGGGCAAGTCAGGAAAACTCTAGCTACAAATATGTATTTAGATTTACTATATTTTATTTTATCATTTTAATTTTTATTACTTTTAAGAGATTTTCTATTCATTCTACATACTAACCACAGATTACCCTGTCCTCCATCCTCCTGCCCTCCAGCCTTTCTCCCCAAACCATCCCCCATTCCCATCTCCTCCAAGTCGAGGTCTCACATGGAGAGTCAGCAGAGCCTGGTACATTCAGTTGAGGCAGGTCCAAGTCATTCCTCCCTGCTCCAAGGCTGCTCAGTGTCCCACTGGGATCCAAAAAGCTGGCTCATTCACCAGGGACAGGTCCCAATTCCACTGTCTGGAATCAAGTTTAAGCTAAACAATTATACCACCTATCCAGAGGGCCTAGTACAGTACCATGGGAGTTTCTCAGCTATTAGTCCACAGTTCATGCATTTCCACTAATTTGGCTGTCATCTCTGTACATTTTCCCATCATGATCTGAATGCCCCTTGCTCATAGAATCCCTTTTCCCTCTCTTCAAATGGACTCCTAGAGCTTGGCCTGGTTCCTGGCCATGAAACTCTGCATCTGCTTCCATCAGTCACTGGATGAGGGTTCCATGATGACAGTTAGGGTATTCAGACATCTGATCACTGGAGTAGGCCAGTTCAGGCACCCTCTCAACTATTCCCAGTAGTCTATGGTGGACTCATCCTTGTGGATTCCTGGGAACCTCCCTAGCATTGTTTCTCCCTATTTCCACGGTGTCGTTGCTTATTGTGGTATCTCTTTTCTTGCTCTCCCACTCTGTCCCTGTTCCAGCTTGAACTTCCCATTTCTCTATGTTTTCACCTCCCATCCCTTGCCCTCTATTACCCCCCACCCCCAGTTTGCTCATGTAGATCTCATCTCTTTCTCCTTCTCTGGGTGATCCATGAGTCCTTCCTAGGGTCCTCCCTGCTAGCTAGCCTCTCTGGAGCTGTGGTTTTCAGTCTGGTTATCCTTTGCTTTAGATCTAGTATCCACTTATGAGTGAGTTCATACCATGTTTGTCCTTCTGAGTCTGGGTTACCTCACTCAGAATGATATTATCTAATCTTTTTTTTTGTGTGTGTAGAGGTGTTTAGCCTGCATGTATATTCATGTACCACACATATGCTAGTGCCTGTAGAGGCCAGAAGAGCATTGCCTGCTGACTTCCATGGACACCAGGAATACATGTGGTACACATACATACTTGCAGGCAAAGACTTACACACATAAAATAATTAAAATATTCTTTTTTTTTTTTTTTTTTTTTTTTTTTTTTTTTTTTTTTTTTTTTTTTTGGTTTTTCGAGACAGGGTTTCTCTGTGTAGCTTTGCGCCTTTCCTGGGACTCACTTGGTAGTCCAGGCTGGCCTCGAACTCACAGAGATCCACCTGGCTCTGCCTCCCGAGTGCTGGGATTAAAGGCGTGCGCCACCACTGCCCGGCATTAAAATATTCTTAAAGTGAAGGTAATGAAGCCTTACCTACTTATAAACAGTAAGGTGGTTTAGCAATCACTTGAGTGTATTCTTCAGTGTCACATGTTGCAAACTTGAGTGGGAGCATGGCAATGGTAAGAGATGGAGGAACATGAAAAACAAAGGAGTCTTGTAGTATTCACAGGAACATATCAAGAGAACAGATTGTTATAAAGTAAAATGATTCATGGCATTTATTCCTGCTATATATAGTTTCTTTATTTCCCTTGTCTATACCATGTTGTGAATCAGCCCAGAGTGCCCTTGTGAAGGTGCTAGTGCAATCAGAATAATAAACCAAAATACCTCTTTTTTACATAAGGCCAGGCTCAGGTATTTGCATTAATAACAAAAAATGGGCTACCACATACTATCCATTTGTTTTCTGTTACATTATAAATAAACATTAAACAACTGACTAGATAAAATCAAAGGAACATCTCAAAATGTCAAAGTGTGAGAAGAAAAATATAAAAATCATGGAAGTGTGAGAAGATAAAGCTTAGAAATGTCTGAGGTAGGAGAAGATTCAAAATATAGATAATTATAGTAGCTTACAAAGGTAAGAAAGCCATATTATAAGAACAAAATATAAGTAAAACCACTCTAAGGACCAACATAAAAAATAGAACAGATACACTATCTGTCCCCATACTTAGAAGACTGAGGCAGGAGAATCATCATATTTGAGGTCAGTGTGCAAAGAATTTTACCCCCACCCTACCACCTCACCCCCACCCCCGCCATGCATTTGCTACATTTTATGTCCCTAGAGGTTCAAAGTCCTTCCTAAATCTTATCACTTATTGACACTGTATTTTTCCCAGTACTAAAATGTTTTCTCAAAAGAAAATTCCACCCACTCATTTGAATTGCTCAGCACTCATTGTTTGAGCTGAATTAATGAGCTTCTGGTTATTTTGCAGTTGTTAATATATCCATCTTTTTCTATTCTAATCTCCAAGAATTCCTTGCATATGCTTGAGTAAGGAAAAACAAACACATGTTTTGCTTCCTCAAAAAATGTGAAGAAAATGGACTACCATATAGCATTCATTCATTTCCTGTTACATTATAAATGAACATTAAACAACTAAATAAAACCAATGGAACATCTCAAAATGTAAAAGTATGAGAAGAAAAAAGTAATAATCATTGAAGTGTGAGAAGATAAAACCCGAAAGAGATAACTTCAAGATAAAAATAAAAGTAAATTTCTATATGACACCAATGTACCAGGACTACTAACATAAATTCTCTCTTTAATCTGTCTTTATCTGTCACACTTGATATCTTTTACCTCACTCCTTGACTTTTTGTCAGAAGAAATCCTGTTAAGTTAAAATGTATCCCGTTGCCTTTGATTTTTTTCCCCTTAGTAACTGTTCAACCATTGACCCCTTTACTCTGTTACTTCTCCTAAAACTCTCATCTCTTGTTGTATTCACAGTTGGTCTCAGCATCTCTCTCATTTTGCAATATCTAGAGAATAAAATCAACCTTAGCATTTTAACAAGTGTCAGGATAGTTTTAATGTCTTAGAGATCATTCTTAGAGATAATACAGTCAAAATTAGATGCCAGATGGTTACTTACCAAAGAAAATGTTCCCCATATTTCTTCAAGATTTGAAATTTTAACTTAATTAATAACTTATTACATGTGTTTGAAAAATATTGAAAGAATAGATGTTTAACAGTGAGAAATTGAACATAAAAATGAAAATAATTTTTCAACGTTCTTTTTATTTATTCTTTGTGTCTTTCTCATCATTCATCTTGACCCTTTCATTTCTCCATCCCTTTGTATCCACCCTCTGCCCTTGAAATACCCCCCAAAAACAAATTAAAATTTAAGAGAAAAAACAAAGGAAAAAAAATCTCATCATGAAAACTGTACTGTGACACAGAGAGTCACACAGTAAATGCTTTTATCCATAGATCTTTACTAGCAAGTGTTCATTGCAAGAGTCATCGGTCTGGTTCAAGTCCTCTGGTTTCTGCTATACTATCAATGCTGGTCCCTCAAAGGGACTCCTGTTGGATATCCTGTTTTTGCCCTGTATCATGGAGATCCTTCATCTTTCATCTTCAGCACCAGCTCCCTCACTCGCTCCTGCAGATCACAGATAGGGTGGATGTTGGGCCAACTTGTAACCCAGGTTCTGGGCTTGGGTAATTGTGGGGATAGTCGGCCTGCCATATCTCCCATCCTCACTGTAAGGGTGAGCTCTCCAGCATTGCCCTGCCTATTTAACCCCTAACATGGGCCAGTTCTCCTACTTTCACATCTTCAGGGTTACACCTACGCCATCACAGCCAGCTCTACTGTGTTGCCCAGTTGAGGTACAGGGTCCACTCTCCCGAGTGCTGCTGCTGGTGAGGGGCAGGGACAGCTCTCCCACACTTATGACCTCAGAGCTAGCTTTTTCACCTGCCCAGGGGGGAAAGAAGCATCTCTCCTCTGCCCAAACTGCCATATGGCAGATGAGGGGTGGGGCCACATCTTCTATCTCATGTTCTTAGGGCCAAGTCAACCACACCCTTGTCAATAGGGTCAGCTCTGCTGTGCTGCCCCAGCAAGGTGCAGGGCCCACTTTCCTAAGTGCTGTAGCTGGTAAGTGGGGGGACCAGCTCCCTCTCCCACCACAGGTGGCAGAAACAAGAGGGGTAGCACATCTGTCCCTTGCCCTCACCATCACATAGCAGATGAGGGAGGTATGTCCAGCTATCCCAATATCATACCGGTAACACAAATCTTAAAATGTCTTATAATTAAAAAAAAATAATAACCTTGAGCTAGATATTGGGGTGAAAGCTGAAAGATCAAAGAAGGGGAGAAAACCACAGTCAACTTCACCTTGCCAACTCCTCAGGTGATCTTGTTTCCTCAGACTGAAAGCCTCTGAGTCCTCACCCAAATGGATCTCAGCTGAACTGCTTTAGCCACTAGCTTACCTCTATGAAATGCTCAGTCTAAAGAGAGCGAGTTCTGTTTCCTCACTCCTTATATCCCTTTCTGTGTCCTGCCATATTATTTTCTGGGATTAAAGGTGTGTGCAACCACTGCCTGGCCTCTATGTCTAATCTAGGGGCTGGCTCTGTCTTTTGATCCTCAGATAAGTTTATTAGGGTACACAATATATCACCACACATACCCTTAGAGCCAGCTCACTGGTGCCTCCACCAATAGGATCAGCTTTATTTGTTGTCCAAGTGAGGAGCAGGGCCCACTTTCCTGGGTGTTACAGCTCGTAAGGGTGAGGGTCAGTTCCTTCTATGGCAGGCAGCAAGAAAGGAGTAAGGGGGTCATCTCGCCCCCACTGATGCCATCACATGACAGACACATAGTGGGGACAGCTCTCCCATGCTCACAACTTCAGGGCTGGCTCACTCACACCTCTGCCAACAGAGTCAACTCTGCTGTGTTGCCCAGATGAGGTGCAAAGCCCATTTTCCTGAATGTTGCAGCTGGTAAAGGGGAGGATCATCTCCCTCACCAGCTGGAGACTGTAGGGGCAAGTGGGGGAGTCTTTCCCTAACTCCCAACACCATACTGCAGATGAGGGAGGCAGTATTTGCTATGGCCCTCTGATGCCCTCAGGGCTTGCTGACCTACACCACCTTCTAGAAGGTCAACTCTACTGTGCTGCCCAGGGGAGATAAAGGGCCTGTTTTCCGTAGTGCTGCAGATGGTGAGGAATTGGGTCAGATCCCCCATCTGCTGCAGGTGGCAAATGGTGAGGGGAGGGCGACATCTTTTCCTTATCCATTCCACCACAAGACATTTGGTAGAGGTGTGACCTGTTCTTTCTTTCTCATGCCCTTAGTGCCAGCTCACCCATGGTTCTATAAACAGGGTCAGCTCTGCTGTGCTATCCAGGTGGGGGTAGGAACCTCTTTCTTGAGTGTTTCAGCCAGTGAGGGGCAGGACCAGTCCTCCCTAGTGTTGCAGCCAGTGAGGGGTGGGGCCAATTCTTTGGTGGTTTCAGGAGCCGTAGACATCAACACAGACCATGGCTCCATCAGAGCCATGAACACAGACATGGGCCCCAGCAGCAGCCCAGGCCCAGACATCACCATGTCCCTGGGTGGCAACTAAGCCACTGACCTCAGCCTGCTCCTTACCTATTTATCCTCCTCCGATGTGCTTCTGTCCATAGGACATAACAATTCTCTCTTTCTCTCCCATACAACACCACATATTTGCTCACCAAAGTAGTTATCATCTGCATAGCACTGTAAGGTGATAGGTGGGCCAGAGTTTTTCTCTCAAAGCCCCAGATGAACCATCCCACGCCCATGTGTGGGTCTCCTTGTCCCACTTAGTCTGTCATGCACTGGGTAGGACCATGATTCCTTATCACAAAGAGTTCATAATAGTGCCCAACTGCCTAGCCCCATTGGCTCCTGGTTGATGCAGAGGTGTTGCTGGAGTCCTCTCAACAGCTGAAACTAGAAAGCCCAGGCTGCATTTGATTGAGTCCTGCTCACCTCAGCCCCACAGTGTGGGGTGGAGCTGTTGCTGGAGTCCACTTACAGGCTAGAAAGTCTGAAGAAATATTTTTAAAACTGGTAAATGAAAAGGTAGTGATGAACTTCAAGGTAAGAGTTCTTTAAAGGAAAAGGCTATTTATAATATTTACAAGAACAAAATAATCTAAGGAATTAAGAAACTAAGGATAGAAATAAAACAATAAAACTCATGCATAATAATAGAGCCTTAAAAGGGCTGCAAAATGATTTTTAAAAAGTAAATTGTCTATCTCCATCTTTCTATCAGACCATCTGCTGCAGTTTCCACTTCCTCTCTGTCCCCAGTCCCAGCAGATCACACAGATTTCTTCTAAAAATTTCCTTCACCTCATTCCTTTGTTTCACCCATCAACTACTGAAGACATTCCCTGGAAGCATTCAGTTTAGTACTGTGAGAAAACCAGGCTTCCTTGAAAATCCAGTCCCTTTGTCTCTGCTTCTAACTCTCCCAGGCACTCCCTGGGAAACCTCTGACCACACTGGCCAGTGAATCAGGTAGATAATATTCACTCTCCTTTAGAATGATATTTTAAGATGTCTTACATTTGTTTATGCTCTGGAACATTTGTTTAGTGATGCAAACATGTGTTGCATTCTTTTATGTTGTATTTGTTTAACTCTGTGAAGCTGTGTTACTTTGCCTATCTAAAATACCTGATAGTCTTATAAAGAGATGAATGGCCAAAAGTGAGGCAGGAGAAAGGATATGTGGGGAAGGCAGGCAGAGAGAATGAATTGAAGGAGAATTCTAGGAGTAAAAGAAGGAGCAAGAGAACAAGTAGAGGACTTCAGGGGCTGGCCAGCTACACAGTCATACATGGAGTATGAAGGAAATAAAAAGTATACAGAAATATAAAAAAGCAAAATTCTCAGAGGCAAAAGGTAGATGGGATAATTTAAAGTTAAGAAAAGCTGGCAAAACCCAAGCCAATCTAAGGCCGGGAATTTATAATTAAAATAAGACTTTTCTTGTTTGATATATTTGGGAGCTGGATGGTGGGCCCCCAAAAGAGAAAAAATCAACCAACAACACTCTCCCTTCTACCCTTCTACTCCAATCTCATAGTCTTATCCCCAGCTTTGTAGCAGATCACTTGATATGGCCTCACCTTCCTCTCTGTACCAATTTCCAAGGGTCTATGCAGATCCTAGCAGCACACCCAACTTTCCTCACTCCCCTGTACCTTCTCACCCACTCCCTTAGAAACTATCTTCATTCTATAATGTCAGGTCACGATACCTAGAAACACATGCTACCCAGGACCCCCAGTGGCACCACCTCACTGAATCTCAGAATCATCCCCTACAAGAAAACCCAGAGCAACCAAATATTTCTAATAACCAAAGAGCATAAAAGAAACCAAGGATTGGAAAACTTTTTCAAAAAACACAAGACTATGTATCAGGACTATTGCTGCCTAGAGGACCAGCCTCCAGCAGCACAGGGAATTGATGAAAAATCCATGATTGTAGGCGAGGACTAAACTTTTTCTATCAGAGGGGTAAGGAAGGAAACACACATGCTCTCATGGTAACTTTGTCTTTTACTTCCTCTTGAAAATTCTGTTTCTGAATATCTGTCTCCATACAGCTACATCTCTTTACACAGCCATGTCTCTCTTCTACACAGCTATACATCTCTCTTCTACAGAGCTACACTTCTTTCTTCTACACATGTCTCTCTCAGAAAAAAAAAAACAAAAACAAAAACAAAAAAAACCTCTGGACAAATTTGTCAGTTACATTTTGAGGGTGAGAGTCATTCTGATAACACATAAGAAATTACAGTTTCTCTCAGGCTAGGGATGTCATGCTGACCCCTCAGTAAGTGAGTAACTATGGCGGCACTTGGCTGTCATCCAGATTCCCTGTAAAGTGAGGGCACTAGGCATGTAGTGCCCAGTGCCCAGTATTTCCCTGATGGAGAGTAACATTGAAACTCAAGACTTAAACAATACAGTTGACTGGACCTTCAGTGGTTAGGAGTTCATGCAGAGAGTCAATTGCTGTATTGTATAGGTAGTTACTTGTCAACCAAAGTTGCTCTGTGCCTGACCTTGATCCACCAAACAAGACACTTGGGAATTTGTCCCTATGTAATTCATATGCAGGGACAACTATTCTGCTTTAAATTTGCCCTAAGGTCTTACATTAGCTAAATGTGTAAAAAGCAATCCTTGTAGTTGAGACTACTATTATTTTTCTTTGTCAGCCTGAGCAATGAAAAATATCCTAGTATTATTTCTATTCATCAGAGTTATGTAGCTTAAGAAGAAATAATCTTCCTGACCATCCACCCACAGATATATGTATGCCCATAGATGGAATATATATATGTGTGTGTGTGTGTGTGTGTGTGTGTGTGTGTGTGTGTGTGTGTGTGTGTGTGTGTGTGTGTGAGTGTGTGATAAACACAAAGGCAGTGGGGAAAATACCCATAGCTATTTTAAGGGAAGAAATGTAGTAGCACAGGAGAAAAATTACAGAAATAAGCAACCGGTTTTCAGTGTCTGTGGTCCCATAAGCCTTGCAACCACAGTGACATCCATTCACACAGTGTAAAGGAATATTCCACATTTCCTTCCCCCCAAACAGCTATCAAGTAAGAATTACAGTTACAATGTCCAGCCCATTTGTATTTGGCAAAAATAGAGAAAACGCTCTATTATCTATCTTATCTTGGTGAGTCTAAAGTTTTGCATCTAGCTTACCTTTTGATCATAAAAAAGAAAAACTATAATTATAACTATCTAGTCTTCAACTCCATCAAAGACCCCAGGAGGGTGAAATGTTACCTAATGACAGGGACATCATTATTTTATATAGATAGTTTTATTTTATTTTATTTATTTTTAAACACTTTTATTTTATAATTAATTTAATTTTACGTATCAGCCACAGATTCCCCTGTCCTCCCTCCTCCCACCTCCCAGCTTACCCCCATCTACCCTCCATTTCCACCTCCTCCAAGGCAAGGTCTCCCCTGGGGAGTCAGCCAGCCTGGTATATTGAGTTGAGGGAGGTCCAGTCCCCTTCTCCCTACACCAAGGCTGAGCAAAGTGTCTCAGCATAGGCCCTAGGTTCCAAAAAGCCAGCTCATGCACCAAGGACAGGTCCCAGTTCCACTGCCTGGGGCCTCCTAAACAGTTCAAGATCATCAACTGTCTCACTTATCCGGAGGTCATGGTCCAGTTCCATGGGGTCTCCTCATCCTTTAGTTCATAGTTCATGTGTTTCCACTAGTCTGGCTATTTGTCCCTGCACTTTTCCAATCATGGTCTTGATATTTCTTGCTCATATAATCCCTCCTCTCTCTCGTTGTTTGGACTCTTGGAGCTCCACCTGGGGTTTGGCTGTGGATCTCTGCATCTGCTTCCATCAGACACTGGATGAGAGTTCTATCATGACAGTCAGGGTATTCAGCCATCTGATCACCAGAGTAGGTCAGCTCAGGCTTTCTCTCGACCATTGACAGTAGTCTATTGTGGAGGTTTCTTTGTGGATTTCTGGGGACCTCTCTATCACTCTGCTTCTTCCTATTCTCATGGGGTATTCATTTATCATGCTGTCTCTTTCCTTGTTTTCCCACTTTGTTCCTGATCCAGCTGAGACCTCCTGCTCCCCTAAGCTCTCTTTTCCCTGACCCTTGCCCTCCATTAAACTCCCTCACCCCCAATTTGCTCATGTAGATATCATCCGTTTGTTGCTGGGCAATCCCTGTTTCTTTCTTAGGGTCCTCTTTACTAGGTAGCCTCCCTGGTGTTGTGAGTTGCAGTCTGGTTATCCTTTACTTTACATCTAGTATCCACTTATGAGTGAATACATACCATATTTGTCTTTCTGAGTTTGGATTACCTCACTCAGGATGATATTTTCTAGTTCCATTCATTTGCCTGCAAATCTCATGATGTCATTGTTTTTCTCTGCTGAGTAGTACTCCATTGTGTATATGTACAACATTTTATTTATCATTCTTCAGTTGAAGAATCTAGGTTTTTTCCATGTTCTGGCTTTTACATAATGCTGCTATGAACATAGTTGAGCATGTGTCCTTATGGTATGATTGAGCATTCCTTGGGTATATGCTAAAGAGTGGTATAGCTGGGTCTTGAGTGAGGTTGATTCCCAATTTTCTAAGAAAGTGCCATATTGATTTCCAAAGAGGCTGTACAAGTTATCATTCCCACCAACAGTGTAGGAGTGTTCTTCTTGCTCCACATCCTCTCCAACATAAGATGTCTTCAGCATTTTTTATCTTAGCCATTCTGATGGGTATAGTATGGTATTTCAGAGTCATTTTACTTGCATTTCCCTGATGATTAAGGATGTTGAGCAATTCCTTAAATGTCTTTCAGCCATTTGAAGTTCTTCTGTTGAGAACTCTCCATTTAGCTCTATAGCCCATTTTTTTTTTATTGGACTGTTGGGTATTTTGATGTCTAATTTCTTGAGTTCTTCATATATTTTGGATATCAGCCTTCTGTCAGATGTGTGGTTGGTGAAGATCTTTTCCCATTCTATAGGCTGTCTTTTGTCTTATTGACTGTGTCCTTTGCCTACAAAAGCTTCTCAGTTCCAAGAGGTCCCATTTATTAAATGTTTCTTTCAGTGTCTGTGCTATTGGTGTTATATTTAAAAAAGTGATCTCTGGTGACAATGCATTCAAGACTACTTCCCATTTTCTCTTCTATCAGCTTCAGAGTAATTGGATTTATGTTGAGGTCTTTGATCCACTTGGATTTGCATGGTGACAGATCTGGATCTATTTGCAATCTTCTACATGTTGACATCCAGTCAGTTATGCCAACACCATTTGTTGAACATGCTTTCTTTTTTCCATTGTACAGTTTTGGCTTCTTTGTCAAAAATCATATGTTCATAGGTGTGCAGATTAATGTCAGGGTCTTCAGTTCAGTTCCATTGGTCCAAAGGTTGGTTTTTATGCCAGTACCAAGCTGTTTTTATTACTGTAGTTCTATAGTAGAGCTTGAAGTCAGGGATTGTGATGCCTCCAGAGGTGTTTTTTTTAATTATTGTCCAGTATTCTTTTGGCTATCCTGGGTTTTTTGTTTTTCCATATGAAGTTGAGTACTGTTCTTTCCAGGTCTGTGAAGAATTGTGTTGGTATTTTGATGAAGATTGTATTGAATCTGTGGATTGCTTTTGGTAAGATTGCCATTTTTCCTATGTTAATCATACCTATCCATGAGCATGGGAGATATTTCCATTTTCTGACATCTTCTTCAATTTTTTTTTTCTTTAGGGACTTAAAGTTCTTTTCATACAGGTCCTTTGCTTGCTTAGAGTTATCCCAACATATTGTATATCATTATTGGCTGCTGTGGATATCGCTCTATATAAATAAAACACTGATGGCCAGTGACCAGACAGGAAGTATAGGCGGGACAAGGAGAGAGGAGAATTGGGCAAACAGGAAGAAGGGGGTAGAGACACTGTAGCCACCCCCAGGACAAGCAACATGTAAAGACGCCGGTAAGCCACCAGCCACGTGGCAAGGTATAGATTTATAGAAATGGGTTAATTTAAGATATAAGAACAGTTAGCAAGAAGCCTGCCACGGCCATACAGTTTATAAGCAATATAAGCGTCTGAGTGATTATTTTATACATGGATTGTGGGACTGTGGGGCTTGGTGGAACCTGGAGAGAAGCCCTCCAGCAAAAATTGGCTATTGTAAAGAGTGATGTTTCTCTGATTTCTTTCTCAGCCCATTTGTCATTTGTATATAGGAGGGCTACTGATTTTTTTTTAGTTAATCTTGCATCCTGCTACATTACTGAAGGTGTTTATAAGCTGTATGAGTTCCTTGGTCGATTTTTTAGGGTAACTTATGTACACTATCATGTCATCTGCAAATAGTGAAAGTTTGACTTCTTCCTTTCCAATTTGTATCCCCTTGATCTCCTTTTGTTGTCTTATTGCTCTGGCTAGAACTTCAAGTACTATATTGAATAAGTATGGGGAGAGCAGATAGCCTTGTCTTGTTCCTGATTTTAGTGGAATCTCTTTGTGTTTTTCTCCATTTACTTTGTTGTTGGCTGTTGTCTTGCTGTAAATTGCCTTTATTAGGTTTAGGAATGTTCCCCGTATTCCTCATGAAGGGGTGTTGGATTTTGTCAAAAGCCTTTTCAGCATCTAGTGAGATGATCATGTGTTTTTTTTCTTTTGGTTTATTTATGTGATGTATTACATTGATGGACTTTCATATGCATCTCTGGGATGAAGCCTACTTGATCATGGTGGGTAACTGTTTTGATGTGTTCTTGGAATCTGTTGGCCAATATTTTATTGAGTAATTTTGCATCAATGTTCATTAGGGTAATTGTAGCTTCATAGAAGGAGTTTGGTAACATTCCTTCTGTTTCTATTGTGTGGAACAATTTAAAGAGTATTGGTATTATCTCTTCTTTGAAGATCTGTAGAATTCTGCATTGAAACCATCTGGTCTTGGGCTTTTTTTGGTTGGAAGACTTTTAATGACTGTTTCTATTTCCTTAGGGGTTATTGGTCTATTTAAATATTTTATCTGGTCTTGATTTAACTTAGGTATGTGGTACCTATTCAGAAAATTATCTAATTCCTTTTAGATTTTCCTGTTTTGTGGAGTACAGGCTTTTGAAGTATGACCTGATGATTCTCTGGATTTCCTCACTGTTAGTTGTCTCCCTTTTCATTTCTGATTTTGCTAATTTGGATGCTCTCTCTCTCTCTGCCTTTTGTTTAGTTTGGATAAGGGCTTGTCTATCTTGTTGATTTCCTTAAAGAACAAACTCTTTGTTTCATTGATTCTTTGTATTGTTCTCTTTGTTTCTATTTTATTGATTTCAGTTCTCAGTTTGATTATTTCCTGGCTATTCCTCCTGGGTGACTCTGCTTCTTCTTGTTCTAGAGATTTCAGGTGGGCACTTCTTTATGTGGGCACTAAGTGCTATGAATTTTCCTCTTAGCACTGCTTTCATAGCATCCCATAAGTTTGGGTATGTGGTATATTCATTTTCATTGATTTCCAGGAAGTCTTTAATTTCTTTCTTTATTTCTTCCTTTACTAATTAGTGATTCAATTGAGTGTTATTTTGTTTCCATGAGATTGTAGGCTTTGTGTAATTTTTATTGTTGTTGAAATCTAACTTTAAACCATGGTGGTCTGATAGAACACAGGAGGTTATTCCATTTTTTTTTTTTTGTATCTGTTAAGATTTGCTTTGTGACTGAGTATGTGGTTGATTTTAGAGACGGTTCCATGGGGTGCTGAGAAGAAGGTATATTCTTTTTTGTTCAGATTAAATGTTCTGTAGATATCAATTAAGTCCATTTGAGTCATAACTCTGGTTAAGTCCCTTATTTCTCTGTTAAATTTCAATTTGGCAGATCTGTCCAGTTGTGAGTGGGGCGTTGAAGTCTCCCACTATTAATGTGTGGAGTTTTATATGTGATTTAAGGTTTAGTAATGTTTCTTTTATGAGGGTGCCCTTGTGTTTAGGGCATAAATGTTCAGAATTAAAACTTCATCTTGATGGATCTTTCCTGTGATGAGTATGTAATATCCTTCTTGATCTCTTTTGATTGATTTTAGTTTGAAGTCTATTTTGCTGGATATTAGGATAACTATACCAGCTTGCTTCTTAAAACTCTTTGATTGGAAAGATTTTTCTCAGCCTTTTATTCTGACGTGTATCTATCTTTGAAATTGAGGTGTGTTTCTTGTATGCAGCAGAAAGATGAGTCCTGCTTTCATATCCATTCTGTTAGCCTGTGTCTTTTTATAGGTGAATTAAGTCCATTGATATTAAGGAATATTAATGACCAGTGATTGTTAGTTCCTATTATCTTTTGGTGGTAGTGTGTGTGTACTTGTCTTCTTTGGAGTTTACTGCTGTGGGGTTATCTATTGCCTGTGTTTTCATGGGTGTATCTGATTTCCTTAGGTTAGAATTTTCCTTCTAGTGCTTTTTGTAGGGCTGGATTTGTGGATAGGTGTTGTTTAAATCTGGTTTTGTTGTGGAATGTCTTGTTTACTCTGTCTATGGTGATTGAAAGTTTTGCTGGGAATATTAGTCTAGGCTGGCATCCATGGTCTCTTAGTTTCTGAATTACATCTATCCAGGTCCTTCTGGTTTTCAAAGTCTCCATTGAGAAACCCGGTGTTATTATGGTGGGTTTGCCTTTGTAAGTCACTTGACCTTTTTCCTTTGCTTCTCTTAATATTCGTTCTTTATTCTTTAAGTTCAGTTGTTTAATTATTATGTGGAGAGGTGACATTTTTGGGTGGTCTAGTCTGTTTGGTGTTCTATAGGCTTCTTGTATTTTCATAGGTATCTCATTCTTTAATTTGGGGAAGTTTTTCTCTATGATCTTGTTGAATATATTTTCTGTGACTTTGAGTTGGTATTCTTCTCCTTTTTCTATCCCTATTATTCATCGTTTTGGTCTTTTCATGGTGTCCCAGATTTCCTGGACATTATGTTATGACTTTTTTGGCTTTGGTATTTTCTTTGACTGATGAATCTTTTTCCTCTATTGTATCCTTTATAACAGAGATTCTCTCTCCCATCTCTTGTATTCTGTTTGTTGTGCATTCATCTGTGTTTCCTGTTCATTTACTCAGATTTCCTGTTTCCAACATTCCCTCTGTTTGTGTCTTCTTCATTGTTTCCATTTCCCTTTTCAAGTCTTGAACTATTTCCTTCACCTGTTTAATTGCTTTTTCATGGTTTTCTTTAAGGGATTTATTGATTTCTTCCCATTTTTATTTGTCTTTTTCTCTGTTTATTTATAGATTTCTTCCAATTTTTTGTCTCTTTCTCAATTTCTTTATTGATTTCTTCTACTTTTTTTGTTTGTCTTTTTCCAATTTCATTTTTTAATTTTTTTTCTTGAAAGGCCTCTAGCATCTTCATGATGCTATTCTTAAGGTCTCTTTCTTCTGCTTCTTCTACCTTGTTATGTTCATGTCTTTCTGTTGGAGGAGGGCTAGTTTCTGGTGATGCTCTATTGCTCTTTATGTTGTTGTATGTGCTTTTGCCTTGATGTCTGACCATCTCCTCCTCTAATAGATATAAGAGGTTCATATGTCTGAGTGAGTTGCTGTTGGTCCACTTTGTGCTTGCTGTGTCTGTGTCTCAGGGGGCCCATCTGGGTCCTATCTTAGCTCTTGGTCTAATTAGAGCAGGTAGCTTGTGTATCTCAACGAGCTGCTCTTGGGTCAATCTAAGCTGGTTGATTCTGTGACTCACTGATCCACTCTTGGTCTTATCAGGGCTCTTGGTCTAGTCAGAGCTGACAGATTCTGTGTTTCAGGAAGCCTCTCTTGGGCCAATGAGAGGTGGCAGATTCTACTTCTTAGAAAGCCACTCTTGGTCTAATGAGGGCTGGCAGATTCCCTGTCTCCTGAGGTTACTCTTGGTCCAATGACAGCTCTTTGTCCAATGAGAGCTCTCTCTCTAGGCCTGATAAGATCTGGTTGGTTTCCTAACCTCAGGAAATGACTGGGGTCTCGAGCAGATGGGTATGGGGGCAAGGCATGTAGATTACAGGGTCTGCTGGGGAGTCTTGGAGAAAGGGGGGACCTTCCCACAGGCGCCTGTTTATTTTCTAAGGAGAGGCAGAAAAGCTGTGTATTTGGATGGAGTGGATTTAGGGAGGAGTTGTGGGAAGGGAAACTGTAATCAAAATACATTGGCATAAAAATCTATTTTCAATAAAGGAAAATTATAATAAAAAGAGTAAAATTGTCATTATCTACAGAAGTAAACATAAAATCTTAGCAAGTAAAAACCCAGGACAGTACATTTTTTTTATTATTAAGATACAGGGGAAATATTTCTCTAAAATTTAAAAATTTGTTAAGAAAAAATGATTTTGCTGTATTACAAAGTCTAATATAATTGCAGTAGTTGATTCTTTAAATCTTTTTATTACATTTATTTGTTTGTAACTATGTATGTTTTTGAATGTGCACACGTAGACGTAGGAGTTGTTTTTTTTTTTGTTTTTTGGTTTTTTTTCAAGACATGGTTTCTCTGTGTAGCTTTGCACCTTTTCTAGATATCTCTCTGTAGACCAGGCTGACCTTGAACTCACAAAGATCCACCTGGCTCTGCCTCCAAGTGCTGGGATTAAAGGTGTGTGCCACTACTGCCTGGCTTGTAGGAGTTGGTTTTATTTTTCCATCATATGTCAACTGGGAATTAATATGATCAGCAACAACATTGCATACTAAGCCATCTTGCTAGTGAAAGTTTTTTGTTTGTTTGTTTTAATTAAGTACCTTAACCTTGGTTATTTATAAAGAACTGAAGTTCATTTTCTCACAATTCTGTAGGCATGAAAGATCCAGTGTCATCTTGTAGAGCCCTCACTTAATGTATCATGACTTGGCAGGAAGCATCAAATATGAAAAAGAGAAAGAAAAGATTATATATATATATATATATATATATATATATATATATATATATATAGAGAGAGAGAGAGAGAGAGAGAGAGAGAGATCAGCAGAAAGCAAATTCATCCCCAAGACAGCCCATCCATGATGTTGGCATAATGTCATCTAAATTTTAACATGAATTTTAAAGAGAAAACTGTCAAAACATTGTGATAACTCTAGCAGTTTCATTTTCTTCAATGTTTAAAGATTGTTTTGTTGTTGTTTTTTAGACAGGGTTTTTCCATGTAGTTTTGGCTCCTGTCATGGATCTCACTCTGTAAACCAGGCTGGCCTCTCAGAGATCTGCCTGGCTCTGCCTCCAGAGTGCTGGGATTAAAGGCTTGTGCCACCACCACCTGGCCTACAGATTTTTACATTTTAGATAAACTCAAAATTGTACTAAATTATATCTAGCTAAAAGAAAACAAAATGAACATGTACTTATATCAAGAAAAGTAGGGGCTGGGGAGATGTCTCAGTGAACATATACATTGCTTGTAAGTATAGATCAAGGGGATATGATACCCTCTTCTGACCTCTTTGTGCCCATTGTATCACATACAGACACATACAAATGAATAAAAATTAAAATCAAACTTTAATAAAGTAGTACTTGTGTTCCATAATTGCTCTCCATACTTTATTCAAAGCATCATTGTTCACTTGTTTGATTGTAAAACCAAAATTTCATTTTTATTATTTTACCTTCATATGCATTAAACAATATGTGTTGTGTGAATTCAATTTATTTTACTCTATTTGTAAAATCTGATAATGCTATAGAGTAAATAATTTACCTATTACAAAATTTTATGGTATTCCATGGGGGCTATTACATACAGAACACTATAACCATTATAATGCATGCCCATGTGCATGCTGTATTGTTAAAATTAAGACTCGGTGTGAGATTTGGTGATCATAAAGAGCAATAGAAATTTGTACCCAAACTATCATTGAAATGCCATACTGCTCTTATGTAAGTTATAGAATTTGGTATATTTTGACAGGAAGAATACTATGATAGTGAAAGGTGGTGCTGCTTACATATGTACTTGAAAATGAGCATAAATATACTTTGTTGCACAGTAATAGAAAACAGCGATAATGTTCTTGACAATCCTAGGATGTTTATAACTAAATTTTCTTGATATTTCTGTTTGAGTTTGTTATTTTCTTGGGATAAAACATTGACCCAAAGCAATTTGGGGCCAGGAAAAGATTCATTTGGCTTATAGGCTACAGTTCATCATCAGGGGTAACTGAAGCAGGAACTTAGATACAGATACCACAGGAGAATGCTGCTTACTGGTTTCCTCCCAAGCTCTTGTTGCTACTTTTTTTTTTACTACCGCCCAGACATGCTTGCCAATGGGTGGTACCATACCCACAGTGAGATGGGCCATTGTTTATCAATTAGCTGTCAAGAAAATGCCCCCCACATATGCTCACCTGCCAGTCTAATGTACCCAATTCTTTAATTGAAATTCTCTCTTCCCATTTGTATAAGTTTGTGCCTAGTTGACAAAAACTATGACAACTTCTAGATTAGCTTTTACAAAGGGGCTCAATTAATTTATGAACTTACTAGAAATTTGTGAAAGCTCCTCAGATTTCTGTCTTTGCCAACAGAGAGTAATGAAATACCATTTGTTTTAACTTTCTTTGTGAATTTGTCTTCTTGGCTTCAATTTGTGTTTTTCTGATAAAGAGGTCAAGTTCTAGCTGGGTATGTTGGCCCATGCCACTCAGGAGGCAGAGGAAGTAGAATCATAAATCCAGCATTAGCCTTGATTACATAATGATTTCATTCCTGTTTGAACTAATGAATGAGAACTTGAGAGGGAGGAAGAGAGGAAGGAGAAGGGAGGGGAGGACATAGAGAGAGAAGGAGAGAGAGAGTTTAAGCTCCTTTTCATGGGTGTGTTTGTTAATTTATCTTGAATTTTTTTATGTTTGCCTCTTTATTTTTCTCTGATTTGTAGTAGCTCTTTATTTATTGCTCATTCAGTTTGCTTCTTGGTCATATGCATTCTATCTTTTCCATATAGTGTTCAGTGGTCTTAGTAATGCATTGATATCCTTTGAAAAAAGTCGTATTCATTATTATAATGAACTTTCAAATAAGAAATACTTTCTTTTAGATTTTGAAGGCCCGTGTCTTACATGCTTGGTCACAAGATGTGGCATTACTGGTAAGATGGAATCTATAGACAGCAGGATCCAAAAGACAGAAGTTAGATCATTGGGCAAATGCCTTTGAAGGAGATATTATAACCCTGGTGACACTGCTTCTGCTGTCTTGTACTCCCTATTCTCCTCTCTCACTCCCTTTCCCTTTCTTTATCCACCTCCAAACACAATCTGATCATCTACCATATGTGCTTATCAATAATATACTACCTGTATCACAGGCCAAAGCCAACAGTAAGACATGACTATGGACTGAAATCAGTGAATCCAGTAGTCAATATAAAAATGTTCCTGCTTTTAAGTGGTTTGCCTCAGGTTTCTATTGCAATAATGGAAATTCAATGGTGATGTGTAATTGTTATTGTCAACTGAAGTGGATTTGGAATTACCTAGGAGACACCCTTTGGATATAATGTAAGATTGTTTCCAGAGGTGTTTGCCTGAGTAGGGAAGACCTTCCCTAAATATGGATGGTTTCATCCTATGGGTTTGTGCACCTGAATGAGTATAAAAGAAAGATAAGAATACCAGAACTATTTTCTCTCTGATTCCAGCATTTCCTGGATTTGAAAAGTCTCAATTTTAAGGTTACGCTGCTATGAATTCTACTAGGTCTCAGCCACCATTGTAGCCTATTCTTCTTTAAACAATTATCTATAATAAATCCTTCTTCTCTGTCAGGAATTTGTTCATAGCAACAGCAACAAAACTAGCTAATACACCAACTAACAAAACCAAAAAAAATTATAGACAGTAAATGTAGTATATATTTAAAATAAACTTTTATATCATTATCATATAAATATTTTGTTTTATTTTAGAACTTTTCTCTTTGAATATTTCTTTTACACTTTCATTACATTTATGGATTTTATGTGATATGTAATGGTGGTGTTATTCTCTCTCTGAGAGAACAGTGTACAGTTAGGAAAATGCTGTACCACTGAGTTATACTCTGGCCTTGATTCTTTTTTAATACTCAGTGCAGTTATTAGGGCTAAGAACCTGCAGCTAGACAGGTTATAAACCTTAGGAGAGATTCTACTATTACTCTACTGTAGAGGCATAGTATTCAACCAACTCCCAATGACTTATGGTACTTATTATACCATACATCAGTGTATCTTTCAACTATCATCAGAGAAGCTTCTTTTTCTTTATAGTAGATGAATATTAATAGAAGAATCCCCAAGTGATCATGGTGTAGAATAAGAGAGTATGGAATGCTCGTCACTAAATGGGACATCTACATCACATCCACTCCACCCAAGGATCAGGTAACTCTTTTAGGAGTAAATTCAATGCAGAAAAAAAATGCATTACCTAATTTCAGTGTACAAATAAAACCATGATTTAGTAATGTCAGAAGCTACTACTGTAAATTCTCAAAAAGACAAATGCCTAAACATGAGTTGAACAAGAGTAGACATGTTAATTGTTGTGCCCAGATCGTAACCCCCAGAGAGACCACCAAGGAGAAGCATACCAGAATGCAAAAGCAAGGTTTATCTGTTTCAAGTCATGACAGGGAACTCAACTCAAGCCATCTCAAGTGAGGCAGAGAAGAGTTACTCTTTCTTGGGGAAGTTAGTTTTTATAGGCAAAACCCATAAAATTTCTTAGAGGGGGGGGGGTTAGTACGGATCCATCCTTGATTGGTCCAGTTTTTCCCGGGCCTGGACTTTATCTTATTCTAGCTTATCTGTTTGCCCTATCAGGAGTTTTACAACTCCTCTCCGGGGTCTGGTCATGTCATCTCCGGGGAGGGGCATCTCGTGGTTAATTGGTTACCATCAGACATCCTGACTCTGTTCTTTTGTTCCTGGGGCTGGCACCATCATTTCTGGGGACTTGAAACTGGCCTGGGTCTATCTATATTGAGATATCTTTGTCTAAGGCCCCCTTTTTGAGGCAATAGAGTGAGGGTCTTGTTGTGCCTAGATCATGTCCCCAAAGCCACCACTGGAGACTTTAGGTACAGAATGCAAAAGTAAGGTGTTTTCTAAGTTTACAAGCCTCCAGGGAGGCTCTTCCAAATCTCTCACTCACAGCAGGGAGGTTGGAAGGAGTGCTCCCCTTTCTTTGTGAGGCTAGTTCTTAAAGGCACAGACCATATAATTTATTTTAACCCACCTCCCTTTTTAGTCTTTTGGTCGAATATCCTGACTGTGTTTTCCAAAGTCCCTGTAGCAGATACAGTCACCTGGAGAAAAGGGGTCTAAGTCCTTATCTACACTTAGGAATCCTGGTTTAAGCTTCTCTTTGTCTGTAGGGGATAGAGTGGGGGGTTTTACTGAAGTATTACATGATGTGGGCACAACATTAATGTGGCCCATGGAAAACCCAGGAGGATTAGCACTACAGAAAGAACTAGAGACAGATAGGAATACTGAGAGTTGGAGGTTTTCCTAGGGAAGGGCACTGATTATCCAGTAGCAAATAGTCAGCCCTAAAAACATATATACAAGTAATAATATAGAGACTGAACACTTATTTAGGAACATATATGTATACACACACACACACACACACACATATGCATGTCATAAAAAATTATAGGAAAAAAGGAGGTCATGAATTTGAAAGAGAGTGGAAACAGGTATATAAAATGATTGGGAGGGAGGAAAGGAAATGGAGAAATTATATAATTATATTATCTCAAAAATAAAATAAAAATGTAAAAAATCCACACATTTCATTTTAGTCCTCTAATTCAGTAGTCAGTGTGTCTCTCTTCTGTTAATTTCATTCTTATTCTGTAAATTAATGATGATTTCTCCCTATGCATTTGTAATGTTTTCATCAGTTGCCCATTACCAATGTTAAGAAAAGGAAGACTTAAAAATCTATTCCAAGCTGGGTGGTGGTTGCACATACCTTTAATCCCAGCACTTGGAAGGCAGAGGCAGGCAGATCTCTGTGAGTTTGAGGCCAGCCTGGACTACAGAGTGAGTTCCAGAAAAGGCTCCAAAGCTGCACAGCGAAACCCTGTCTCAAAACAAACAAACAAACAAAAAAAAACAATAAAACAAAAAAAATCAATTCCACTTGGACGAAAAGTTCTTTACAATCACTTATTTTTATATAATAAAATTTTGTTTATATAATAAAAAAAAAACAAAATGAAACTATACTTACAATATAAGAAGCATTAGGAAATTTGATATTTAAAGGTTATTGTAAGAATAATAAATTATAACTTCATGTTATTCTTTCCAATATTTTAATGTGCATAATCTTCAATTTTTTATTCTTTCCTAAGGTGTGATGCTGACATCAAAAATACTTTGCCCCATTTACTCCTTTTTCCTATTGGTGTATACAAGTTATACAATATGGTGAATTTCACCATAACATTTTTTCCTACATGTATGTGTATGATGACCTTGATCATGTTCATCTGTAGTCACCCTCTTTTCACACGTCTTTCTGTTTTTCTTCTTCTTCTAAAATATTTTCCTGTCTGCATCTGCATCCTGCCTTTTTATTAACTGAATTTGTTATTTGTATGTGAGTGTGTGTGTGTGTTTGTATACTATTCTCATCTCTCATTCTTTCTTATCTTCCTCCAAATACTCTCTATCCACTCCTCTTCTCTGTAGGTGCCTTTCTCATATTCATGACATTGGAGGGGGAAGGTATGACCAACTAAGTTTAACAGGGCTATCTCTGTGACCATGAGAAAATACTTCCAATATTTACCTTCTAACTTTTTCATTTTTAAATTTCATTTAACTCAATGTTATCTGGTGACATACATTTTTTGGCCAATGACAAATAAAACACACACTCACACTGACATATAAATATGCAATATATATTATATAATAGGTAATTATATATAAATTTGAAAACTCTAATATATAAAATAATTTCTGCAAACGGCAAATAAAACTGATATGTATATATATAGTCTTTATCAATTCATCTATTAGTGGATACCTAGCTAAATTCTATCATTTGTCTGTTCTGAGCAGTGCTTCAACAAAAATGAATGTGCACGTATCTCTGCTTCAAGTTCCCCAGTCTGTTGTGAACAACTTTCCTTGACTACAAACATAGAAATGTTCAACAGATAGAAATGATAGTTACACTGTTTGTCAATGTAAGATACATTGTGTTGAAATTTTACATTGTTCTTCAAAAGTATATGCAATTATTATATGCTAAATAAAAAGAACAATAAAACAAACTGTTATTTATAACAAAATGCATAATGAGTAGACAAATGTAAATAATCCTCACTAACCAACTTCAGAGAGGTAGAATGGCCTGGACTTTCAGCCATTAAAATTATATGTATATTATTAATTGAATTCATTATTTTGAGTCATAGGTGTGCTTCTAGGTTATTTTTCATGTATTATATAATATACATGTTTTGAAATAATCTCTCACAGGTGAAACCAATTTGAATAATTCTCAGTGAATGTTCAGTCACTTGACTAAGGCTAGCACTTTCTAGATTATGACCATCTTGCAGACAAACTATCTTTGGAATCAGCAAAAAGGTCTTCTAAGCAGAAAACGTAGATTTTAGTTAATGTCTGCCAGGTAGATAAGATACTATGAAATAACAAAATATAGAAATGCATATGTACTATTGTTACTCTAAAATACTAACTTTTAATAACAAAACCAAATATTATCTGACAATTTTGAAAATCCACAGTGTGAGACACATTTATAGAAGTAAAAGAAGATATCTTTTATATCACACAATTCAACCTGTAATTTTTGTTTTGTTGCAAAACCAAGCTGTTGCTTTTGTCACATTTCCATCTGTGACTATGACCCTTCCCCTTCTACCTTATTAAAAAAAAACAAACTTCAGATTACACTGGTTCCACTTAATTAACCCCGAAAGTATCCTTTTTGCAAGATGCTTAAGCATATCAATAAATCTCTCTTTGCCCCACAAAGATAAACTATCTACAGGTTACTATATATATATATATATATATATATATATATATATATATATATATATATATTTGGTGGGAGAAGAGAAAAGCATTATTATACTGAAAATCTTTATGTAACTTGATGTTGAGAATGTTCAAATAGGTGTGGTACACAATAGAAGAACAATCATATTCTATTTTATGTATTGTAGTCCAACATTATAGGGTAATGGTCAAATGCATTATAAATAAGGCAGTTACACTATACAATTGAACTACACAAAGAAAATTTAATGATGAACATGACAGTTAATCTCCAAATGTTCAATAGCATCATAATGAATTGAGGCCCTAGTCAATAATAAGATAGAGTATATTTGAAGAATAAAATATGACATTGATAAAAATTATCTTTTTGCCTATTCTATGCTGACTGTTCTATTTAAGTAACTACTTTTTGATGACAAGAGTAGTAATGATTTAGAATGTTTATAGAAATAGATTTTCACAAATATATTGAATTTGTTTTTTATAATTCCAGTATATATGGGTTAGTGGTACCTGTCATACTCTTTTTTTTACTTGTTGCACATACTATTTATGAGAGAATTTTCCATTTATCTTAAAAGATATTTGTAATTATAGAGTTCACAATCTGCTTTCTAGCAAAACAAAACTGAGTTATTTGCATTCATTATTTTTCTAAAACATTACTTAAATTATCAATAATAAATTCTTTTTATTGGCAATTCCCAAATTTTGCTTGCTTTCACTTCCTGAAAAGCTGTATACTTAAGAAAATAATTTTCCCAAGTCCACAGAATAACTTAAACAAGTAAAGTACAATCATGTATACTTGTGATTGATTTAATCATTAATGCCATACACGGCCTAAGAAGTTTCCTGTAGAACTTTTACAGGCTGTTTTCCTTCAGCTTGATGATAGAACATTTGCTTAATATTTTGGTGAGGTTATTAGTTGAAACCCAGCAAGACCAAAGCAAGCTAATTATTTTTTTAAGAAACAAACCTATTTATATTCTAATATAAATTGCTTAAGAAACAAAATATGTAAATAATCACTCAACGTATTAGCAGAAAAAATATATACTGATGGAATGTGACTAATGAACAGGGCTTTCTAGAAGAAAATATTCATATTTACTTATTTTATTATTTGTTTGTTTTATTAAACATAGATTCATTTGCTGTGGGATGGTCTGTATGTCAAATGCTCTGATTGGTCAATAAATCAAACACTGATTGGTCAGTGGCCAGGCAGGAAGTATAGGCAGGACTAACAGAGAGGAGAAAAGAAAGAACAGGAAGGCAGAGCAGGTCACTGCCAGCTGCTGCCATGACAAGCAGCATGTGAAGATGCCAGTAAGCCACCAGCCACGTGGCAAGGTATAGATTTATGGAAATGGGTTAATTTAAGCTATAAGAAGAGTTGGCAAGAAGCCTGCCATGGCCATACAGTTTGTAAGCAATAGATGTCTCTGTGTTTACTTGGTTGGGTCTGAGTGGCTGTGGGACTGATGAATGACAGATTTGTCCTGACTGTGGGCAAGGTAGGAAAACTCTAGCTACAAATGGTGCCCAATGTGGGGCAAGAGTTTCCACCTAAAACCTGAGAAAAAAGATTCTAAAACAAAGCTAAAAACAGTTCCTAGTTTTTTCTCTCAAGTTAGTGGCAGCTTGCATGTTTGAGCTATTATGGCAGGTTCCTGGTGTGTGCGCTGGACCTGCAGAATGGCGGGAATGAGGCTTCTGCAATTGGCACATTAAGCTGTGTGGTGGATTTAGCCTTTGCTAGTACAAAACAAAAAAAAATAGGTTTCTAGGCTACACGCTGCTTTGATAGACGCATAGATCCACTATTTCTGAGAGTTGATGACTCCCAGAGCTGGCAGAAAATGTACCACCTCCATGTTGGGAAGCTGAGGTGGGCAGAGGGAGCAGCCACAGTGTCAGCACAGTTTCAGTCTTAGAATGCTGCAGTTTAAAGCAATAGGCTCAAGGTAATATAAAAAAAATAAGCCATGTAAAGATGTCTATCACACAGAGAATCTGGATTATGTTCTCTTTGATATTCATAACTGAAGAAAAACATTTGATTGCAAAAGCTGTTGAGTTATGCCAAAATGTATATTTTAAAGGTAACTTGATTCAAAATTTGGATGTAAGGATATGTTTCTTTGGAAAGGAGGCTCTGCTTTTGTTTCCACAGAAAGCCAGAGGCTATGGATTTGTTCCAGATTAAGATACATCAGGTTTGACCAGCCAAGACCCCCTGAAAGGTCTCTGATGACACCATGGCCCAGATGATCCAACATCCAGAACCGTTTCAAGGCAACTGGCTCAGATGATACACGCTCACAGACTACTCCATAATCCTAAAATTTTCTTTGTGTCCCCATAAGATACAGCGTTCCCTCCAGCAGGAAGTAGTAAGAGAAGCTACGCCCAAATTCCCAAATATACCAAGCTGGCTTTGGAGATGTATAAAAGTTAAAACCTTCCTTAAAAAAAAAGAAAAGCGGAAGTGCTTTGGGATGGTCTGTATGTCAAATGCACTGATTGGTCAATAAAAACACTGATTGGCCAGTGGCCAGACAGGAAGTATAGGTGGGACTAATAGGAGAATTGAGCGAACAGGAAGGCAGAGGGAGTCACTGCCAGCTGCCGCCATGACAAGCAGCATGTGAAGATGCCAGTAAGCCATGAGCCACGTGGCAAGGTATAGATTTATAGCATGGAGAGACAGTGAAATACTAGGCCTGGCTTACACACATCTAAGACTTTCAAGCCCATCACCCAGTGATATACTTCCTCGACAAGGCCACACCTACTCCAATAAAGCTACTCCTCCTAAAACTCCCACTCCCTATGGGCCTATATGAGCCATTTCATTCAAACTACCACATTCCACTCCCTGGCCGCCATAGCCTTATAACCATATCATAATGCAAAATTCATTTAATCAAACATGAAAAGTCCCCATAGTCTATAACTGTTCCAACACCATTTAAAAGTCCAAAGTCTCTTCTGGGAATCATGGCACTCTCTTAACTATAACCTTGTATGAAATCAAAATTAAAAGGCAGATCACATACTTCCAACATGCAATAGCACAGAATACACATTACAATTACAAAAGGGAGAAAGGGGAGCATAGTGAGCAATACTGGACCAAAGTAATACCAAAACTCAGCTGGGCAAACTCCAAACTCTGCATCTCCAACTCTGATGTCAAATCTCTCTTCAGATCTCCAACTCAGTTCAGCTTTGTTGACTGCAACACTCTTCTTTCTCTTGGGCTGATGCCATTTACTATTAGCAGCTCTCCTTGGCTGGTATCCCACAGTTCTGGTATCTCTAACATCTTTGGTTAGCCAAGGCAACCCAGGCTTCAACTTCATAGCTTCATGCAATGACCTTTCAAGGCCTCCATTCAGGGATACCCCTCACACATCCCTGGTCTCAGTGGCTTTCCTTAGATGTGGAGACAAATTCCATAACCTATTTCATCTATCCTCAACTCTAAAGCCAGAACTATGTGGCCAAAACTGCCAAGTTCTGCTGCTTGCTGGGGCTGTATCATGCCCCCTTATTCAGTCACATCTTTCCCCAGCTTTCTGTCTTTCACTGCCTAAGCTTGGCTGTCCTCGAACTTGCTTTGTAGACCAGGCTGTTTCTGAACTCAGAGATCTGCCAGCCTCTGCCTTCAGAGTGCTGGGATTATAGGTATGCACCAGCATGCCTGGCCCTAAGCTTTTCTTTAATTATTTTTCACTTTTAAAAATTTCCTTTTCATGAAGTAGATGCTTAGTTGGGTTGGTCTTGCTTTGATGTCAATTCTTCTTTAATTCCATTCTTTGTCAGGCTTGTTTTTCTCTGCTTACACTTGGTGGTGTTCCTTTTCTCCTCCAACTGTACATTTTGAAATTTTTCTGAATTGGGTAATACCAGAACTGTAGGATTTTACTACTACCTATAAATATGAGACTGACTCAAATGATTATCTGAAGGGAAACACTTATAGTGCTGAAGAGACAGGAAGTGTAAAGACCCTGAGATAGAATCATCTCATGCATATTCTAAAAATAATAAAGTTTCTAGCAGAGCCAGTTTGAGTTTTTGGTATAGTGCCAGGCAGAATAAAGTTTCTCCTGGGTAAAATTTACAGGTAAGCACAAATTAGTGCAGAAAGGTAACATCATCAAATTACATGATTACAAATAAGCAGGAGAATCCAAATGGTGAAGTCGATATGATTAACTGGAATTCCATACTGAAATTTCGCTACATGAATAAGCTTCTCATAAATGAACCTCTCGCTTCCTAGTCCCACTGCAATTACTTTTATGTCACATGATACAAAAGAATACCATCATCAGAATTTAATAGACAATATTGATAGGAGATTCAAAGAATAAAATATACTTTAGAATGTAAAAACTGTGTTTACGAATTTCAAAAGACAAGGATAATTCCATTGAGGTTTAGACTAGAAGCTACTCTTGTTACATCAAAACAAAAGAAAATAAAAAATCACATTTTGCCATATCTTGAATATTTCAATTTAACGATTATGGACTAATTTATCTAATAGAGTTAACTGAAAGCAGCACAGAATTCAGGCCATGAGATAGGTATTACTGGCTGACTTTATTAGGTTTAATGTGAGAAGCTGGCAAACAAGGCACAGTACAAAGTCTTGAAATACTTATTGTTTGGCCAGAGCAGTGTATTTAAATTTGTGGATAAGTAGACTATGATTGATACAAGGATTACCACAACAAAATAGAAGCCATGTACTTTGCATCACTATAATACAAAAGGTGACTTGAAAGCATCATAATAATGAAGAAGATCCCATCTGGCACAATATCAAAGACATTTGTTTGAGAAAAAAAGACCATGGCCATCCTAATAGCTTCTTGTGCATCATTCCTCTCAGATTTAATTTTCTCTGTTTATCTACCCATTCAGACAACACTACAATAGCAACATGACAATGCTCAGTCAGTGACAGATTTTGACATTGTTCAAAGGATGTTAGTTTTGCAGACATGTAGGATGGAAAAGCTTTTCCGTCAAGGAGCTTTTCAACACAATTTCAAAGAAAAACTTGGCAGATTAGGCAGTGTGTGACAGTGTCTCAGTGTCTGTGTAGAGTCCTGAGATGGTGATGTATTAACCTGTGAGAAAAAAAGTGGAAGTTGCACTGGCGACCCCACACAGGTAGAGAAGCTGAGTATGTAGAATGCCTGCCCAGCAAAGTGGTAAGACAGTGTCTAGAACAAGGCAATAGGGAGGCTATATGAGCTATAGATGGAAAGGCCATAAGAACATGGATGGATGATCAAGCACACTGAAGCTGTAGCTTACCATTGTGTAGGATGGATGCTACACATAGAAATAAAGTTTAACAATTTCCTTGATGGATTTTAATCTTAATTCTGGTCTTCTTTTCTAATTCTTTTTTAAGAAGGTGAATGTTTACCATGTTTCTTCATATAGTAAAATTTTGCAACTTCCTTTTCTATTGTTTTTTTCATGGCTTTATACTTTGCCATGAGGCATGGAAGAGGGCTGAAGCTTAGAATTTTTGGCAATACTGGAAAAATTTAGTCTTTTGAGAACTAAAGTGGTACATTAAATGCATTTTTATTGTGAGGTTGTACTGGCTAGTTTTAATGCAACTTCACATAAGCTAGAGTCCCCTCAGAGAAAAGAACTTCAATTGAAAAAGTGCCTCATAAGACTGAGCTATAGGCAAACCTGTAGGGTAGATTCTTCATTAGTGATTGATTTGGGAGGGCCCAACCCATTGTAGTTGGGGCCACCTCTGGGCTGGTAGTCCTGGGAGCTACAAGAAATCAGACTGAAAAAGCCATGAAGAACAAGGAGCCCTTCACCATGGCCTTTGTATCAGCTGCTTCCTCCACGTTCCCACCCAGTTTGAGTTTCTGCCTTGGCTTCCCTCAGTGAGCAGTGAGTCAGGATATATAGGACAAATAACTATTCCCCCACCACCACCATTTTGCTTTCGGTCTTGATGTTTCATCAAAACAATAGCAACTCTAAATACAACAGAGGTAGACAAAGGCCTTTTGGATTCTGAGGCCATAATGTTTTAATTTGCATCTTAAATTTCCATTAAAGGCCATACATGTAAAGTTTGGTCTAAAGCCTGTGGCACCATCGTAGAAAGACAATGAAAATGTGAGGCAGAGTAGATAAAGGATATAGAATCATGACCTTATAGGGGCCAAGTCAAAAGCATCCTGCCCCATTCCTCTCTCTTTCTTGAATTCTGGGGTGTTATTATTTGAACAGCTTTGTTCCAACATACCTTTGCTTGCTCCATGATATTTATCCACATCATAGTTCCAAAATAATGAGGATAAGACATCATTGACAGAAAGCACCAGAACTATGAATCAGAGGGAAACTTTCATCCCTTTAAGTTATCTGAGTTATTTTGTTGTAATATAGAAAACTGACTGACTTATTGGGAAAACATGCAAATTATGAAATGTCTACTTTCCAAGAAAATATTTTTATCTATTTTTAATGTTGATCTGATATTTTAACACAGAAATTTCCAAAAAAAAATCATGTCTAAATTCTTGGGAGAATGCTTTTGTTTTCCAGCATAGAATTATTGATTAAATGATTTTCTAAGTTTTGTTTTGTGAAATATATGTGTAAAACTTGATATAACATATATCAATAGATGTTTATATAATTACAAATGGGTTTTATGAAGGCATTCCAGTTACAGTTAATGAATTGGAAAAATTTTATTTTTCATTGCAGATAGATAATTTATATATAACAATATGTACTGGTACTCATAATAAGGCATTTATTAAATATCTTTCATTATTTATTCTGAGATTTTTTTATTTGTTAATGTTTTCTATTATTCCTTATATGGATTTGGTAATTTATATTAACAGAAACTTTTCTCTATATCTATTTATTAAAAATGTTTGATATATTAGACTAGTATAGTGAATCTTGCAAACATATGAACTGGATTTGTGGAAACATAATCTTATAATTGTTAATATTTGAATATAGGTATATATAAAAGAAATAAATTAATTATGTACAATAAGAAATTAATCTTTGATATATAGATTACATTATAACATTTTAATTAAAATATATAGAGATGTTAATGAATCTCCTAACTATGTACACAATCATTATTAAGCTATACAAATAGATGTATCAGTTTGTTCTGCAATCTGATGTGAATATATACCTGGCAATAACAGTACATGGATGTGATAAATGTATTGTATTGACAATAAAAATTATTTCCTTGATATGATTTTTAACATACAATAACTATATTTAAATATATGTAAATGATATTTTATACAAATAATATGTGATGGGTTGAATGAGAAAGTTCCCTATAGGTTCATCTATTTGCTGGTTTAGTCCTCAGTTGATGAAATGTATGATAAGGATTAGGAGGTGCAGCTTTGTTGGAATATGTCTATCCTTGTTGGATAAGGTGTGTTGTGGGGGTAGGATTTGAGATTTCAAAAGCCTACACCAAGTCCAGAGTCTCTCTTTTCCTACTGCCTGTGGATCAGGATATAAAGCTCCCAGATGCTGTTCTAGTGGCATACCTGTCTGTTTCCAGCTATGATGATCATGACTAACCTTATACTACTGTAATTAAGTCCCAAATTAAATGGTTCTTCTGTAAGTTAACTTGGTTATGGTTATTTCTTCAGAACAATGGTAACCTGAACTAAGACAAAATAGATTAACAGAAGATAATATATATTATTTTATGAAATGTAATTATCTACTGGGAAGTCAAATATTATAAAGTTTTTTTCAGATTTCTTTCTTTTATTGAAAGTGGATTTTTTTTTCATGCAATTATTTCTGAATACGTTCTCCTTTCTTCCAACTCCTCAGGATTGCTGCCTTCTTCCCTTCCCATCTGGATCCTCACCCTTTCTGTCTCTCCTTAGAAAACAAATGGCCATCTAATGACTAATAATAAAATAATGTAGAATAAGACAAAACAAAAACAAACAAAGAAGAACAGGACAAATCACACAAACAGACAAAAAATAACCAAAGTAAAAACACAAGAAACACATAGACACAGACACATGCTTGTGCACACAAGAATCCAAAATAAAAAAATAAAAACAAAAAATACAGAATATCTGAAGCTATAATCAATATGCCAAGGACCAGAAAGGTTAAAAATATAATGCCCTGACTTAACATTATGAAACAGTGAACCCCCAAGATGTCATTAAGTTCTTTTTCTATAGGCCTTCTACTGTTAGGAATGAGGCATTTCCTTAGAAGTGGTTTGTATCCTGAGTGAGGCTCCCTTGGAGAAAACTAATTTTTCATTCACAACTACTTATCAATTGGAGATAGCTTCTGGGTTAGGGATGGGGGTTTCTTCACAGCACAGGGACCCCATCTGGTATAAACCCATGTAGGCCCTGTGCATGATGACACAGTCTCTATGAGTTCAAATATGCATCTGTTCTGCTGTATTTAGAAGGTCTTGTTTCATTGCGGTCTTCTATCCCCTCTGGCTGTTACACTCTTAGAACCTCCTCTTCGGTTGGCTTCTCTGAGACCTAGGGAAACTGATTTGATGAAGACATCCCATTTAGTACTGAGTGTTCAAAGGTTGCTCATTTTCTGCTTTCTGTCTTTTTGTAGGTCTCTATATTTGTTCCTGTGTCCTTCAGTTTGAACAAGGAACCTCGGTGAAAGTATACAGAAGAGTGGCATTAGTAGTCAATTTAATGTTCTCTTACTTTAGAAGAAGAGTAGTATTTAACTTTCCCCTAGGTCTCTGGCTTATTTATTCTCAGATTCTTGGCTACCCAGGCAGTGCCAGGTATGGTTTCCATCTCAAAGAGTAGGCCTTAGATCCTAGCAGATATTGATTGATTACTCCCACAAGGTTTGTACTGCTGTTGTACCAGTGTATCATGCAGGAATGTTACCATTGCATATCAAAGAATTTGTATCTGCATTGGTATTTAGCTTTCTTCTTTGGTAGTATGCAGAGTATTTTCTAGTATCATGAAAACTAATCCATAGCTGTGCAGGCTAAAGTAGGCACCATATTGACTTCTTCATGTTCAATGAGTTTTACCAGCACTGTCTTTAGCAATACTGCATTTTGTGGAGAGCAGCACTGGCAGCCTGCACTGTGTCGGGGTTCCCATGAAGCACTTTGGTCAATAACCCAATTAGATGTAATCCATTCCCAGTACTAGAAGCTTCATTTGGTGACAAGAGGTGCCTAAATTGGGGTCTGTGTCTGGTTATTTGGCAATTTCATTAAAATAACCTTCAAATCTGTGTGTATTTTAGGAAACCTCTACTGCATTACATTTATATGTGACCCTTCAAATTACTCTTAGTATTAGCTATCCCTAGCAGTAGTTTCTCCCTTGCCTCCCTTTGTTCTCCTCATCTCTCTTCTTTCCATTTCAGTTTCCCCACCATCCTCCCATAACTATTTATTCTATTTCTCCTTCCCAGGGAAATACAACCCTCCTACCAGTTTCTTCCTCTATATCTAACCTCTGTGGTTATACAGATTGTAGCTTGCATATCAAAGACTTAACAGATAACTTCTACATACAAATGAATACATACATTTGTCTTCCTGAGTCTGGGTTAATTCACCCAGGTGATTTTTTTCTAGCTCCATCCATTTCATGGGAATTTAAAATTTTTTTGATAATATTCCATTGTGTAAATGTACCACATTTTCTTTATCCATTCACCCATTGACAGACATTTTCAGTTGTTTCTGATTTCTGGCTACTGTGAATAGAGTGATGACTGCAATGAACATACTCAAGGAAACGTTTCTGTAGTAGGATAAAATATGCTCTGGGTACTTCTCAAGAGTAGTAAAGCTGGATATTGAGGTATATTGATTCCTAGCTTTGTGAAAAACCACCACAACAATTTCCGTAGTGGCTATGCAAGTTTACACTCTCATTGTGAATGAATGAGTGTACTCTCTACTCCACATCCTCACTAGCATGAATTGTCACTTGTTTTATTGATCTTAGTCATTATGACTGATTTAAGATGAAATCTGAAAAATGCTTGAGAATAGAGTTGAATCCATAAGTTTCATTAGTCAATTAATGATCTAAGTTTTATCTATGTAAAATTGTAGTAATGAAAATGTATAGAATATTTCATGATATCATAAAAATGGTATATTTTAGCCAAGTATACACTTCTACATATTGTGCTTCCTGAAGAAATTATTTTAGACACAGTTTGCCAAAATTCTATAATCATTTAAATAAATCCATGAGTAGATTAAGATATCAAATGTCAATCCTTAATATCTGACTCTCTTGCATTATAAATATTTAATTGCTTCTATGCTACTAAATATATCTTGAATGTATAATCTCTAATAAGCAAAATATACCCCAAAGATGGAATTCAAAGTGAGGCACATCCTATATAAACTCTCAAAGTGGAAAAAAAGATGCATAAGTAAGAATGTCATTCCCTAGCTTAAATAAGAATAAAAGCACAATATTCCAGAACCTGTGGAATCCAGTGAAAGCAGAAAAACCTTTGATAAAATTCAGCATCCACTCATGACAAAGTACATGAAGAGTAGGAATAGAAGGTACATATCTTAACATAATAAAAACTATACTAAGGCAAGTTTGAGCTGTGAGTATATACATTAAAAAAATCAAGCAAATAACTTAATGATGTGCATTAGGGTCTTAGACAAACAAGAAGAAACCAAACCCCAACAGAGCAGATTTTAAAAAATACTTAAGGCCAGAACTGAAACTAATGAAATATAAATGAAACAATACAAAGATCTATGAAGCAGTTCTTAGAAAACATAAGTAAAAAAAAACACATCATTGCCAAACTAATCAAAAAACAATCACAGAAGTCCTAAATTATTAAAATTAGACAGGATAATGTATACATTGTTAGAAATATCAATATCATTCATAAAAGTATGAGGGTGTACCTTAAAAAACATATATTAGAAATTTTGAGAGAAATATATGACTTTCTACATGAATATGACCTACCAAATTTAAAGCAAGATGAGACAAAAATGTTTAAAGGCCTATAAAAAGCAATGGTGTTGAAGCAGCAATAATAAAAAAAAATCTCTCAACCAAAAACTGCCCATGCTTAGATGGTTTCACTGAGGAATTCAACCAGGCTTTTAAAGCAAGGCTAATACCCATTGTTTTCATATTAACACACAAAATAAAAAGGATAGAAATGTTTTAAAGGCCATTTTATATAGCTTGCATTACACTGATTAAAAATCAGATAAAAAACACAATAAAAAATTACTTACCAATTTTATTTATGGTCATAGAAAAAATTATTCTCAGTAAAATACTTTCAAAACTGAAAGCACATCAAAAGTATGAATCAGCATGATCAACTTGGTCTCAATTCTTAACTGCAAATATATCACTGTAAATCAATAAATGTGATTCATTCCATAAATGGACCCAAGTAGGAAGTTACATAATTATTTTTTCAATAGAATATTTGATAAAAATTCAACATCCTCTCATGACAAAATCCTTGAATTGTGCAAATGGTAGGTACATATCTCACCATAATAAAAAACAATTTATGGCAAACCTATATCCAGCTTCATGCCAAATGAAGAAAAACTCAAAGCATTTATATTAAGAAAAGGAACAAGATATGAATATCTATTCTCCCCAGTTTGATTAAGTATATTGCTTGAAATTTTAACTAAAGAAATAAGATGAGAAGAAAATAAAATTACCTACATAAGAAAAAAAGAGAAAAAAATTCTTTTGAAACTGCTGATGAAAAATTAGGAAAATGCTTTTTGATGGACACATAATTAAGGATTTCATGAGCAGGACTAACTAAAATTTATTAAGAGAAACCCCCAGTAATTGACAAGTGGACCTTATCCAATAAACTGTTATGTACAATAAAGGAAACTGTTAAGTGATTAAAGATGCAGCATATAGAGAATTAATATTAATTATTAATTTATATTAATATTGTAAATAGATACAAAGCAAAGGATAACCAGACCACAATCCACAGCTGTGGAGAAGGTGGATAACAAGGAGGACCCCAAGAGGGATGCATGGATTGCTCTGGGAATGGGAAAGAGATAAGATCTTCTGGGTAAACAGGGAGTAGTGGCGGCAGTAAAGGGGAGGAGAACATGAGGGAATGGGATGATTGAGTTGGGAGAGGGATGGAGTTGGAGAGCAATGAAAGACATATTTCTACAGAGGGAGCTATTGTTATTGCTAAAAAAGAATGTAAAGTCTAAAAAAGAGATCAAGAAATCAAACAACCACATTTAGAAAGAAAGGAACTATGCAGAAAGTTTTAGAAAAGAGGAAATACAAATACATAATAATATTTCAACAACTGCTCAATATTCAGCATTTGTGGTGATACTTTATTTGTGCTGAAATGTGGTCATATTTTGTTTGTGCATTAATAAACAAAGCTTGCCTGGAGATCAGGAGGAAAAGGCCAGCCATTTTAAGTAAACAAAGAAGTCAGGCAGTACACACGCATAATCCCTTAGTAAGCAGGATCTCTGTGTGTTCAAGAACAGAGCCAAGCATGGTAACACACGTCTTTAATCCCAGTACCAACCATGGAGGTCTATATAATCAGACAGACAATGACAGAGCTGTGTAGGAAGAGGAAGTGGGGTAGCTGGGCTAAGAGACAATGAGAGGACAGAAAAGCAAGGGCTATAAGCCTGGGTAGACAGGAAGTTGCACTCTTTGGAAGCTACAGAGTTGGTGAGGTGAGGTTAGTTCGTGGTTTTCCATATTTCCCTCATCTCTCTAAGGCTTTAACCCACATTTCTGGCTCTGTGTTTTTTATTTAATAAGACCATTTAGAAAATTGGCTACAAACATCCTTAATGATTAGACTGTTTCAAATTAAAACTATCTTTGAGATTCTCTCCCATTCCAGTAAGAATGGCTATTATCAAGAATTTCAATGAAACCAAATGCTGGTAAGGATGTGAGGAAAGGGGAATGCTTGCTCTCTGTTGGTGGGGGTATAAATTGGTTTAACAACTAGGAAAATCACTGTATAGATTTTTTTTTCACAAAGCTATATGGAAACCCACAATGCCAACTAAAAGCCATAATTAAAAAGTATTTGAAGGGCTATATTCAGTATGGGTGGATAATATGCACTCTGAAACCCTAGGCAATTTACAAATATGCATTGAAAGATACCACCCTATAACATTGGTCAGGGAAGTCCAGGGTACTCCAAAAGAACACTGGATATTGCCCTAGCAGAAGTAGATGATAAGCTTGTCTTGAACAACCTAAAACATTTATTCAAGGATTAGACAAATTAAGCTGGGAGGTAGGAACTTACTTTTTCTTGGCTGCATTTTATAGACTTGAAAGGCTACATGTAGGTTCTTGGTGGAGAAAGCTGTTATCCATGTAAGCTTCAATACCCACACGACAGCCAAGATATGTCCATTCATGTAATAGTGGAATTACTGATATGTGGGCAACCAACTGTCCTACCAAGTATGTTTTGAAGCCTGTTCTATTTAAGAAATTCATGCCTGGTATTGTAAATTTGGTTAATAACCCATAGTTGGTGAAGTCATAGGCCATAGTGGAAAGTCCATTATTCTATTTTGGTAAATGGACATGGTGTCCTACTTAATAAGTTTGTGTTTAAACCCATAGATCTGTGCTGCTTTGAACCTTATTCAGAGAAATTTTTCCTGAGAACACTGATTAATGTAGATAGTGATAACTGGTCAAAGTGTCTAGAAAATGACTGTTGAGTCCTCAACATAAAGGCAATACGTCATCCCCTCTAATGCTCAAGGAACTTCACAGAAGATCGGGCAGAACAAGTATAAAAGCCTAGAAGGACTGCAGTGAAATAATGCATTCTTGATACTGTATGGTTATTCTATCCATGAACTCACAGCACTGGTGTTTCACATATATATATATATGACCTGCACAGGACTAGGTTCAACAATGTTCCTTTTGGGTGAGAAAAGAATTATTAAGTTCTACCACTCCATGAAGAGCTACAAGCACTTAATGTTTTCTGGGGAAGATGAGCCCTTGCTCAAGTAAATAATGCTCAACACATGCTCATGCAACTACCCCTAATAAAATAAAGTGGAGAACAAAAACCAATCAAAAAAGACTTGAAAATAGGAGAGAGACATATTAGAAAAAGAAAGGGTTTAAGCACAGGAGGAAAGGGATGAAAGATAAAATTTGGGGGTATGATCAAAATTCACTATATACTTACATTTCTACACATACATATACATGAAATTGTGAAAAGACATTTAGATTTCAATATTTATTTATTTTTTGTGTATATGTGCACTCATGCATACAAACTTGTGAAATGGAATGAATGTTAAAATCAGGACAATATGTGAGAGTTTGATCTCTTTTTCCACCATGTGGATCTCAGGGATTGAACTCAGGTTGTCAAGCTTTATGGCACGTGACTTTGCCCACTGAGACATCTTGTTAGGTCAAGAAATATATGTATGTATGTGTATATATAAATATATATATATATATATATATATACATATATAATTTCTTTATATATAATATAAAGAAAGTCTTTAAAGCAGAATATCTAGACTGAATTCAGCTTGATATAAGCACAATGCTAAAGAACAGGTTTATGTGAAGCATTGTTCCATGTGATTAATATATACATATTTAAATATGTTCTGGAAATTAGCTAAAGTGTCTCCCAAATGCCTTAATGTTCTAATTATAGGCTATAAATATATCAACTCTTACTGAATATGTTGCCTAACTACTGAAAAATTTCAATTTAAGAAATCATAACTATGTCCACTCTCTTATAACATAATGGAATAGCACTAGATGTTCTAGTTCACTTTCTGTTGCTGTGATAAATACCACAACCAAAATCAGCATGGGGAGGAAAGGGTTTATTTCACCTTCCAAGTTATATTCCATTATTATGGGAAGTGAAGACAGGAATTTAAATATTGTGGTATTGTGTTCCCCAAAATATTGTGCACTCTAATAAACTTATCTGGGGTCAGAAAACAGAACAGCCACGATATTAAACAAAGAGGTTAGGCAGTGGTAGCACATGCCTTTAATCTTAGTATTCCAGAGGCAGAGATCCATCTGGATCTCTATGAGTTTAAGGCCACACTGGAAAGAGTCAAGCATGGTGATTCACACCTTTAATCCCAGGAAGTAATAGCAGGAGGCAGAAAGGTATTTAAGGTGTGAGGACAAGGAACTATAGCCTGGTTAAGCTTTTAGCCTTTGAGCAGCACAGTTCAGCTCAATTCCATTTGGATGAGGACTCAGAAACTTCTAGTGTGAGGAAACAGGATCAACTGAGAAGATGGCGAGGTGAGGTGGCTGTGGCTTGTTCTGCTTCTCTGATCATCCAGCATTAACCCAATACCTGGCTCCAGGCTTGTTTTTATTAATAAGACCTCCTAACAATTCGTGCTACATCTAAGCAGGTATCTGGAGGCAAGAACTGAAACAGAAACCACAGAGGAAGGTTGTTCACTGGCTTGCTTCCCTTAGCTTACTCAGTTATTTTTCATATACAGCTCAGGCCCACTTGCTTAGGTATGGCACCACTCACTGCAGACTGTACCTTTCCATATCAACTATCAATTAAGGAAATGCTCACAGACATGTCCACTGGGTAATTCTTCAGCTAAGGATCCCTCTTTCCAAGTAACTCCTGTTGTGTCAAGTTAACAAAATCTAACAAACACACTGGGTGATTAAACAAGAAAAGAAATGTATTACTCAGAATTATAGAAACTGAGCAATCCAATATCAACATGGCATTAACTTGGGGGTGGACTCTTGATATGGCACTATTATGTGGAAGAAAATGCATGAAGAAAGAGTTTATAGGCAAGAACAGGTTCTGAGAGCAATTGGGCATGCATGATAGAGGGAAAGAGAAAAAAAAGTGAGAAAGAATCAATTTTATAACAAAACTCCCAAACTAATCCACTATGGTGCTAATGTTATTAAGTCATTTATGGGTTAGAATGGGACATTTTGAGGCAACTGCTACAGCAACACTTATCTGTTTCACAGCAACTTTAGTCAATACTGATGAACTGTATTAGGACAAGTAATTTTAAGCCTCCACATTTGAATGCAGGCAAGCTTTGTAAATACTTAACCACTCATTTTATTTCCAGTGTTTTAAAAGTGTTGAGAGTTTTTGTCAACACAAAGTTAGTATTATCGAACTAAATGCTGGTGCTTGTAAACTTTAAACAGTGAAATTCCAAATAAAAAAGCAATATCATTATATAACATGCCCCAGATACACAAGTAAAATACAATTATGGAATTGTATGCCAGAGAATAATATAATGTTCTTCTCCTTTCTTTCTAAAAATAGGTTTTCTAATGGCTATGCTTTATCCAGGAACCTGCTGTTATATTTCCAAAGCCATTTTCTTTAAAAAGCTATAATCCAGCTTGTGCATAACGTTTCAAATGTGGAAACATTGTACTACCAAAGTTTACAATGATAAAAATAATAGATCAAAGCTAACATCCTTGTAAGTTTCAAACAAGCACAGACACACTAAAATTTCCATGCATTTAATGAACAATTAGGCAAAAAACAATGTTGACATTTCAGGCCTGCATTCTTAAATAGATTTTGAGAAATAATCAAGCAACATATTCTTAAAATAAAATAATCTTTTCATGTTCTCTGAAAGGACCTGTTTTGGATCACTGTGATTTCTTTTGATTGCTCTTGCCACTTAAACAGTTTCATAATGCAAAATGTTCTTCTCTATTCATGCTTCAGTAATATTACAATTACATCCCTAAACATCTCAGTTATACTACAATTATAATCTTCTATAAGAAAAAACTATAGTTGAAGCCAGTTAGAAAATATGAACTCTGCTATTGACAGAAACAGCAGTTTTTGGAAAATGTCTTTCGAGCTACATATATGAGTCTACTCATGGCCACATATGTTGATGACTTCCCAGTCATTAACTTCTTCCAAATCTTCAAGATGAGAAGCTGCCTCATGTCATATAAAGGGTATCTAATAATCTACAGCTATTTTCAGAATTAGAGTTATTGGTATACATCATGGTTATTCCAAAGCTAGTCCAAACACTCAAAAATAGCATAAATAACATGTTGCTTTTAAAGAAAGTGTTACAAAATACTTCTGTTTTAGACTCTGGTTTTACCAAACTATTTTGTTTTATTTATTTATTTATTTGTTTGTTTGTTTGTTTATTTATGGTGTGATCTTTTAAGATCAAACTCTTCAATTCTGAACAGTAACCACACCAATAGTGACACTTAGCTCAGCACTCAAGAGCCATTTTCTAATGTAGAGGTATGTCAACTGCAAAACAGAATCTCATTTGTCCTATCATGGGCAAAAAGAAAGATAAGAAGGGCAGAAAGAAAGATAATTGTGCATGTGTGACAAGTGGTAAACATAATAGTCTTCAACATCCTGATGGTGGCTGTGGCCATCAAAGTGTCCCTGCTCTCCTCTTGTACATGTCCTTGGACATTAGCCGATCTTTGTTAATGGTAGTTCAAAAATGTCTTCCCTGGACCACTCAAAGAAGTTGGCCATGGTCAGATTCTGAAATATAACCTCAATGTTCAAATGCTCCAGTTAAATCGAGGAAGGAAATTCCTGAACTGTTGGGTTCATCTTGTCTGGCCAGGTCTATTCTATGAATTTCTCAAAAGTATTTCCAATGTCCACTGTCCTCAAGTCTATGTGTTCATGTGGTTGTATACTGGCCGTGTTCTGAGCCTCACTTAAATGGGCAAGCAAAAGAATCTTAGGAATGTTGCTTCCTATAGATTATCTTTTTTTTGGTTTACATATTATTTATTTTTTTCCATTTTACATACTGCCCACTGTTCCCCCTTCCTCCTCTTCTCCTACTCTCCCCCAACCTCCCCCATCCCACTCCACCCACTCCTCATAAATGCTAAGACCTCCTTTGGGTATTCAACATAGGCTGGCATACCACTGGGGCAAGCCCAAACCCCTCCCCATTGCATCAAGGCTGAGTAAGGCATGACACCATAGGGAATGGGCTCTACAAAAGCCAGTTCATGTATTTAGGATGAGTCCTGGCCGCATTCCCAGGGGAATCACAGACAGATCAAGCCACACGTCTGTCACCCTCATTCAAGGGACCTAGTGTGGTCCAATGCAGGCTCCCCAGCTGTCAGTCCAGAGTCCCTGGGCTCCCACTAGCTTGGTTCAGCTGCCTCTGTGGTTTTTTCCATCATGATCTTGTCCCCCATTGCTTTTATACTCCCTCCTCTCTCTCTTCAACTGAACTCCAGGAGCTTGGCCAACTGCTTGGCTGTTGGTCTCTAAATCTACTTCCATCAGTTGCTGGATGTAGGTTCTATGATGACAATTAGGGTAGACTCATAGCAATGGTAGAGAGTGTGCTTGAACTAGCCTTCCCCTGTACTCAGATCAGTGACTCTCCTATAGATTATCTTAAAGGTAGACTTCTTACTCTATTCTTACTGATACTAAAAGACCACTTATGTTTGCTTTTTTAAAAACGATCCTCAGTTTCCTTAGAAGTAGATGGCATAAACAAGGACCAGATGTGTAGTTGAATTCACCAAACCTGAAGATAGTAGCTGTAATTTTACCTTATTTTTGGCTACCTAGGATGTTTATATAATTTTAGGATTACTCTATCAAGCTCTTCCATCTCTGACTGATATACTTTACATGAAAAAATATGTGAAATATGGGATGAAGACACAAGATATTTATGCAAAGAGCCTGTTGGTCATTTTAAGCAAGTTCTGTGTGCCAGGCTTGCTAATGTTGGCAAAAAGAGACTTATTACTCTGGTGAACATCTCTACCTCCATTGTCACTACATTTTTTAAAAAAAAAAAAAAAACTTAGTCATCTGGCTCAAAATGGTTATGTTTGTATATATAAAAAGCATGGCCAGGACCAAGTAGTTATTTATGGATGAGAAAGATATATTTTAGGATGATATATTGTTATCCCCAATAACATATAGATTTCAAATTTTAGAGTTATTCCAAAAGAAGTTGTGTATATTTATTGTTACTTTTGGCATCAGGATCCCTTTCTGTATTCCCCTCAGGTTCTAATACTTGTGATCATTACTGAATAAGTCACAAAAATATGTGCATTGTATCCATTATTTTTCTTTTGTGTGATACAACACTATGACCAAGTCAACTCTAATCCATAAGAGTCTATCAAGGCAGGTAAGTTTGGCAGCAAATGGCATGCATGGCTGCAAGAACAAGGAATTGGAAACTCACATCTTCAAATGCAAAAACAAAGCCGAGAGTGAAAACTGGAAATGCAGCCAAACTATCTGACCTCAAACCTCATCCCTTGTGATGTATTCCCTCCCATCAGGCGTCACAACCTTAAATCACCCCAAACAGTAACACCACCCGGGGACCTATTTCTTCAAACACTAGATTCTATTGGGGGGACATTTGTCTTTGAAGCCACCACATGCATTACACACTCCATGGAGGTGGCAAAAATCTAAAAGCTAAAGACCAAAAAATAAGAGGAAATAAAAGTGTAGAATGTTTTAAATTTCATTTTTTAAAAAATAAAGGAACTTTGCTATGTAAGGAATCTTTGAAAATCAACCAGTAAATTATGTGAACCCCAAGCGAATTTGTTATGAAGAAGTAAAAGGCTATTAATATTAAGAGAAAATACATTGTGTAATAAGGAAACAAAAACAATAAAAATTTTATATTTCATGTATCATGTTTAAAAAGGGGAAGCACACATCTTATTGTAGAAAACAGGTAGAGTTTACTGTAAAGTTGAATGCTCCTGAGGCATAAGAGTAGACAATGACAAAATGAAGCATTATAAAGCACACTCCAAAGAGATGAGCATATACAAAAACAACTGTGTAGCTCACATTCTCAAGGGGTTAGAGTGGACCAAATCAAAGAGCTCATGGTGTTAATTTACATTTTAGGAAGAATTTATACTCGTTCTTCTGCCCCTAAAACAGACAGTTTTCATGAGGGATACTTTCCTGTCCAAGTGATTGCCAGGTCCATCTGGAATAATTTGTATAAAATGAAACAATGCTATGCCTTTGTCATTTATCAGAAATCTCCTGCTATATGGTAATCTCATAAAGTTTAGTACTACTTGAAATATGTTTAGATAATTATTACTAAAGGCCTATGAATAGTTTAGGATATCATGCTTCTTATATAAGAACCATTCAGATAGATGAAGTCTTGTCTCATCCCATCCCACTGACTAGTGCTTAAATCTGTCAGTTGGAACATTTGGCTGTATAAGCTCTTAATTATAAGGAAGAGGTCCAGCTCAGATATCCTCTAGTTTTACTAGTATCTATCTACCTAACAATGTGAGGGACTTAGAATGTAATGTATATGAAATAAAGGAAAAAAATCTCATTATTTAGATTAGCAACATAGCAACACAGCAAAATGAGTACTGGGATGGGAGATAGAATGGCAAGGGCATTCAGAAAATTCAATTATTTTTTTTTTGTTTTGTTTTGGTTTGGTTTTTCGAGACAAGGTTTCTCTGTGTTGCTTTGTGCCTTTCCTGGAACTCGCTTTGGAGACCAGGCTGGCCTCGAACTCACAGAGATCTGCCTGCCTCTGCCTCCTGAGTGCTGGGATTAAAGGCATGTGCCACCACCGCCTGGCTAGAAAATTCAATTTTTATGTCTTTGTTTTTCAACAACATTATAATGGTATGGGAAGTTTTTATAGGTCTAATACCAGAAATTGTATGATATTTTAATTTTTTCAGTAAATGCTATTACACTTAAAAATCAAAGATTGCTACTAAATATCAAATAGTATAAGTGTTTTTTAAAACAGTTGGTCACAAAAATTGTGTACCTGGAAATAATATTGTTCCAGGAGGCAAGCTTAGTTATTTTGCTATACCTCGGCTGTTCCTGTTTTTCATACTGTTCTCTGTCGAACAATGCAAAGGATTGTTAGGTATTATTCAGGAGAGTTGAAAGTCTAATGGTTTTCTTTCATAACAGTAGCTCTTACCAACCAAAGCCCTGTACTCTACTCACAGTAGGTAACTTCCTATTCTTGATTGGTTTGATTTTCCACCTCTCCTTTCCCTATGCTACTGCTTCTTCATAACATATGATAGCAAACAAGAAATAAAACAAAAGAAAATGCGCCGGGCGGTGGTGGCGCATGCCTTTAATCCCAGCACTCAGGAGGCAGAGCCAGGTGGATCATTGTGAGTTCAAGGCCAGCCTGGACTACTGAGTGAGTTCCAGGAAAGGCGCAAAGCTACACAGAAAAACCCTGTCTCGAAAAAAACCAAAAAACAAACAAACAAAACAACAACAACAAAAAAAAAAGAAAGAAAAGAAAATGCAATTCGGTTTTCTGTAGCAGGCTTTCTTTGGATCACCAACTAGCCAACTAGGTCCCAAAAGAAGACATGGTGATTTATTATCAATTATGAATGCTCAGCCTTGGTTTAGACTTGTCCCACTAACTCTTATAACTTAATTTAACCTGTTTCTATTCATCTATGTTTGCCTTGGAGCTTTTTACCTTTTTTTCATTCTGTATGTCCTACCTATGTTGGACTGGATGGCAGCTGCCCGACCCCTGGCATCTCCCTCTTTCTCTCCCCCATGAGATCTTTCACTCTCCTCATTCCTACATTCCTCCTCTTACTTATTCTCTTTTCTGCCAGCCCTGACTATCCCTACACTGCCTGGCTATGGGCCATTTAGCTTTTTATCAGACCAGTCATGGTGCCTTAGGCAGGCAAAGCAACAAATCTTTGCATCATTAAATAAATGCAACATAAGCAAATGTAATACACCTTTGCCTAGTTAAACAAATGCAGCACACCTTTACATAGATATAGCAATAATCTGCAACATAAACAAATGCAACACAACTTTACATACTTAAAGTAATATTCCATAACAGTTTTCATGTTGAATGTTACACATGTTTTATCTCATTCAAAACTTTTTTTTTCCTGAATGAGAAGTAGGGAAGTCAATTTTAAGCAAATACATATTCACAACTTTCCATCTTTTCTTTACAAAAGTGAGGATATCAGGTTATATATATGGTAAGTCAGAAAACATTTTCAAAGTAGAATATAGCTTTTCCCTTCAACCTCTAAAGTGTTTGGGATCAGGTAGAATTTTGACATAAATCTAGTAGCAAATTAGGTTTAAAAGCCTTTGATTTGATGTAGTTTAGACAGAATGAGGCCTTCTTCTGCTTCTAATTCATTCAGTGTTTATACTTCCTGAGTTGACATCTATGCAAGGTAGCATGAAAATGCCATAATCAATAATAAAATATTAAAAAGAAAGTAGACATTTTAAAATGAAAGATGAAAAATAACGGAAAGAAGCAAACCTGTCAGAAAATCACATTCTGGATGATAGACTCAGATTTTTCCTGAGTGAAGAAACAATTCACTTCCTTCAAACCCTATATTCAGTAATCATTAGTCCTTTTATGCATTAAATGCCCACTAATTTACTTTACTGATGAAAAAATTACAAAGAATTCTTGGCTAGGCTGGATTTTTACTTTTACACTGGCTGTGCAATAGCAAATTTGAAAGACTATTGAGGGGAATGTATTTAAATTAATGTAGTAGGAGATTCCAGCTTTTTGACATTGCAATATGATGTCATTATCTGCCAGATGTATTGGGCCTTCTTCATAGCTATCTTGGAGGCATGTGGTTCTTAAGCCCCAGGCTTGACACAACTGGGAGAATTATTGCTTTTTAACAACTCAGAAATTATTAATAATAAAAGCTTACTGATTAATTACAAATAACCTTTGATTAATTTTTTGAGATTATAGTATATCTACAGGCAATGAAGGAATGCTGAGTGCTGGAGAAATAGTCTTCCCCCAGGAAAGAGTAAACCAATTGGTGGTTATCCAATACAAATCACTTTTTGTTGCTTAGTTCAAGAAAACCTGAGAGTACCCTCACCTCTCACTTATTTGAAATTTCAAGTAGCTTAGTCTTTGTTTAGACATTTTTTCATAGTAACTTAATATGTTTATTGTGTAGAAAAACAGAAACCCATCCCTCTAGAATTTTATCACTTTTAACTTAACAAAGTATTGAAATACTGGTAAATAGTGTTTTTGTGTTGACAAAGTACATTAATCAGCATTATGTTACTCTGCTGGTTAGTTTTTGTTTGTTTGTTTTTTGTTTGTTTGTTTTTTTGTCAACATAAGCTACAGCCATATAATAAGAGGGAAATTCAACCATGACACTGTCTATAGGCAAATCTGTGGGACATTTTCTTGATTAGTGCTTGATGGGAAGTGTCACACCTCGACAATTGGTGCTAGGATATTTACAGAAGCAAGCTGAGCAAGCCATGGGGAACAAGCCAGTAAGCAGCATACAGTGTCTATATTTGCCTCTAGTTTCCTGATTCTGCTTCTACCCTGAATTCTTTTCTTTTAAATTTTATAATTCAATTTAATTCTACATATCAGCTAAGGATTCCCTTGTTCTCCTTCTCCCCCCGCCTTCCCCCCAGCCCACTCCCCATTCCCATCTCCTCCAGGGCAAAGACTGCCCTGAGGATTGAGTTCATCCTGATAGATTCAGTCCAGGCAGGTCCAGTCCCCTCCTCCAAGGCTGAGCCAAGTGACCCTGTATAAGTCCCAGGTTCCAAACAGCCAACTCATGTACTGAGTACAGGACCTGGTCCCACTGCCTGGATGCCTCCCAAACAGATCAAGCTAACCCACTGTCTCACTTATCCAGAGGGCCTGATCCAGTTGGGGGCCCCTCAGCCCCTGGTTCATAGTTCATGTGTTTCCATTCGTTTGTCTATTTGTCCCTGTGCTTTACTCAACCTTGGTCTCAACAATTCTCGCTCATACAAACTCTCCTCTTTCTCGCCAATTGGACTCCTGGAGCTCCACCTGGGGACTGGCCATGAATCTCTGTGTCCGGTTCCCTCAGTCATTGGATGGGGTTTCTAGCACATCAATTAGGGTGTTTGGCCATCCTATCACCAGAGTAGGTCAGTTCGGGCTGTCTCTTGACCATTGCCAGTAGTCTATTGTAGGGGTATCTTTGTGGATTTCTGTGGGCCTCTCTAGCACATTGCTTCTTTCTATTCTTATGTGGTCTTCATTTATCATGGTCTTTTATCCCTTGTTCTCCCTCTCTGTTCTTGATCCAGCTGGGATCTCCCACAAAGACATTTAAGGAATTGCTCGACATCCCTAATTATCAGGGAAATGCAAATCAAAACAACTCTGAGATACCACATTTCTCCTGTCAGAATGGCTAAGATCAAAAACACTGAAGACACCTTTTGCTGGAGAGGATGTAGAACTAGGGGAACTCTCCTCCCCTCCTGGTACGAATGCAAGCTTGTGCAACCACTTTGGAAATCAATATGATGCTTTCTTAGAAAATTGGGAATCAATCTCTCCCAAGATCTAGCTATACTACTCTTGGGCATATACCCAAAGAATGCTCAATCATGCCACAAGAGCACTTGCTCAGCTATGTTCATATCAGCATTATTTGTAATGGCCAGAACCTGGAAACAACCTAGATGCACTTCAACTGAAGAATGAATGAATGAAATGTGGTACTTATACACAATGGAATATTACTCAGCAGAGAAAAACAATGACATCATGAGGTTTGCAGGCAAATGAATGGATCTAGAAAAAAATCATGCTGAGTGAGGTAACCCAGACTCAGAAAGACAAACATGGTATATACTAGGTCATAGGAGGATACTAGATGTAAAACAAAGATGATTAGATGGCTACTCACAACTCCAGGGAAGCTACGTAGAAAACAGGACCCCCCCAAAAAACACAGGGATTGCCCAATGACAGAGAAATGGATAAGATCTACATGAACAACATGGACGTAATTGGGGGTAATGAAGGGCAAGGATCGAGAGAAAGAGAGCTTAGGGGAGTGGGAGACTACCCTGAATTCTAAGACTAGCTGTAATTAGGAACATGTAAGACAAATAAATTCTTTCTTTGAGTTGTTTTGGGTATAGTCTTTTGTAGCTAGAGTTTTCCTGCCTTGCCCACAGTCAGGACAAATCTCTGTCACCCGCCAGTCCCACAGCCGCTCAGACCCAACCAAGCAAACACAGAGACTTATATTGCTTACAAACTGTATGGCCGTGGCAGGCCTCCTGTTAACTGTTCCTATATCTTAAAGTAATGCATTTCTACAAATCTATACCTTGCCACGCGGCTCGTGGCTCACCAGCATCTTCACATGCTGCTTGTCCTGGCAGTGGCTGGCAGCGTCTCCTTCTGCCTTCCTGTTCTTTTATTTTTCCTCTGTTAGTCCCACCTATACTTCCTGCCTAGCCACGACCAATCAGGTTTTATTTATTGACCAATCAGAGCAACTTGACATACAGACCATCCCCCAGTACAGCCAAGTGCAGACCATCTCAGACACCTGCACTCAGGCCCATGGTCCTAGTCATCCTCTATGCAAACCTGCTGGGTAACGCCACAAGGAACCCAAGAAGGGCTCCCACAGGACATACATTAACATCCCACAGCAGTCTTTTTTTACAGCAATACAAAGAAAACGAATGAAGTTACTCTAATAAAAACTGTGAGGGGTCAGGATATGTTTTAGTTTTTTACATTTAACATGTTAGAAGTTAGTTAAATGCAGAAATATCAGATTAATATATTTTATTATATTAGAATAAACATTTATATTTATCTATCCAATTTCTGTATTGGCTATTAAAAACAATTTACCTAATAGTTGTTGAGAATTGTTTCATGGAAATTTGTAAATATATATATATATATATATATATATATATATATATATATATATATATATATTTATTATTACCTTCTTAATTCACATAAGGAAGAAATAAAGTAGTGTACTACTTTTAATTATATTTCCTACATAAGAAAATACATGAAATGAAAAGGTTACCAACTGGCTTTGGGATGATTTATTTTGTATTTAAACATCACTGGTTGATATGATACTCAGATATTTTGTCAAATATAATTATGTATGTTCCATGAGTGGAATATCTGCTTCAGGAATTAGAATTAATCTCTCCCAGGGATGAACCCCTTATTGGTTGTCCAGTGCATAGTGGATAGCCTTGAAACTATGCATATACCAGCAACAAAGTGGCAAAGCATATACACACACAAAAAATGCATGGAGCAATAATCTAAAAAAGAGGATATCAACTTAATAGTGGGGGTGGGCATGGGAAGGGCTTGAAGGAAGGTATCTGGAAGGGGCTAGAGGAAGGAAAGGGAAGAGGAGAAAGTGATATAATTGTATATCAATTAAAACAAAATTAATTAATCAATACAAATTAACATTAAATTAAGTATACTATTAAAGTGAATTGTTCTTTCTAAAGTTGATGGGCCTTGTTCAGTTTAAAGCCTGAATAGAACAAAAGTCTGAACTTCTATTGAATAAGAGAAAATTTGCCTGCCTCATGATGTTAACACTAGATTTTCTCTCCAACTGAAATAAAACAATATCATATAGAAAACGAATATGAATATAGCCTAAGAGCAGAAAATCTCTCTAAAAATCAATATTCATCATGTTGTTGTGTATAAAAACACACCTAATAATTATGACATTTAGTCAGTGCTGATACACTACCTCAACAGTTATACAAAATCTGTCCCTTTCAAATTTAAAATAACAACTTTGACAAACACTCAGAAACATAGATTCAAATAAACTTACATAGTTATATTGTGCAAGCATATCTATCTATCTATCAATCGATCAATCTTATTTATCTAAAACCATTATAATTAAAGAAATGAGGCCATAGGTTTGAAAGGCAGCAGGGTGGGGGCACATGGGAATGGCTATAGAAAGGAGGAGAAGCAGGGAAAATAATATAAACATATATACACATATTATGTCTATATACATATATATGTATATGAAATTTTAATATAAAACCTAAAAAACAAAGGCTCAGTGTGGCTTCCTGAACCATTTATTCCTCTGTGTTAGTGAACCATGTTGAGGCAGGTTAGTAAAGGATGGAACAGTGCGCCATAGCACCCATAACCAAGTCTCAGCTGGAAATTTGTTTTCTGACTTGAGTTTTTGTTCCTGAGACTTTGAAATACAGATTTTTTTCTTAGCTCCAAAATGGCTCTCTTTTGACTGTTTTAGGTACCAGGCATAATTGCAGAGCGCACACATACATGCACACAAAATATCCATACACATAAAACACAAATAAATCTTTAAAAAATATTAAGCCACTTTATATCTATATGTAATATTTACAAAGACCAAAAAATCTCTTTAGAATTTATCCAACAATGAAGAAACAAAGAAAAAAAGTGGTAAGTTTCTCCAGTAATAAATGCCTATAGCTCAAGCATACACAAGTGTGACACTGGAGCTTCCTACTGGCCTTGAGTTATATAGTGAGATCATGTGACAAGAAAGAAAAAATATCTAAGACTAAAGTATTAGCAAAACATAATTTTTATGTTTGATATAAGTGCATCTATCAACTCAATATTTTTTAAAACTTAATTAAAAAACTGCATACACCATGTAAAAAAATACAAAAAATAGCTATTACAAATCTTCTTTTCAGATTTTAATTTGTTGACTATCTCTCAAATTGGTCATCCACATATGACCACTTTTATGTACTTAATTGATTTGCAAGAAATACAAATTTCTCTACGCGCAAGTTTCTTGGTCCCATCTGGTCCAGTGACAAATCTGTTCTACCTGTGGTCCCGCATCTGCTTATAAAATAATTACACAGTAGGAGGACATACCTTGTTGGGGGAGTAAATGGGGTCTGGGTTGGTGGAAAGGCTTGAGGGGTGGGAGGAGGGAAGAGAGGGGGATCTGTGGTTGGTATGTAAAATCAGTAAAAACTTCCTTAATAAAAAAAAAAAATTACACAGAGGTTAATATTAGTTACAAATTGTATGGTCTGTGACTCTGGTTTATATTAGCTAGCTCTTTCAACTCAATTCAACCCATTCCTATTAATCTATGTCCTGCCACGTGGCTTTGTGGCTTACCTGAATTTTCACATCTTCTTTCTTCAGTGGGTGGATTGCATCTCCCCCAACTCTGCCCTTCTTCTCTCTATATCTCTTTTTAATTTTCTGCCTGGCTGTAAGCTTTCTTGCCATAGGTCAAAACAGCTTTATTTATTAACCAATAGGATCAACACATAGTCACAGCATACAGAAAGGTATTCCATAGCAAAACTCTATAGATTTACAGTGAAAAAAAAGAGAACTACTTCCATTGATTCCAATAATCAGTATTACATAAAAGATAAGCAGAACTCTGTGGTGAAATAAAGACAAGTAATATGATAGCAAACATTTAAAAGTTTCACTAGCTTTCATACATCTGTTTAATTTTCTTATTGTTACGTTATTTCCTCAGTCTAGGAAGAAATAAGGTAACTCTATATTTGAGTTTTTCTCTGTATTAACAGAATCATAGATTATGCAATCGATTTTGAGGTAGTAAATAAAAACATTTTGAAAATATTTTAAATTAACTGACTTTAGTGGTACATGCCTACAGTGTCCTCACTTGGGAGACAAAACCAAAGAACCATAAATTTAAGGTCATTTTTATCTATGTAAAGTTGGGAGTAAAAAGGTCAGTACACTCACAGAAAGCACTAGGGAAATCTGGAATGCTAAACATATAGGATTATCTCTTCAACAAGAAAGATGTATAACCTGTTTTTCCACCTAGTAGGCTGGGAATGGAGGTGGGTAATAGCCTGGTGATTTATGCTATCTGTAGGGCAACACCATACAAGGTTCCACAAACAGGACCAGAGGTGGCTAATAGTCTAGGTGACCTTTCCATTATTTGTATGGCAAGGAGAGTCCCGAAGCTCCCACAATCAGAAGTGGAGGTATTTAATAGTATATGTGACCTTTGTGTTATCTGTATGGCCCCAGGGCTCCCCAAGCTCCCACAGCCAGGACCAGAAGTGGTTAATGGTCCAAATGACCTCTATGCTATCTGTATAACCCAGAATACAACAGATCATTCACTAGCCCCTTAACATAATACATGTAGCCTATCTCTAGTACCCACCTTCATAAAAGAAGTAGCATGTACACTGAGAAGTGTTTCAACGTAATGATGGCTTCTTGTGCACAGGAGACTGTATTACAATGGGAAACTTTTCTAAATTGTACTGCACCTATATGTCTGCAGTAACTACCGAGTGTCAGACTCTAGAAGTTTAAACCAACAATGACTAAGTTGTATTCAACCATATTTCCTTCTTGCCTCACATAGATCTTTACTCTCCTGGCTCTTATTTTTGTAGAGACTCCCAAAACACAGTGTAACCCTACCTCAAAAAATCATAAGAAAATAAACTACACTCATCCAGATAGCAACTGAGTGATAATTCTGCTAAATATGCCTTAAATATTTTCATGTCACCTTCAGTTAAAGAACTATTCACTATCTGCTGTTCTCAGAATTTGAATGAAACTTGTCCTTTTCCTCAAGATCAAGGAAAATTATATAGAATGCATTATTTGAAAAAGGCTGAACATGAAAATTCATTCTAGTAATTCATTCTTTGTGCTCAGTGAGATAGTAAGGTCAAAAGTGAGGACTGAAATTGTTCTGACCACTTCATTGTATATGTAAAATGCCTTTCCCCTATTTTCAACTGTTTTTTTTTCTTTTTTAATCTATTGTACATGGTAGTTATTTTAGTAGCTACTCCCTACTGTTTTATATGTGTGTCTAATAGTTACATTCTAAGGATGTTCTTGGGTGGTAACAATTTTGACTGTCTCATCTTTGGATTCTTATATCACAGGCTATGCATCAACTTGCATACTTGTACAAATACATAAACATTGACATAAGTGCTCAGTGTTTATAAAATCGCAAGTGGAGAGCCAGGCAGTGATGGCACATGCCTTTAATCCCAGCATTCGGGAGGCAGAGGCAGGTGGATCTCTGTGAGTTCGAGGCCATCCTGGGCTATAGAATGAATTCCAGGAAAGGCATAAATCTACATAGAAAAACCCGGTCTCAAAAAACAACAACAACAAAAAATTGCAAGTGGAGAATAATTAAGATACATAATGTAGTTTTGGTAATTACTATTGAAAAATTTCTAATTTGAAAATTTTGAAAGCCTTTAAATACAGAAAAGCTAAGAAACATAAAATTGTTTATTGTAGTTATCAACATATTTAACAGCCGAGAAAAGCAACACATACAAAAAATTTTCTATCAGTTAAACACTCTTATTGATTTTTTAAATTCTTCTCATAGGAAGGCAATGATAGAAAAGAACATAAATTGATGAATGAGAATTAAATAAACATAGTTTCTATTTTTTACTCTGTTATTAATTATATACATAACAGTTGGAGAATATGTAAGGTTTTCTTGACTTCAAATTTATGTTTAAAGAGGAGATTTTGTTTAAAGAATTTCTGATTCCTTAGAGCTCTAAAATTAAAATTGTTTTATATTAAGTTGCCAAATGTTTGAAAATGTATTATGACCACAGGCAGAGTTAACTACTAGTTGCAGGCCAGGAGTGTTCACTCATACCTTTAATCTCATTACTTGGGAGGCAGAAGGAATTGTATCTTCATGAATTTGTGGTCAGCTTGGGTTAAATAATGAGACTTTATCTCAAAAACAAACAAATAACAGCAACAATAGCGATACACTGTGTGACAAACATTATTTTATAAAATAATAATTAAGTTACTTTGCTATAGAGTACATGAATTAAGAGAAAATATTATTTAATGTAATTAGATTATTTTAATATAGAGTACATAAATTAAAAGAAAATATTATTTCTGGGAACGCAATGAACAATGTGATGTAATTTGATTTTTAAAATGAGCTCCAACTATACTAAACAAATTTTATTGAAAATATTGTATCTATAACATCAGATATTGAAGAATTAGTCTACTATCTTGTATGTATAATAGACATGACATACTTACAGTATATTTATAGTTAAATGTAAAAATTTGCATAATTTAAATGTTTGAAGAAATGTTTCTGGAGCTTTAGTAAGACAGAATAAAGAGCTATAATGTTGATTGAGTGATCAATCATGTATTTTAATGTTTCAAAATCAATAACTATAAAATTAAAACTCTTTGCCTCAAACAAACTCAGTTCATTTTATGAAAAAGTGGTAAATTCAGTCCTAAAATTTGTTCAAAACTAAAATATGTGCACCAATAACTTTAAAAGTAAATGAGAAAATTCAATTAAGCCAATTTCTATCTAATACTTATTTGGGTTTCATGTTGTGGTATTATTTCACACTTGCATATTTGGAGAAAATCTGGCTATTAATAGTTTTTAAATCTGTGGTTGGTATGTAAAATGAATAGAAAATTTCTTAATAATAAAGGAAAAAGAAGAAAAAAAGATTTGAATCACTTGCCAACCATCCATTTTCACTACCTCCTCCCCCTTTCCTACATAGGGAAAAACTGCTATGAAGTCATGAAAACATATTCTTGGCTCTTACAAATTTCAGGCAGAGACACTTTATGTTAGGTCACTGTCCATACATAATCCTAAACACATTGGCCCCTGAAGAAACTGTGTCTGGAGACTAAATTGACAGCCATAGTGCTAGATGTAAAATAGTTCATAGTCACCTGGCCAAGAAGCGTTTAGGTCCACTACCTTTGATTGAGTATGGAAGAAATCCAGCTGGCATTTATAACAAATAAGCAGCAAGAGTTCATTTTCTCTTGCTTGGAGGAAAAAAAAATATGAGAAAATAGAAAGCAGTGCTTTAAACATCAATTGGATGTATGTTTGTGTATATGGAATTTTTTTGTTCTGTACCTAAAGAAACAATGCCATTGGTTACCAGCATAAAAAAGCCCACATAGAAAATTTGCAAAAATCTCTGTACTTAATTTTCACTTGATCTCTGATAAAATATTGTCACTTCCTTAAGTTAAAATTACTGAGTATATTAATGTTAAAGAAACAAGAGGAATTACTCTAAGTGGTCAGACTCACAAATAGAAGCTGCTTCAATAAACATTATAGTCATCATTCCCTGTAATCTTAGTTAGAACACTTTATTTCATAGTGCATTTTTTAAAAATTTCATAAGTGGACTCTAGAATACAAGCTCCTAAGAAAAATATGTGCATATATCGACTTTAACAATTATTAATATATATGAGTATCAAGATTTTATTTTCTTTAAGCTAATAAATGCTATTTTTATGCCTTTTTATGTCTCTTATACTCCCTCATGATTTTCCTTAGGGTAAGCCTGAGTACTAATCACTTTGGTTATCTCAATGTCAGAAATAATTTTCAGCACATACCATGTACCTCATAAATGAAAAAATGATAAATTAATACATTTAAATTTATGTGAAGTAAGAAGATGGTATAAATAAGGAAGAGATATATCAATACCATGATTAGCTACTCTTAAAGATGGTGCTTTTTCTCTACTAAGTTAATATGGAAATATTTTAAACGAATTATTAATACCTCTAATTAGTTACTTTTCTTTGAGGTATGGTTTAGAAATTAAAGTCTATAAATCATTTCAAAAATTAATCTTTGTCATGGTCATCTTAAGGCATAAGAATGACTGAACTTCATAGGTAGTCTAAAACTTATCTTCACAAATACATTGAATGTATGACCAAGAAATCCTTTTTGCAGATTTCTGATCAAGACGAGTTGTGAGTTTTTATGCCAGTATTTTTTGTTTTGTATCTTTTTGGCTAATATTAGCCTACTCATAATCAGAACATGACATTTTATCATTTTCATTTTTCAGTACAGTGCAGTTCAAATTACCCCCTGTTTACTGAGGAGAACATAAATGTCTGTGCAGAATAAGCTGTCAATTACTTTATCACTGAACAGATCATGAAAGAAGACTCAAATGCTGATGAGTAAGTTATGAACATTTCCTTTTATTCAACTTTTTGTATGTGAAGGAAGCACCCACTTTTATTTAAAGTTTAAATATCAATACATTTTCAAATTACTAGGCCACTTTACTTTGACATTACTTTTATAGAAAATACAGAAGTGTTTTCTCATGTGAAAAACACAGAAGTGTTTCTCATATGAAATATTTCTATTGGTTTTTCAAGAAACTTAAATAATTCTTGTTCCAAAACAAAAATCCTCTTCAGTGTCTAAGTAAAAAAATATATTCAACAAATTTATAGGAACAGATAGAAATTATTAATATCGGTTCATTCCTAATTTAATGCTTCTGACTACTTCTGCTTGAGTTGAATTTGATGTACAAAATTTTAAATTTTTAAAATAGACATTACTCATTAATCTATGAATATTATTAAGAGTGACCTATATAGTACAGTGTTTGTTCATATACAATTAGAAAGAGATCTTACAGCACATTTGATAGATCAAAATTCATAAAGTTTTCACTTTCATGGAAATTTCAATATCTTTCAAAATGCATTTTAACTTTTTGAAATATATTTTTAATGAATATTTGATGTATTATTTGTGATAGCAAACACAATTCAGATGACATTTATTTGGCAGTGACAAAAAATGTATGTATAAACTCCAATTTGAATTGCATTAATTTGACTTCTATCCATACAGTCATCCAATTATCTACATGTAAATATTGTCATTTAACCTGTTTGTTTTCTCTTTCCAGACATCTATATTGTGCTAGGTACTATGCTGTGTACTAGAGATTCAAAGATGAAAGTTAATCATGTTCTTTTAGAATCCTATTACTTTGCCTTCAAGATGTGAGAACAAATAAAACAGAAAGTCTATATGCCATAGACATGAAAGCTCAGAAAAGAAGGAGTCCAAGAGTGGTTCTCTGAAAGGTAAGCAGGTTCTTGAGAGGTAGGCAGGAAACTTGTCAATCTAGAGGGGAGAGTATAGTAAACTGTAAGGGACAAGAAATGAACATTGCCTCAGTCATAAATATTTGGAGGAAGAAATTAAAAGGACAATGTAAATTGTCTTCTAGTCATACCAGAGACTGATTTTATTAGGGAACTGTGAAGCCTCAGAGAAAAGATACTTTAAATTTGATGTTGTAGCTTATGTTTTTTCGAGACAGGGTTTCTATGTGTAGTTTTAGTGCCTGTCCTGGATCTTGCTCTATAGACCAGGCTGGCCTCCAACTCATAGAGAACTGCCTGGCTCTACCTCCGGAGTGCTGGGATCAAAGGTGTGGGCCACCATCGCCAGTCTGATGTTCTAGCTTTTAATGTAAAAGGCTAAATCTCCTTAGGATTTCGGTAATTGTTTGTTTGTTTGTTTGTTTGTTTGTTTGTTTAAAACAAGGTGTCACTCACACTGTAGCCCTGGCTGGCCTGATTCTCTATAGCCTAGTCAGGCCTCAAACCTATGGCAATTATACCAATACTTGTTGTTTAAGTGTTTTGCAGGAAATGAATTCGATGTTGTTTCAATCAATATGTGACTTAGAAGAAACAGGACATTCTCAAAAGGTTAATAAAAGCTAGTTTATTATAGTATAGCTCAGTACAAAGTTACTACCAACCTAATCAAAAAGCCTATTGCAAAGTACTACTGCGGAGGATGTATCTGAAGCATGGTAAACAGAGACCTCCTTGATCTGTTTTACGTTCCCCCAAACCAATGCTACTCATTTTGGTATATTTTTTCTAGGAAAACCATTATAGTAGTTAGCTGCCAACATTACTACGCCTTAGTCAATGCCAGTGAATGGTTAAACATTTCTTTCTTTTTTTTTTGTTTTGTTTACAGTACATCTGGATGGTCTTCCCCTCCCTTAGCTCCTCCCCCACCCCTCCTCTATTTCCCTTCAGAAAAGAGCAGGCCTCCCTTCTTTTTTTTTTTATTTTTCTTTATTAAGAAATTTTCTACTCACTCCACATGCTATCCACAGACCTCCCCTGCTCCCTCCTCCCTTTTCCCATGCCCAGCCCTCTTTCTCAAGCCACCCCACATCCCCACATCCCCCAAATCAAGGTCTCCCATGGGGAGTCAGCAGAGGTCAGCATACTGAGCCTAGGCAAGTCCAAGCCCCTTCACCCTGCACCAAGGCTGTGCAAGGTGTCACACCACACAGGCCTCCCTTCTTATGAGCTCACAGAAACCGAACCCACAAATGGGGAGGTTGCCTGGCTCTTACCTAGCTGCTCTGTATGTATGTTATGCTTGTGTAATTTGGTCTTATTTTAGGACTCTTAACAGTGGGAGCTAGGGCTATCTCTTCTTCTTGTGCCTGCTTTTAGGACCCTTTTCCTCCTACTGGGTTGCCTCGTTCAGCCTTAATACAAGGGCATGTGCCTAGTTTTATTGCAACTTGATACACCATATTTGGTTGATATCCCTGGGAGTCTTGCCCTTTTCTGAAGGGAAATGGAGGAGGAGTGGATGTGTGGAAGAGGAGAGATGATGCTGGGGGCTTGGAGGAGAGGAGAGAGGAGAAGTGTAGATGTAACCAATCGTCTTATTAAAATAAGAAACACAGAGCCAATGTAAAAGAGAAAGCCGAGAGGTCAGAGCTCAGAGATAAAATCTTACCTCCTGCAGTGCTCCTAGCTTCCCCAAGAGAGAGCTACTTCCTGTTTGTCTGTGTTTAAATAGTCTTTCTGTTCTGCCTTCTCATTGGTTGTAAACCCAACCACATGATTGCCTCATCACTGCCTGTAAGTACCGCCCTCCAGGTCTTAAAGGCGTATGTCTCCAATACTGGCTGTATCCCTGAACACACAGAAATCTACCTAGCTCTTCTAACCACCACGCTCTTGCTATGGCTCTAATAGCTCTGACCCCAGGGCAACTTTATTTATTAACATAAAATTAAAATCACATTTCAGTACAAATAAAATATCACCATAGAGAAGCTGCAGTCTGAATACAATATATGAGAGAAGAATAAAAATAAAAATGAGCAGGCTGGGCTCACAACCAAAAATATAATAAACATTTTAAATAATCAAGATAAGTACCTGAAACTTTGATAATGAAAACTGAAAGAGAATGAAATAAAATCATTCTTATTAATTAAACTTCCATGTTATTATTTGGCCAAAGAAGGTTTGATATTTTATTCAGTCAAAAATATATATAACATTTAAAATTAAACTTTTTATTTTGTTACCTGGACATGGTGGCTCACATTTCTTGCCTTGGCACTCAGAAGACTGAGGGAAAAAGACTATTATGGGTTAAAAACCAGCTTAGGCCACCTACTGTGATCTATGTACAACATGAGACCCTGTATCAATGAGAACCAGAATAAAATTTTATTTGTAGAAAAACATAAATTGAATACACAATTTTTTGATCCTTTCTGCTTTGGGTACAAGGTCTCACTATAACTCAGGCTGACCAGCATCTTAAGAGCCTCTTAATCTTGCCTCATGGTCATAAGTTTGAACCATTAAGACCAGACCTGACATTCCTATGCAGCTTTAAGAAATAACACACTGTTGTCTGACTATGGCCTTAATAAATCTTGTTAAGTTTTTTGGAGACAGTGACTCACTAAGTAGACCAGATGGGCTTGGAACTTACAGAGATCCACTTCTCTCTGCCTTCAGAATGCTGAGATTAAAAGGAGTGTCTGAGAGTAACCAGCTTAATTAGTATTCTAGTAAACCTCACATCCTTAAAGATAATCCACCTAAGTATCCAGCTTGAACCCTAAACTAGAAATTTTGCACAGAAATACTAGCACCACACAATTAAGATACAAGATATTTCCATTCACACAAAGATCTCTATTGCCATCCTTTATAGCCATATCCAGTTCCTTTTTGTCTGTCCCTAATTCCTAAAAAATACCAAATTCTTCTCCATTTCTAAAAGTTTTTCCTGTCAATAACATTATAGATACAGAATCAGTGTATAACATTGATTGTGGGACTCTTCATTTCATACTCTGGAGAATAATAACAAGGTTCCCAATGGATGAAGTGGCAGCACTGTTTTGAGAGTAGTATTCTCTGATGGGTGTAACAGATTGTTTAGCTTTTTAAAAAATAGTTCCTAGCAAGATATTTTAGTCATTATAAATAAGCTGCTATAGCATTCATATCCAGGTTTGTGTGTGTGTGTGTGTGTGTGTGTGTGTGTGTGTGTGTGTGTGTGTGTGTGTGTTTCGTGAAGATAAGTTTTTATTTCTCTAGGACAAATGCCTAGGAGTGCCGTTGCTGTATTGTATGGCTGTTATATGTTTAGTTTTATAATAAACCTTCAAGCTCTTTTCTAGAGTGGCTATAATTTTTACATTGCCATTAAAAAATGTGTAGATGATCCTGATTTTCCACAGCTTAACTTTTCTACAGTGTTGTTAAAATATTCCATTTAACCTATTCTGATAATTGTATATTTCATTGTGGTCTTCATTTTTATTTCCCTGACGGTTTACGAAGCTGAACACCTTTTCACATCCTTATTTATTCTATGTGCATCCTCTTTTATGAATTATTTGTTTCTGGCTTTTACCAGTCTTCCAATCAGATTGCATGGAGGTTTGAATGAGAAAAGACCCCTGCATGCTCATTTATTTGAATACTTGGTCCCAGTTGCTGGTGCTCTTTGAGGTAGGGTGCAGAATTTTTGTCGGGTAGAATCTTCCTGCAGGAAAACTGTCCCTATGGGCAGACTTTGAGAATTTCTACTCCTGCCCTGCTTACAATTCACTCTTTGTTTCATGTTTGCAATTAAATATGTGATCTCTTAGCTTTCTGCTTCTGCTACTGTGCCTCATGCCACTCCTGCCATGTTATACTCTTAGCCTTCTGGATCCATATGCAAGAATATTCTTTCTCCCTTAATTTCCCTTTGATCACAGTGTTTTATTAAAGCAATGGAAAAGTAAGTAATACAGATTGCCTCATCAATTGTGTGGGTGTTTTTTGTTCCATTGAAAAATTATTTTTGTGAGCTTTTCTGATGTTATTTGATCTACTTATATTGTTTGGTATCTGCTGAGTTTCACATTTGTCTCACCTGATGCTACCTGTCATGTCCAATCATTCACTGGGTAGAAGAAAAAAGTGGCTCATGTAGGTTTGTGAGAGGAGTTTCCATCCCACATTGTAGAAAAGTTTTTAGTACACTTGGAACGTGTTTGGGGATTTCCTCTATTGAACATAAACTGTTTTTAATGGTGGCTTGCGAAGGAAGGGAGAATCTCCTTTGCTAGTATTATATATTATCTTAATTATTGTATTGCTGTGAAGAGACACGATAATCAAAGCAAATTATAAGAGAAAACACTTAATTCGGGGCTTGCTTACAGTTTCAGAGGATCAATGCATTATCATCATGGTAGGAGTGCACTAACAGGCAAGCTTGATGCTGAATTCATATCTGAGAGCTTTACATCCTGATCTATAGGCAGCAGGAAGTGAAAGAAGGGGGAGCAAAAGACAGAGAGACAGGCAGAGAGACACATAAAGACTTGGCCTGATAGAGACTTTTGAAACCTCAAAGCCCTCTCCCAGTAACATACCTCCTCCAACAAGGCCTCACCTAGTCCAAAAAGACCAGACCTCCTAATTCTTCCTAAACTGCTCCACACCCAGTCAGGTGGTGGTGGTGCACACCTTTAATCCCAGCACTAGGGAGGCAAAAGGCAAGCAGATCTCTATGAGTCTAGGCTGGTTGGTCCAAAGAGCAAGTTCCAGGATAGGCCCCAAAGTTACACATAGAAAGCCTGTCTTGAAAAAATAAAAACAAACAAAAAACAGTTTCATACCCTGGTTACTAAGCTTTCAAATAAATGAGCCTATGAAGGCAATTCTCATTCAAACTACCAGATATGTCTATTTCTTCCTCATTATCTCTTTGCATGGGAATGGTGTTGTATTAGACACAGTGATGGTGACAATAAGGATTGTTATAGGTTGCTGTGAAGAGACACTATGATATAGACAGTTTATAGAAAAAAAATTTAATTTGGGGCTTGCTTACAATTTCAGAGGATTAGTTCATGACTATCATATTGAGGAAATGGCAACAGGCGGGCAGTCATGGCATGGAAGCAGTAGCTGATAGTGTACATCACATTGACAGACAGAAGGCAGAGAATGATCCAACTGGCAATGGCATGGGCTATTGAAATAACAAAACCCACCCCAGTAACACACCTTCTCCAACAAGGTGACACTGACTAATCCTTCCTCAAAATAATCCTAACAACTAGGGATTAATTCACATATATGATCCTATGGGGATATTCTTGTTTGAACCATTAGAACAGTGGTAAAAGGACAGTGGTGATGCTCTCAGTGAGATTCCTGTTTAATTTGGGGAGTAATCAGTTCATCAGTGTGATCTTCTCTTGTTTGATGTCAGAAAGTGATGGTATATGTGACATTCTTTGCTGAATATATACAGTAGGGGCCTAATGTTTGGTCCAAAAATGGTAGTGCTGCTGGCAATGACATAAATGTCAGACAGGGCTCAGTTTCGGGCTGACTCTGACTGGATAAACAGAAAAATTGCTAGTGTGTAAACAAAAACCTAAACTCACCATGCCTCAGAAACCTGGTGAAGTGGGCTTCTGTTAGGAAAAACCATTACTTCACTTGGGTTAACTGTCTCAGGCAAGGTCATTTACTTCCTAGTTAATTCAAACAGCCTGCATCATCTCAAAGACCCTCAGCCCTTGTGACTATCATGGAAAATTTGCCTGCTTTCCCACGAAGGTGCTGTCCTCTATTCTCAGAGGCAGACTGGCAGTTTGTTCCAATAAACTTTTTTATCTGTTGAGTAGTCTAGTTTAGTGATTTCACTGCAGCCTCACTCACACATAAGAATGCTTATTCCAGTAGTCTTCCAGTATTTAGATCCCATCCAGTTAATCTTTGTGAATTTTACTGAATTTCTGAGAGCTTTTCAGTGGTGTGAGTGGAAAGAAATACTCTTTCAACTGAAACTTCTGCAAGGCTGATTAGAACTTAAATGAGTAGAAAAGTTAGAGGTCCGGAGCCTAGTTAAAATTGACCTTGGCCTCTCTTTAGCCCCCTTATTATCCATTCTTTTCCCACCACAGTATCTAGTCAAATATCCTAGTAACTACTAGGTAAAAGCTTTTGAAATGTATTAATATAACATATCCTAGTTTCCAGCAACCAAAGAGATAAGAAAGCCATCAGATAGCATCTGAGGTCTAAAGATGTGACTTCTGCTTTTCAATAACAGACCTAATTAATGTTTTCACGGATATATTTAAAAAGTGTCTCTACTTAAGACATTCTTTGTTTTGTTACTGTAAAATGCTTCCTCAAATTGTTATGATTTTCAAACATGGAATTTGGGGTAACTTAACTCTATTTTGCCTGGTCATTGCCATTCATATTTGGTTACAAAATAAATTATACCCTACCTGCTTTGATGAGAGATTTATGTTTTGCATTGACAGGGATCTTTTTGTTCCTAGGGCCTGAGTGCCCTAGTACTAGTGGCCTTTATGGAAATTAACTGAGAGACAAAAAAATGGTGAAGAAGATCCTTTTATGCATGCCCAGGACTGTATGTCTCACAGGAAAGTGTTCCCCATCTTTAAAATGTTTGTAAGGCATGATGGGTTGAAGGTTCCTGTGTTTGAAGAAGTGATTTGTTCTTCTGTTGAGTTACTTGAAGAGCAGAGACTCGCTCTATGTTTTCTTTGAAGTATTATTTCAGTCCCAGCAATGTCCAGTGTCCCTACTAACATACAAATAGGCAATGGGAAGGTGACTTCTGTAATTTCAAGCACCAGGTGAGAAGGATTAGTTTGGCAAGTGAATTAGAGACAGAAGGAGGAGGAGTCAGTTTGGCAGGGCTTGCTTTATTTTCCATATTAGTGCTCAGCTAGGAAAATGTTGCTTTCTGATAAGGCATAGCTCCTTCTTTACACATTTGTTCTTTTAATTTCTCCTCTAATATCATTGTCTATTCTGTTACAGTTCTGATATTGTTTGTGGCTTATAGTTGTACTCAGCAGAGAGAAGGATAAAAAGAGAGGCTCATCTTGTCTTAGCTGGAAGTCCTTTTAATTCATTGGGTCTTGAAAAACAACAAACATATTAATTTGGTGAGCAGCAAATATATGTCAATTGATGTAGTCAAATACTCCATTTGTGTACTGTGTTAAAAACATATTGCTTTAAATTTTAACTCTATGGGGAGTCAGAAGAACAAATATTATACTGGGCCTGGCAGTGATAAAGATATTTTCAAGAGACATAGATTATTTTGGCTTTTAGATAACTTAAACAATGAAGCCTAAGAAACTGGAATTCCACCAGAAATCCCATGCTGGGAGAAGAGAAAGCCTAAAGCCTCAGCCACCCAGAGCAGAAATTTTCTTCCCAGATACAGATTTACAACATTTTAGAACACCTTACAGAAGAAACTAGGGTGGGTCAATGGTGGTCATCACCACATACTTGGCTATGAATATTTAAATATGAATATTCTCCTATTTAAACTTAAATCACACTTTGGGACCCTGAAGATGGACTTGGGCATTCACTATATTTCTTATTTTTCTTTCCTATTTGGCCACATTTAATACATATCTTTTTTCCAGTTCCTCACTACTAATTTTGCTCTTTTAATTATTTTGTAAAGGATGGTTGCCAAACTGGCTTGTTGAATCAGAGGCTATAACTCCAAGTCCAGTAACAAAACTACATTTGTTAAAGAGTTTACTAGAATCTGAAGCTATTGCTTACTGCTTCACAAAACATCATCATCAACCACTGAACAGGACATAAAAATTGGAAAAATACAATGAAGAGAGAAAAATCCTCAGTTTTTCTCCACTTTACTGGTAGCCTTCTTGCAACTCATAGAAAAAATAATAAACCCAATGCAGGAAATTAACATACATAGATTTAGGTGTGAGATAAATTATCAGAATGTGATGTTAACCTTTTCTTGTAAGACACTACTTCCAATGAGGCCAGACCTTCAGCTTCTTCCAGCCCCCACCTTGAAATCTCCTGCAGAAATTTTGATTTTTAAGGTCCCCTTGACACTGTAAAGACAGTAGATAAGTGAAATAGACATTTAAAAAAATGTCTTCAAATTTTCTTTCTATGGAAAAAAAGACTTAAATAAATAAATAAATAAATAAATAAATAAATAAATAAACAAATAAATAAATAAATAAATAAATAAATAAATAAAGAAGGGAAAGGAAAGCTCTAGCCTACTATATGCTAAAACTTCCTAGAATAGTAAAGTTGTATAAAAGACAGGTTGAAGAACCTAAGAGAATATGATTGCTTACTAGTATTTTGTCCATAGTTACAGTGTTTTTACTTAACCTTTCTTTCATCATTCCTTACAAAGAAACTTTTCTGTTTCTTTGATCTTCAAGATACTACTATTCTATAGTTACTTAGATTTTTTTTCAGTGGTGATAGTCTGTCAATGATAAGAAAATAGGGACACACAGCTCAAATTGCCAATAAGTAGCCTGATGATGTACTCCAGACTTTTGGGGTCCTCAACTTTGGTCACACTGGGATTCCTGGCTTCAGTGCTAAAAATAAATTTCAAGAGTAGCTACTATAGTGAAGAAGCAGAGTTGAAAATTTGCCTAAAGTTATTTTAATACATGCTTAAGTACGAGGGTTAAGAGAAAGACAGGCACACAGTGGAAAGGAAGCCATAATCAAGTAGGGGCATGTGTTTTCCAAGGGAGAGAAGGGGAAAGGAAAACATACCCAAGAATGAGTAGTGGTTTCTCCATAGCCAGATTAAGCAATTAATTATCTCAGCATTTGCCATAAATACTATTTTGGTGACCCTCAAATTACATCTCAAAATCTATTCATAAGCCGTTTTTATTTTCCATTTCTTGCCATCTGTTGGTAAGGGAGATATATGAAGTGACTGCTGAGATGCCTTGGGGGGGAATTATAATTTGTTAAGAAATCACTAGGGTTACACAAAGAGTTTAGTACATGACCTTCTGCAGTTAATGGGTTTTCTGATGAGATTCCCCTAAGATTCTGACTTAACCTGGGAATGGAGAAAAGTTTTAAGCAGTTGTTAGTTATTCTAGAATTCTGGCTCCATGCCTGGCAAAGGCTTCAACTTGGGTGAAGAACTTCTGTCCCCTTTCTTATATTTCCAGGGTTTTTTCCTGCTGGATATCTTGCCTCATACCTAACCAGGCAATCTTATCTTGTGGAGACTTGCTCTTCATCATATCACCCTCCAAAACCTCGGAAATGTATTTAAATCCATTGATTTGTATGTTGCTTGATAATTAGACTTACCACATAAAATTGTAAAGGCTATTTATAATATACAACTTCCATATATATATATCACATATAACTATATATAAATCCAGGTCAAATAAATATTAAAGTTAATGTTACTTACTAAGGGGCAGGAGAGCTAATATTTACCAAAATGCAATTTTTTTGCTATCCATTATTTCACTTAATTTTCAAAAGATTTATAAATTTAGGTAACTTACTGTTCAATATTATTCAGAGATTTAGAATTTCAAAGAAGAATTTGCCAATCTAAATGACTGGCAATCTCTTAATAAGTCAAAGTTTTGGTTGGCAAAAGATCATGTCTAAGTTCATCCAGAGATTCACCAATCTGACCATGAAAAAAAATTTAACAGATAAGAGGATTTATTAAATATTGGCCAGGACCATGGATACTGACCAGATCTACAGCCGAGACTCATGCTCAGAGTGTGGCACTGAATTCCATTTTTCAGGGGGTTATAAAGGCAAAACTCACAAGGCTGTGTAGTTCCTGCCATCATACAATCCAAGGCAAGCATATATCTTGACATGTTTTATGCCTATATATGATCAAGCACACATCTTGTATGATAGGGGGCAACAAAGCTTTTTTACAGAAGTGAAAACATGCAGCTTACATATCTTACATGAACAAAAGGCCTCAGTATTCCAGGAAGTATACATCTTCAAGTAACTGGGACTTACAGGTTAAAGGCATTTTTGTTTTATAGATTTTTAAGCACAATAATTTAAACTTAAATTGTAACATTAGGCATCACAATCACAGAATATCCTCCTCAAATTATATCATATACACACGAAGTCCAGCTCTCTGTGTGTCTTGATTTTAATTTTAAAATTAACAGTTGTTCCGTTTTTACTCCTTTCATTGCTATTCTTGCCTTTTTTGTCATACATCTCATACATTTTTATCAACCCCAGCCTGCCATCTAGCTCTACTCTATAAACTATAAATATATGCACAAAAAATAAATGATGAAACGAAAGCCATTGTCTACTAGCTCTTGGAAGGATGAATTAATGGCTTATTCTTCATTTTACCAGTATCTTTCATGACAAAATAAATGCCTGAGGTCACCATTTTGAATTTATGTATGCTTCCTCTTGTCATTAAATAGGCACTTGCATCTATTACAGAATACATGCATTCCAAATCCTTTTGAACCACACCAGCTGCATAAATAAATACAATCATCCAGTTACTGCTAAAGAGATTTGCATACAGGTTTCTTGCTGAAATCAACTCACTAGAGGCTAAGCTTTTGTCATTTCAGTTTATGAAACTTGTTTTTCTTTCTAGAGGCTTTCTCAAATGTCTTCTAGTCAGCATGCTTTCCAACTTGTACTGATGCAAATCTTCTGAAATTGGGTGCATGCTAATTTAAGGTAAACCTCAACAAACTTTTTGTTTCCCTGACTAGTTGAAAATCTTTTTGCGATAAATGTTGTGTGATAAAAGAAGTTGAATTTTAAAATGTTAAATAACATGAGCAAGTTTACAAAAAGGGATAATAGCTGAACTACATTTTAATTTAGCCTTGGCTTTCAAAGCCCATACCTTTTACTGTAAAACAATAGTTTTAAGACTGAGCTTTTTGGAAGGTTTATTTATAATTTTGCACATTCATACTGGGAGTGAGTGAATGGCATTTTCACTCACCCTGATAAATAGGAGTCTCATACATCCAGGGTATAAAAAGGCATTTTTACATGTTGTAATTTATAAATGCTGAAAAGAGAATAAGTATTTCTTATAAAATGCCAAAGGAAACACTGAGTCAACATTTACTGGATCAGAACTTTTGTAGGATCCCAGTTACTAGCTATCTCTCTTAGAAGATAAAGAAGCAAATAGCTTCTGACCTTAGGGCTGGGAGAACAACTTCCCTTTAGTATTCTAAGTTCTTTGGCTCCACAAGGCATTAAATTGACATAAAACAAATTAACAGAAGAAATAAAAAAATGATTGTGTATGTACAAATAAAAGTCAAAAAATACAAGATGACTGAAAGAAGAACCATGAGATGAAAGTTTATCAGCAGTTCTCAACCTGTGGGTCACAAACCTTTTGGGTGTTGAGTGACCCTTTCACAAAGATCACCTAAGACCATTGGGAAATATAGATATCCACATTATGATACATAATAATAGCAAAATTACAGTTATGAAGTAAGAACAAAAATAATATTGTGGTTGGGGGTCACCACACATGAGGAACTGTATTAAATGGGCACAGCATTAGGAAGGCTTGAAACCACTGCTCTCTATATATCATCATAAACTACAAGAATGAACAGGTGTGTGAGGTTTCTGGATGGTGGTGGAAACATAAATTCTTACATATGTACTGACGAATGATGGGACAGAGAGGAGTACATGGTGAATAATGTTTACCTTACTCTGTGGTTGAACGTCTTAGGTGATAATTGTCTAGTGTCATCCTGTTCCTGATATAGATACCGTTATTAAAGAAAATTTCCTCTATAAACTTCTGTGCTCTGCACAGCTTCAGGGATTGACCTAACTGGAATGGCAAGAGACTAAAGAAAGATAGATACCTTGACACAGAAAAGCTGGGATTAGGTGGTCTGGGCTCTCTTATGGAAAAAGCCTAGTGTGTTTATTATATAATGGTTGAACAGGGAAGCAGAGTAATTAAATACAACTGAACAAGGAATAGGATGTTAATTAATTACAGACAAACAAGGTAGCAGGATTCTAATATATAGCTGAACAAGGAGGCAAGTTTGGCTAATCTCAGTATGAGAATTTTGTAGAGGAGCAGTCTTCAGGTCATAAACTTCCAAGGGAACATAGCTAAGGTGGACATTTTCTGCAAACACTATCAACATTTGCACTTGCATCAGAGGAAGTCTTCAACATCCTTCTGAGCCTCACCCAGAGAAGGCATTGCTATTCCCATTTGTCTTTGGCAGGTGTCCTTCATATGGCCATCCTCATGTAAATAAGCTCACATTCAATCCAGACTTCATTTGCTTCCTACAATAAATGTTTTTCAATGCTATTTCAGTGTCTACAGTTTCTGACCTTGTAAGTAATCAATATACTAAAGGCATATATTTTGGATAGCATATGGTAGTTTTCTGTAGTCATATTTTGGGATGCTCTAACTCAATCCCTAATACCCCCCATACTTTGCAGAGCTTCACTCTGGATTTGTTAAGGCCATGTCACTTTGGTAAGGAATATCACAAATTGAAAAGAAAATGACCAGGGATGTCTCTTTTTTCAATCTTGTTTCTAAAATAATCTTTATTCATTGTAACAGAATTCAGAAAATGACACTTCCAAATACAACACTACAGATTGCAAATTAGCTCATACTGAGGACTCATGAGGGATTAACATATAGGAAAATCTTTAACTTTCTCCTGAATATGCATCATATCCAAAAAAACTATTACAAACTATAATCTATTATTCTAAAAGCCTACTCAGCCTTACCAAAAGTAATTTATTCCCACATAAATTACCTACATCTCTTTTCCTCTTTCCACTTTGACCACAATGAACGAGATCCTAGAACTTACAGATTTTTTTTCTGTGATGCCCAAATGCAAAATAAAAATGAATTTCTATTATTTCTCTTAGTAGTCTGCATGGTATCTATCAGTTTATTTAATATACTTACCAGATCCCAAGTAAGTAGAGAGAATTGTTTCTTTCTTTAAAACTTACACATTGGATATTATTTTTTCTAAAAGTTTCTGAATGTATATTCCAAGAATGTATGAAGTTTTTGCTGGTCCAATTAGCTAGGATGTGACATATGCATCTCTTTCAGTTTGATAACAATCCTTACATATAATGCTTATCACAGACATAGCCGAAGGCAGGGTAGAGTTATGGATAGACACAAGACATTTAAGATGGTGTGTCCACAGACATGCATGCTAGATTTCTTAAGGTATAATTGGGAGAAGGTTATTGATGCGGCCTTGGAATCATTACCTTTATGTATAAAACACTAAGGAAATCTGTCCACCTAGATTGTTTTTGTCCTCCTAGATCACTAGGAGAATATATTTTATCATAAGGAATATATTTATTATACAGTGAACTTGATTTTTAAATATTTAAATATTTAGACATATAGTATACATACACACACACACACACATATATATATACATACACACACACATATACACACACACACACACATACATATATATATAACGATCAAAACCAGTCACATCTTAGTTTCTTATGCCTATAACATGAAAAAACACATGGATAAATTCTACAATAATGAAAAGATATAAGAGTATATGTGTGAAAGCACTGATACATTTCTGAGATAATTTCTATGCAGTAGAAAAAATTAGTTTAAATTAAAGTTAAAATAAAGTAAATTCAGCACTGTAAAAAGCCTGAATTGATATCTTTACCCTACTACTGACTAGATTTCTAATTTAATGAATTCCAGAAAGTCTGAAGTTCTATTTTCTCACTTTAAAATGTTAAAAATGAATGGTCCCCTTCTCCCTATATGAGAGTAATTGGTTCTAAGAGCGCTGTTTATAAGTATTAGAAACTTTATTGTTCAGTATAATTTATGTCACATTTACAAGGTTTTAATTAATTAGAAAGTGAACTCAAGCATCAAGCTCTTAATAGGCTGTTATATGCATTCATAATTGGATTGCATGCCAAACTGTAGTATCAGTCATTATACCAATAAACAGTGTCTATATTTTAGCACTTGTTCAAAAGCTGGATAAATTATTGTGAAATAACTTTCTAACAATTTTGAGAATCATTCGTGAATAAAATAAGTTTGACTTTGTTTTATCAAAAACAGCAATCTAAATTTTAATGTAAAAATAAGTGAAATTCCACTAAATCAATTGCATATTTGAGAAAGTTATGCAAAATGGCATCTGTTCTTTATTTGTAACCAGACAGTGTTTCTTAATAGGTGATTGGCAGATATTTCTCTTTCCTCTCTTGAGACTCAGTGTTTTCTCCTATGGAAAGCAGACATCGTGATATATTATTATAATCGAAGCCATATGATGTAAAGGCAGGAGGATTTCCCACTTAGGGTCAGGTTGACCGATATATTATACATAGTGTCAGGTCTGTGCATGTTACCTGCAGCTGCCTGAGGAGTCCCCTTAATCACTGAAGTGTTTACTCCCTGTAATAGGAGGAAGATAGAAACATCAAGATGATCTTGGCTACATTAAGCAGAATCAACCAATCAGATGGAAAAAAAAATAAAAGTTAGTTTTGTGAGTTTGTTATTGTTTTGTGGTAGTTAAGTGCAGAAATTTCAAGCAAAGTGTTAATAACCCCATAAATACTGATGAAAGATTAACCTTGTAATGAGTTTTAAAATTTTGGCATCATCTTTATAGGTTTAAATGCTACAATCAGTCAAAAAATGTGATCAGATTTAATTAGGAAGATGGTCAGAAGGACACATCTAAAATTAAAGGGATTACAAGCAGTGGATCTGGAAAACATTTGTTACATTTTAAGGTAGATATTTTGAGAAATAGATTAAATGGAAAGTGAAGACATAAAAAAAGTGTTTTTTTTTTATGTTGTGATGAAATTATTGAGAAAATAAATTTGAAAATATACATTGATGTCAACCCTTTAAAGGCAACCAAATAAGAAGAGTTTAAGAAATGGTGAAACAGTAGAGAGATGCTTTGCTCTATCATTGTTATAGCTGATTAAATTAATATTGAGAAATCATCACTGAGTTTGATGGGTTTTTTCATGAACAATTCAGAGAACTCTCACTATGATGAGAATTAACTGTAGGTTTGTTAAAAACAGCAGGATAATTCAAAAGTTTGTGCAAAACTTTTGATAACTAAAGAAAGAGGGGAGGAGCATTTGAAATTGAGGAATAATCAGGATTTTCTCCATAGGAAAAATTAATTCTTCTTTAGGATAAAAATACAAGAATTTCAAAACTCAGAAATTGATGATAATCTAGAATATCTTATTCATGTAGTCCAAACTTAACTACTAATTCTAATAATGTCATGACATTTTGGCACTATAATACTCTGCTGTGGGATGATTTGTATGCTGTGAACATGTGTTGCTCTGATTGGTTGATAAATAAAATGCTGATTGGCCAGTAGCCAGGTAGGAAGTATAAGTGGGATAAGCAGACAAGGAGAATTCTGGGAAGAGGAAGGCTGAGTCAGGAGACACAAGCCTGCCATCCAGGGAGCAGCATGTAATGGCACACAAGTAAAAACACTGAATATATATGAACATAATCTATATGGTAACATATAGATAAACAGAAATGGGCTGAGTTTAAGTGTAAGAGCTAGTCAGTCAATAGTTAGCCTGAGCAAATGGCCAAGCAGTTTTAATTAATATAAGCTTCTGTGTGTTTACTTGGGTCTGAGCTGCTGCAGAATAAACAGGGCACAGAAAAAAAGTTTAGCTACAATACTCCTTTAATAATTTCCTTCTGAATGTGACCTTTCCAACTGAGCAGCAACATGACTTTTAGAATGCCTCTTTTTCTATCTTAATTTTCCGATACCCTCTATGAAGTTCATATTCACTGAAATTGAATTACTCTAAGACATTATAATACACCAATGATAAGGATTCTGTCAAATGTCAGAAACAAAAGAAAATCTCTTTACTAAGCAACAGTCACACTTTATATCATTACTATTTTCAGCACTGTTCTAAAAGTTTATCATTCATTTACAATTTTTATTTTTCTTTTGTGCTATTGTATGAATCATCTTAATTTTTGTCCTATGCAAATTCTACCTACATGTAAGGTTAGCTTAATTTCCATCCGTTTTGTTTTTGTTTTTTGAGACAGGGTTTCTCTGTGTAGCTTTGGAGCCTCTCCTAGAACTCACTCTGTAGACTAGGCTGTCCTTGAAATCACAGAGATCCACCTGCCTCTGCCTCCCAAATACTGGGATTAAAGGCATGTGCCACCCCTGCCCGGATAATTTCCACCTTCTTGTAAAGCTTGCTGTGAGTGTGTTTGTGGTCCCCAATGTATTGTGCACCCTAATATGCTTGACTGAGGATCAGAGGAAAAAGCCAACCACTATAGTAAACATAGAAGTCAGGCAATGGTAGCACATGCCTTTAATCCTAGCATTCAGGAGGCAGAGGTCCATACAGATCTCTGTGAGTTCAAGGCCACACTGGAAACAGAGCCAGGCATGGTGACACATGCAATGAATTCCAACACTAGTTAACCATAAAGGTCTGGAGGTCTGCACAGACAGACAGGAAGTGACAGGGTTGGGCAGGAAAAGGAAGTGATGTAGCTGGGCAGAGAGAGGAAGTGAGATTTCAGGGACAGAAATGCATATAGGTATGGGTATACAGGAAGTAGGACTCTTTATAAGCCGGGGAGTCAATAAGAAGAGGTTAGCTATGGCTTCTCCTATTCATCTGATCTCTCAGTTTTTACCCCAATATCAGGCTTCATTTTTTTTTATTAATAAGACTGTTTAGCAATTCATGTTACATATGTTAGCCTACATGGCCTGTTCTCCGATCTTCTATAATACTCAGGTGTTCTACAAAATCATAATCATGTATTTTGAGTACTTTCCTCAGTTTAATTTGTGTGTATGATTTTTTTCAACATGTGTGCTGGTAACTCTACAGAACTAAGATGCACATTCTTGAGCTCTATGCTCCAGTTCCTATTTCAAATCATTCTTTTTGTTTGGAAAAGCAAACAGCAGAGAGGGATAAGCACAAACTTTTGTTTAGTTTGATGTTTAATTTCAGTTTGAATTTGATGAGATCCTGAATCATCTGAGAGATAGGATATCAGGCATGACTGTGGAGAAATACTGTGGTTAGATTATTTGAAATGAGAATCTCTGACCACTGTAAACGGTGCCATTTCTTGGGCTTGTTATGTCTGGCTTGACAGTGGATGCAGTGTAACTGGCTACTTTAAGGTCTTGCTACTGTGACTTCTCCAAAGTGATTGACTGTGTTCTTGAACTGTGAGCCAATATAAACCTTTCATTTCTTAAGTCGCTTTGATAGGACTTTATAACACTTCAGCAGAAAAAGTAACTCACACAGTAATCTGTGCTTAATTTTTACATGTGAAACAGAATATCAAGTACTTGCATATAATGCACCTCACAGGTAATTTTCTTTATCAATACCATGAAATTCTTTTAAATAGCAACTTTTATGTGACTATATGTGTGTAAGCTGTCACTTTCAATGGGATGTGAAGTCTAAGGGAGCCATTTCAGAAATTTTTACCAGGAAGAACCATATTACATTTCATCCTTAAAATGTACAGTCTGGAATTCTTAGATTATCTTTAAGTAAGTTTGATACTTTTCCTGGAGAAAAATAAGAAGCTTTTCTGGACCTGTTAAAGAGAACATGTTATAATGGTATACAAACTTTAATTCTAACTGCCACTTAACTGAACTACCTTTTAAGCACAACCTAATCTAATGTAAAACTGTAACCTTTATCATTTGCAAAAGTTAACTTGAATTATTTTATGTGGTCTTGAATTTAATAGAGAGTTTTGACACATATAACAAGGGAAATATTTCCCCTTTCTAATCTTTACATTTGAAGCTGGTGCTGCCATGTTTGGATCACAAATACACAAAACTATCTGACACATTGTAAGTACCTAGAGCACTTTTCTCTATTCTAAATGAAAACAAAATATAGGACTACTTGATGCAAAGTTTACATCTTGAACAAGTATGGGGTGTTTATTAGTAATACCTAACAACTTTAGTCAAACAAATTTTTCTTTATTCTCATTTCTCTCATTGTGATTCCCATTTATGTTTCTCAGGCATTTGGTTCCTATGCTCTTACAATATATATGATTGAGCATATTGTTTGATCTCATGCTTCCTCTGGTTTTCTATGTGAATTCATTCATGGTTTAGAATTTTCTTTTGTTTGTCTCAAATCTAAATTTACTCATGCCTCACACCTTCAAGACTCTTTTCTATGAACCAGGAAAAAGGTTAAATAAGTGAATTATTTCAGACAATATCATTCTGTAACCCTAGCCTCTTATATATGAATGGGCATCACTTTTTTAGGTTTGGGGAAGTTTCCTTTATGAATTTCCCAAAGACATTCTTTATATCTTCATTATGGTATTCTGCTTTTCTACTGGTAATTCAGAATGTATTTCTTTTCATGGTACCATCAAACTTTCCCATGTTCCATATATATATATATATATATATATATATATATATATATATATTAGTGTTTTCATTTAAACTTAACCTAGTGGTACTTTTCTTTGTCTTGCATCTCTGACTCACTGTTTTTAAAAGAATCCATTCTGTTGGTAAGGCTTTTCACTGAAGTTTTAATTGGCTTATTAAAGTGTTCATTTCCAGCATTGTCTCAGTTTGGGTTGTCTTAAAATTTCAAACTCTATTTTCATGTCTTCGATTGACTTCTTCATTTTATTCATATCATTCTCTTTGTCATCTTTGAGTTACTTGACCATGGTTATTATCATTCTTCTAAATTCTACGAGCATTCTTCTATTTCATTTTCAATAGAGACCATTGTTATGTAATTTGTGGTTTTTTTGGATGTTGTTTTTATGTCTTTGTTGGGATTTGAACATCTGGATTTATTTTGTTCATTGAATTTCTCATCTTTTTTTTTCAGGCCACTTTTCTTCTCTCATTAGGGGTGTTTACAATGTTCATGAATGGGTAAATTCATAAAAAAAGATTGGGATATAAATTTAATGTGTTAGTCTGATACTTCGGACTACAATATTTTCCCCATATTTTCTACTTGTTGGCTATAGTCTTATACTTTCAGAGGCTTTGTCAAGGAGCATGAAATACATTTCCCCTGGCAACACAGACTGGTCCTCCATCTTAAGGTCATATAGGTCAAAGGCAGGGTCCCTATCAGACATTTCCCAGGGCTGTGGTGAGTCCTGAGGGAAAGAGTCATCTGGGTCTCCTGGGTATAAACAGTAGCTAGAAAGCCACTCCTGTGGTGCATATTGAGAATTTATTACAGATGGAGTGGGGCCGTGAGGATGTCAAAGGTCCTTGGCAAGCACAATGGAAGGAAGATATGAAAGAATGTACAAATAGCTTAACTGTGACTCCATGCCAAGTTGTTTACCAGGAGTGTCTCATGGTAGGTAGCAGCAGAATGACCAGAATGAATGGGGCCTTCTCAAGAGAGTGTGAGGTTATTATTATACTTTTTAAATTTAGGGTGCACATTATGTGGGGATGTGTTTAAAAAAACACAATGTTGTTTTAAGATTTTTTTCATTTTAAATTCTGCATATATGCATCTGTCAGTGTGTGGGTTTCTGTATGTGAATGTAGGATCCAAGAAGACTAGAAGAGGATATCTGTTCCCCAGGAACTGGAGTAACTGGCAGTTGAAAGAAGCCTGACATGAGTGGATAGAAATGAGTTATGGTCATCTGTAGAATAATACATAATCCTAACTACTCAGCAATCTCTTGAGCACCCCCATTTTTTTTTCATGCTTACACATTCTGAGAGGCTGACTCAAAGTTGCAGGTATATAGACCTAGAATATTTGTCTATTTGTAATATGTATTCAAGTTTCTTTCTATTATTACAATGAAATATCATGAGCAAAAGAAACTTGGGTAGCAATGGATTTTTTTTGGCTTACATATCCTAATTACACATTATCCTGAAAGGAATTCAGGGCAGGAACAGAAACAAAGACCAGGAAAAACATTGTATAATGGCTTGCTCTCAATATCTTGTTCAGTTTGTTTTTTTATACAATTCAGAACCACCTTCCCAGGGATGGCATTGCCCATCATATGTCAGACACTCCCACATCAATCATGAACCAAGAACATACCTCACAGGCCAGCCTGTAGGAGGTATTATCTCAATTGAAGTTTCCTCTTCCCAGATGATGCTAACTTGTGTTAAGTTTACAAAAAGTAGTCTGCACAACCTATCTATCTGTGTAACATGTATCTATGCATCTGTCTATCTTATATATTCATTTATTTATCATCTACATCTATTTATCTAATTATTTATCTGTTTGCAGATAATTTTGATATAAGCAGTCAGAGGAATGTATTAGTATTAATTAGGGAGAATAATAATAAATATATGTATACATGTCCTAATATATGTTGTGTCTTCTATATTTATCATATTTAATGCTTTCTCACAATTGCATTAACTACTGATTTCATTTAGTTTGAAGGGATGGCATCCAAGGTAGAGTAACCATAGTTGATGAATTGGTTTTGTCATATAGATATAACAACAAAGCAATGTCCCAGTTGTTTCAGTTTGTTTTAAAAAAGGAAATTGAAAACACCATCAACAAGCCATAAGTAAATTTAGGATTAGCTCTCCAAATAATTTTGAACATGCACTATAAAGAATTAAAGCAAATCAAATATATGCTATCTATGTATAATTTATTTTTATTCATGTCAACATTCACAGTGTGTGGAGATTCTGCACACTGATTTTTAAACAATAGTCTTGGGAAGCCCAATTTTCCTATTCAAAATTTCACATTCAAGATGTGTTCACTATGCACTTAAACACAGCTTTATAGTAAGCTACTTAATATAATTGATTTATTTGTTATTTTGAAGCAATATAAGTGGTTCTAAATTAGCATGTTAGAGGCTATAAATGAATTTAAATTGCTAATATTCATCATATTGAAGACATAGAGTGAGTTGATATATATATTATATATATACGTGTGTGTGTGTGTGTGTGTGTGTGTGTGTGTGTGTGTGTGTATGTATTTGAAGTGATCATCACCATCTTATATTGGCTTCCCATGTATACAAAGCAAAAACTAGTAATTTAAGAATTTCCGGCATGTTGATTATTGTTAACAATGATTCCAGAGAATTAACAAAGAAGAAAGAGGACAGTGAATTAAGGATGGAAGGCAAACCAGTGATAGAATGTACTATCAAGCTAGTAATTACTGTGGGCAAACAGGCAACATCAAGTTAGGGCAATGTGAGAAACTGAATAGATTGAATCTGAGAATTATCTACCTGAAAAGTAAGATAGAGTACATATCTGTGTATCTCATTCACTAGGAAGTGCTCAATAGGCTTCTCCAGGCATCCCATATAGTAGAATTTGGTGCAACCCTAGAGCAAAATGTTAAGAAATAGAAGAGTTAGTTAAAAACAAATGCTATCAGTTTATACCTAAATGAAACTGGTTTGTCTAAGAACTAAGTATTGTAAAAGACAAATAGAGAAAATGTGACCAAAGAAATAATTTTAAGGTATTTATCACATTTCCACTCTTGGGATATCAAAATTTATCCATTTACTAATCTGTACCATTAAAATTATTCTTGTGCATTTGATTTCTAAGTGGTCTTTTATTTAGATGCCAACTTCTGAGGAGGCTTATTGACTGTGATGGCTACATTTAGCTGTTAATAGGAATAATAGTTGGCCAGATATACTTTGTTACATTTATTTACATATTTTATTTATTTATTTATTTATTTATTTATTTATTTAGCTAGCTAGTTAGTTAGTATGGGAGAAGGGTAAATGCACAGCATAGCACACATTGGAAATATGAGTGGAAAATCTCAGAAGTTGCTTTTCTCTTCCCAGTATTGTGGGTTCTGTGTATTGAACTTATTTATGTGTTCAGGCTTTGCAGTAACCATTTTTATTCATTAAGCCAAGTTTCTGGCTCTAAAGTATTACTTTTGTTATGCTTTCAATGTGTTCTAAACAAGTGTGCCCAGTTGTGGACACTAATTTAAGAGCTTAGAAACTTTAGAAAAAATGGCTGTCCTCTCTTGCAGAGGATACTCACTCGGAGTGGAGCTTGAAAATTCTCAGTCCCCTTTACCTTTTATTCTTTCCTCATTTCCTGATCTAACAACACTTGTGGAGCGGCTGACTGATGATCCCACTTCAACAGCTAGAGAGGCTCCAGTCACAATGCTTTGCTCAACTTCTAAGACTATAAGCCAAAGTTAATCTCCTCTTCCTTAGGATTCTTCTGTCAAAAATTTTGTCACAACAGTAAAAAGTTTAACTAGCATACTCTTTCCAGGAGACAGTATTTGAGTGGGTAAGAGCCACTTTTTACCAATATAGATAATAACCATCTATTTAGATGAAGGAATATCTAAAAGGACAGAGGAAAGAAATTGGCTATCTTTTGCAGCTTTGATAAACTTCATCAGCTATTGACAAAAAAATTCCAGGTCATAGGCCTTTGGACTTGACAATTTATGTCAATAATCTTCTTGTAGTTCCTGGTATTTAAGCCCCAGAGAACAATACTATAATCTTTCTTTGTTCTGTGGATTTCAGGCATAGATTGAATCATTTTTTGTGCATCCTTGGATGTCCAGCTAGCAGATGGCCTACCAAGGGAAATTATAGTCTCTTTAAGCACATATGCTAATTCTCCTAATAAAACATCCCATCTACTTATCATCTACCTACAAATCTACCACCTATCCATCTAGAAATCTATCAACAAATACATATCTAGCTAGCTAGCTGTCTATCTCTATCATCCATCATATGTCTTTTACTGATTATATTTCTTGGGACTCTTTTCAATAACAGAGTTTAAATGATCCAACTAGAAAAATGTTGATAATTTTATAGAAGGAGGTGCCAGAGAAAGTAAAATGGTACATATGTGATTTATTTATCTTGTGTTTGTAGAATCTTTGTACTTGTGACTTTGTACTGTACATGTGACAAAAATTAGCCTGAAACCAGCTTTGATTTTCTACTACTAAGATGACAAGGTTATGAGAAAAAAATCCTTTGT